>NC_137516.1:4595000-4622500 GCF_041902795.1 Electrophorus electricus | reverse complement strand
CATTATCATGTTGTACTATGAATAAAGTGTGTGTGTGTGTGTGTGTGTGTGTGCAAAATGTAAAAAGGAGCAGGCTGTCCTACAGGTTTGGAGACAGGTGCCAGTGCCTGATTCTCCATAAATGTGGAGAGGAAGTGAGGTGGTTGGCCAACACATTCCAGTGGTGTGGCCTTCTCACTCACCCAGCCCAGCAATGCGTTGGCCAAAAACGAGAGAAGTCAGCTTTCTCTCTCTCTCTCTCTCTCTCTCTCTCTCTCTCTCTCTCTCTCTCTGTCTGTCTCCCCCTCTCTCACACTCTATCTCTCAGAAGACACTGTTTCTGTTTTTGAAATCTCCTTGTCATCCCGACGCTGGTCACAAAAGGTTTGGCTTTATTTTTAAAAGTTCTCACATTTCCTGCCTAAAACAGGCACCGCAGCGACAGTGGGCCGCGGGGTCTCCACAACAGCAAGAGTTGCCATGGTGCCAGGACTCCAGGTCACCTGGCAACCTCGCCACTTGGTGTGCTAGCAGCTGGAGGGAAAGTTTGAGAGCACTTTATTACACGGCCACTCGGTTCCCTGTGATGCTCTCCGCTCGCACTCACGTGTGCTTCTCAACATTCGTCTTTGTCTCGAACATTGCTTTGCCCGAGACACCACCCCAAGTCACGGAGGGGATACTGAACGCTCGCCCGACCGTCTGGGATCTACTCTGTGTCTGGAAGATTATCTAAATGAACAGAAAGATGATCCGGCCCGGCAGGCTCCGGCGTTCATGGCCAGCTGATCCCCACCCAAAAGACTTACACGGCTCCCTCAAAACATGACGGCGCACTTCTGATAATAGCTAATGTGCAGTAATTAAATGGAACTGGGTCATTAAATCTGTCATCCAAACGCTCCTGGTTCTTCCTGGAGGGCGTTCAGGGCCTCCCTGAGGTCAGCGGCAGTATCCCACCAACACGGTCCTCCTCACCGGGCTCAGGCTTCCTTTCGCTGTCCCAGCACCACAACCTCAGCTTGGCTTCAGTGTTTATCTTCCAGAGGGGCCCAGACACCTTCCTCCCTGCTCAGGGAGGGCAGCATGTTGGCTTGTCCTTGCCCAACCGAAGGTGGATTAGACTCACACACACACACACACACACACACACACACACACACACACACACACACACACACACACACACACACACACACACACACACACACACACACACACACACACACACACACACACAGAATAGGCAGAGAAAGCCCAGGAGAAAATAAATGAAGTCTTGGTTTTGCATGTTTCAGACCTAGTGCTGTTCTGCACAGTATGTTTTTCTTTGAATGGAGGTACGGGGAGGGGCTTATTTGCTCTCAAAACAGACCTCGACATCATTAATGCAGACGAGATGAAAGGTGATAGGGCCTTGGACATGTCCTGTTTTCACAGACAGCTTTTTATCCCAACAGGGCCTGGTACACACAGGGCCTTGTGCACACAGGGTCTAGTGCACACAGGGTCTAGTACACACAGGGTCTAGTGCACACAGAGCCTAGTGCACACAGGGTCTAGTGCACACAGGGCCTGGTACACACAGGGCCTTGTGCACACAGAGCCTAGTGCACACAGGGTCTAGTACACACAGGGTCTAGTGCACACAGAGCCTAGTGCACACAGGGTCTAGTGCACACAGGGCCTGGTACACACAGGGCCTTGTGCACACAGAGCCTAGTGCACACAGAGCCTAGTGCACACAGGGTCTAGTGCACACAGGGCCTGGTACACAGAGGGCCTTGTGCACACAGAGCCTAGTGCACACAGAGCCTAGTGCACACAGGGTCTAGTGCACGCAGGGTCTAGTGCACGCAGAGCCTAGTGCACGCAGAGCCTAGTGCATGCAGAGCCTAGTGCACACAGGGTCTAGTGCATACAAAGCCTAGTCCACACACAGCCTAGTGCACACAGGGCCTAGTCCACACAGGCCCTAATGCACACAGGGTCTAGTCCACACAGGGTCTAGTCCACACAGGGTCTAGTGCACACAGGGTCTGGTGCAGACAGGGTCTAGTCCACACAGGCCCTAATACACACAGGGTCCAGTGCACACAGGGTCTAGTCCACGCAGGGTCTAGTCCACACAGGGTCTGGTGCAGACAGGGTCTAGTCCACACAGGGTCTAGTCCACACAGGGTCTAGTCCACACAGGGTCTAGTGCAGACAGGGTCTAGTGTACACAAAATACACATTCCAGTGCCCTCTCTTGTCTCTTCTACCACTCGGCTAGTGAGACCAGAGCCAGTAGAGACGATAGAAGGCCTGATCCAAGACCAGTAGAGACAGGAGTAGGCCTGATCCAAGACCAGTAGAGACAGGAGTAGGCCTGATCCAAGACCAGTAGAGACAGGAGTAGGCCTGATCCAAGACCAGCACCCCTACCTGTGTATGAACACAGGGCAGGTAGTAACAACTCTGTAGTATCAGTGTGGATGTGCTCACCTCTCCACCTACAAAATTAATGCTCGGACACAGAGCGAGAAAAGAGTAACATTAAGAGTTCAAGCAAGAACTGGAAGAGGAGGTGTGTGTGTGTGTGTGGGAGGGGTGTGATAAGAGCAAAAGACCTCAGTGATGGAGGGATGGAGAGAGGGATGGAGGGAAGGAGGCGGCTCACTGAAATGACACCCGCGAGTGGGGCGGTGGCTTTAAATGTCGTCCCTGGGGACAGGATCGGGCTTCAGCGCCACTTTTATCTGCAGGGCAGAGAACAAGCCCCAGCTTTGAGCAGCACAGGCCCGACGGAAAGGTGAGCTGGACCACACAGATAAAGAGCTCGCTCTGTCCGAGGCTCGCGCCCGCTGCGTCTTAAGGGGAGTTCCACCAGGGAGCTCCACCTCACAGAAAGCATCTTGCATTTCGTTAAACCGGAGAGGCTTGAAGATGAGACGCGTCTCCCTCTCTCTCTTTCTGTGTGTGTGTGTGTGTGTGTGTGTGTGTGTGTGTGCGTGCGTGCGCATAGGTGTGTGTGAGTGTGTATGAAGGAGCAAGACACAAAAAGTGAATAAGTGTGTGTTTTTGTGGGTGAGCTGCATATAAAACTCTTAAGAAACTCTTAAGCTTAAGAAATATTTAGCTGTATAGACTTTGTCTCGTCACACACATCACATCACACACAGCTATAAATCTTTATAATTTAATCCCACTAATTTAGCCTCATCGGGAACAAAAATCCAGGAATGTCCCCCAAGTCCTCTTTAGGATAGAAGTGACCGGTTTTGCTGCATGGATTTTCCCGTTAGTGCATGCCACTGGAGTCACAACACAAGCAACACACATATACACACACCACCCATACACACCACCCATACACACCACCCACTCTGTACCCAAGACCAGCCTGGGGACTTTGATACACACTGTTGTAATTGCTGTTTTAATTAGTGGTTGACTGGAAAATTCTATACAATTATGTATTTTTTCTCATTTTTTCCAATTTTCCTAAATCTTTTCCCTACTTTCTTCCTCTTAACAATTTGCCAGTTTTTTTTTTTTACTGTCTTCATTTTATGGTGCAGGTCTGTTGATTTGTTTTGCGTTAAACTGATAATAAGTCATGTGTCTGAGTGGAATGACCTGGGTTCTGCACTGCTCGTGTGCGCACACACATACACACTGACACATGCACACACACTATACTGGTGCGATCCAAACAGCATGTCGAAGTAATAAAGAGCTCATCACTTTGCACTGGAAACATGAGCTGAGACACTTGTACAGAATGGAAATGAGAAACTGCCACGTCTGGGTTTCGTCTTCAGTGTGGCGGCTCCTAACATTTACACGGTGTAAATGCCTCTTAAACGCTCCTGATTATACTGTGACAGTGCTCATCTGCTTGTGTTTCTCAATCACGACAGTGCATATTGTGATATGTGTGTGTATGAGTATGTGTGTGTGTGTGTGTGTGTGTGTGTGTGTGTGGCTTTGGGCATGTGTATGTCTTGTTTTACTGACCTTTACTACAGACATAAGCCTTTAAGTAATCTCAGGTCTCAAACCCCTCTTTGTCTTTAGAACTAACCTAATCAAAGTCTCCTAATCATAGTCTGCTATCAGACTCACAGGGAGTCTTACACACACTCATAGACTCATAGACACACACACACATTCCCCTCTATTGACTGCACACTATCGCCAGAGAAAGCACTGGAAGTGAATCCAGAGGTTGACTGCATGTTTGGCCAGCAGCAGTACAGCATGGATGGTGATATTGCTCCACCCATCGCCCCAACAGGCCACACCCTGTTGCCTGGAGTGACGTTCGCAAACACGAGTTCATGTCCACTATCTACTGTCCCATGACATCTGCAATTATCTGGTTCTCTTCACACTAGCATGCGGGCCTGCGTTTTACCGACTCAGAACTGGCCTCGTAGGTGACCTCGGCAGCGGCTTTGTTTCCTCAGTCGAGGTGTTTTGGAGCGGCCCAGACAGTGAGAACGCGAGAGGTCACGTGGATGTCGGCTGCTGTTTGTCCGGGGCCGCTGTACGGCCCACTCCAGGGTCTGCGCCGAGCTTTCCCGGGGCCGGCCATAACCAGTTTGTGCTCTCGCACTGATTTGGTTGTTTAAAGAAAAGTCCGTTTTACCATTCATGATCGATCCAACGCCCTTCTATTAGTAGGAATCTGAGAATAACCTAACCGTGGGGTTCGTAAGATCCTTAAAGGAAAAAGACCAGATGTTTACAACCTGGAAGAGTTCTGGGCTCCTTGAAGCATCCAGGAGACCTGATATGGCAGTTCATGTACAAGACAAAAGTCTGAAGGTGCAATTTTTTATTTCTTTCTCTTGTGTTTTTGGCAAAGCATCAAATCCAAGACAACAGTCTCATGTTCAGCAGAGAGCACATTAAAGTAGCCAGGTGGAAAATTACCATTTTAGTTTTGTTCATGTAAACTTCCACCCCATAATGATCAAAAATATCAATAATATCGGCAGAAAGATATTTCCTTCTTGCACCTCCTCTACCTAGCCTTTAACTTTACACCTAGCCTCTACCTATAGACCTAGCCTCTAACTTTACACCTAGCCTCTACCTATAGACCTAGCCTCTATCTTTACATGTAGCCTCTACATATAGACCTAGCCTCTATCTCTACACCTAGTCTCTACATATAGACCTAGCCTCTATCTTTACACCTAGCCTGTACATATAGACCTAGCCTCTATCTTTACACCTAGCCTCTACATATAGACCTAGCCTCTAACTTTACACGTAGCCTCTATCTTTACACCTAGCCTCTACATATAGAGTTAACATCCAGTGATGATGTCTTTGGTGGTGATCCATGAACACAGCCAAACTAGCCAGCAGGATGACAGGTCATCCTGTAGCAGACTGGCTCATCTAGTGCCAGGGACGGTAGTACTTTAGCTGGTCCTCCAGTGGAATCTGACCCCTGCGTCTCATGGAGAAGTTTTACACTCACACACATACATGTACACCACACAATCAAGCTTACATATTCATTCATAAATACTTATTTATGTATGTGCAGATCCATGTCCATGATACTTCTAATACTGAACACACAGGTGCTTAAACAATGGCTCTTGCTGACAAACATCTATGAGATCTTTAACTGTGTGTGTGTGAGAGAGAGAGAGAGAGAGAGAGAGAGAGAGAGAGAGAGAGAGAGAGAGAGAGAGAGAGAGAGACTAACACACTGATTTGACTCATAATGGTCCATGGTGGCGTTTGAATAGCTCTAAAGATTACAGGTACCTTAAACCATCCACTCAGAGAAAACGAAAGATAAAGACATAGAGACTGAGGTCTAAATACATTTGTGGAATAAATAATAGCATAAAATGATATATGAGAGCTTTGTAATGTAAGGTATAGATTTATAGTTTTCAAATCATAGTGGTATGATTTGATTGCTTTATGTTTATGTTTGAAATGTGGGTGTGTGTGTGGGGGGGGGTGACGACAGAGAGAGAGAGAGAGAGAGAGAGAGAGAGAGAGAGAGAGAGAGAGAGAGAGAGAGAGAGATTTGAGCAAGTAGTATCCAGCCACAGGAAACTTTCTAACAAGGCCCCTCTGACAATTCATGGAGACGCAGGCTGTCCTGTGTGTTTAAGAGGGGGGTAAATCTGTCATTTCTCCCTCCTCGTTCAGCAGCTGGAAAAAATTAGCCTGTCTCTCCGAGCCCCGCAGATAACCCGTCTCCGGGATCACCTCCACCTTCCTACAACATTAGAGCCAGAGTCAGTCATGGTCCTTACTGTGGTGAACAGGAAAGTCCCTCAGTTCCACCGTCTGACAGCGTTTGCCTCGAGATGAACGGGAGACGAGGACTTCGTTTGGTTTCTACAGATGCGGCTCTGGAACCGCCAGACTTTGATGCGAGCGTTGTTTTTATGAATGCAGTGCGTCAGGTGAGGGGTGCCTCAGCGCCGTTATGCTGGCACGCGTTTTTAAGACTGCGGCAGTCATAAAAGGATGGAGGAGAAGCTTGTTAAGAGCGCGCCACGCGCTCGCTGAACTTAGGCTGGTCCGCACGACACTTTTAGGCGGATTGTTGCCTCGTGACCTTCGGGTCCTTCAGGTACGTTTGCGAGGGAAGCCTAGAATCATCAGGTAGAGAGAGAGAGAGAGAGAGAGCGCGCAGAGGGAGGTGGAGAGGAGAGAGAGTTAGCGAGGTCGGGTGGAGGAATTAGAGACTGGCTATCTCCTGCACACATGTCAAGGCCCGTTGAGCTCTAAAGTTGTAGTTTTGACATGGCTTGAGTCCCCAGTCCTGGAGATAGACAGCATTTTTCATCCTGTCTGACAGTTATCTGCCTCTCGGAATTACCCTCCTAATATTCCCCCTTTCATCAGCCAGGGGAGGGCTCCAACAGAGAGAAGCAAGGCAGAGTAAGGGAGAAAGAGAGAGCGAGAGAGAGAGAGCGAGAGAGAGAGAGCGAGAGAGAGAGAGAGAGAGAGCGAGAGGGGGCAAGAAAGGGAGGGTGAGGGTCTCTGTTTTGTCTCAGGGATAAAAAGGTGGGTTTCTGGCATCAGCCGGGGCCACACTCGAGCTCGGAGGGACACAATGTCCCCTCTGTCTCCCACAGAAAGGAGCTCCTGACAGGAATCAGCTTTCAATTAGCCCTTTTACCCCCCTCCTCTGAGCCACCCCTCCCCACCACCCCACCTCCATCCGTTCTGCGCTCCCTCTCACCAGAGGCTCGGCCCGTGGCCCCTGCTGCATGGCCCGGTGGCCCACCATGCCCCAGATCCATCGCTATATTATAGGCAACTTTCTGACAACCAAATTGTACCTTATTTATAGGTAATGGCGTCTCCTGCCGCCACAAGCCCGATCCTACGCTTCTCGTCGCCATGGAGAGGCACAGAGAGAGCGGAGTGGCGTGCGTCAGGATGTGAAATCGTTACAATTACAGTCAGGCCGGTGGACGAGGGGTGAACGCCTTGTTCCACTCGCCTTAACCTGTGATTACTATTGCTATATATAAGTTCCTCCTTTTAAATTGAAAGTCCTTCTTTTTCAAAGTGACTAGTTTGAGAATACAGTTTGCTCATAGCAAGCGTTCAGGTCAAGGGGTCAAGACGGACAAATTTTGTAGACTGAAGTCACAAAGATGTCGAGAAAGTGAGATCGTTGACACTGGTGTGAAAGGTTGTGCCCCCAAAACGTGTTTGACTTGGGTTACCGGAGAAAGAAAAACATCAGTGGTTATTTTAATAATGTAAACAATAGTTAGTAGTGATAATAATAATAATAATAATACCCTGAAAATAGAGCACTGGCCTTTTTCCATTTTCTGATTTATCGAGTATGTCCATTTCTGTCTTCCTAATTCTTGGCTTAGCCTGATCCCAGCTGTCCTGGACCCTCCTCTTCTTCTGTTTCGGCCTGCAGTTCAACAGTCCTCATCAGGTGTGTGGTAGCACATTCACTGGCTCTGGCCACTGTGTATGGGAACAGAGGTGGGGGGTGGTGGGCTGGGATTTGAGTGAAAGGGCCGTCTCTCCTCTGCACGGCTCAGACAGTGATTGCCTATGTGGGGATGGATGAGAATGCACGGGGCCAGAACAACAGGCATTGTGTGGGGCTCGGGCCGTCCAAGCAGGTGTTGTCCACTGGGACCGGCCCTTGGCATCAGAATAGAATCAGGATATGAATATAGGGATATTGTGCCCTGGCGAGCACCTGCAGACCCTGTAGACAAAAGGCCATGGAGGAGGGAGAGGAGACAACTGGGGGAAGAGAGAGAAAGAAAGGAGAACAGGAAAGGCTATCCCACTCCAGCGGATACGTTCCAGCGTACATCCTCCCGGCATTCCGGAAGGGAGAAGAGCCCTCTTTCCTTTCTAAGGAGCGCTGCTCAAAGTCTCATTCCGGGTGCCCGTCCTTCTCACCACTGATTTTTTTTTCCGTTGTTGTTGTTCCCACGCATCCATTGTCTCACCAGCACATTCCCATGTGCTCGGGGGGGGTCTGTCGTTGAACATCTCCGCGAAGGCACTTGTGCCGGTGCGTCCGGCAGCGGGCTGCTCTCAACGCTCCGAAAAAGAAAAACAAGGCACATTTGGAACCGAGCAAAAGCGGGCCGTATATGTGATACGCGATGAAGTCCGTGGAAGGGGCCAGTCGCAGGGGCCTGGGGGCCCCTTTAAGAGCTGAGCGATTCCTTGCACTCACCCTGCCCGTGATCCCTATCGGCAGGGTGACGATGTAAGAGTCCTGCAGACAGAACCAGATTGAATTCTGAGCCAGGTAGGATGAGTGATATCTGTCCAGAGCTCCTGACCACCCACCCACACCCAGGCCCTCTCCACTGTGCTCTTCAGATGCGCCAGGAGAAACGCCAGCCCCCGGAGCTACGTGATACTACCACGGCGACAGACCTGTGCAGCCTCTGCGGCTTCCTGCTGTAGCTTTTTGGAGAAACCCTGCCTCACTGGGCCAGTTTTGTGCTTCTCCACTGAACTGTACTCGGTAACAGTGCTAGGTCACCTCTTAAATCTACTATTGAGAACTTTCTGAAGTTACCTGCCACTAGTGTAGATAGTGTAACCTGCCGATCTCCAACCTGAGTTCTGCCCTCTCCGGTGAATGATTCAGCAGTAGCATGTGTAGGAAGATGTACAATGTAGGTCCTGAGGACACATTAAAGATGCAGTAAGATATTCAGGTTTCATTTGTTAGTCTCACATTATTGGCCAGCTGTTAGTCATGTGACGTTGTCATGTGATTATGGCTGAATGCCGCACCATTACCACTGTCTCACCTCCTGCCCAGTGCTGGATGGAACAGCAGTGTGTTCTGCTATCTTTAAGGCACAGTTACAATCACGCACTGTTACAATTTGCACTTTTTATTCCTCTTTTTTATTCGGAAGACCACATCTCAACGGCCTCAGAGCTGCACGTTGAACTTGTGCTCAGCATTTAAAGGTTCCATACATTCTCAGCTGTGCTAGTTGTGAGCAGAGCAAAGTGCAACGTGGCAGCGCGGAGACAGACATGCATGCAGGGGTTAGAGGGCCCGCGATGCCGCCTGAGGCTCCCGGCGTGATCAGGCGTGTCGGCACGGCGGTGCAGTAAACACGGCGTCCCCGGGGGGGCCGGCCTCCGCGGTTTGATCGCTGATCCCCCTCCCCAGAAGCGGCGGAGTGCCGTACCCTCTGTGCCCCGCCTCCCATCCCCAGAGAGGGCCGACACCGGCTGCCTGGCTATCAAGCACAGAGAGCCAAGGAGAGCACTGGAAGGTGGAGGTGGGGGGCGTGAAGGCAGCGGACTGGGTGGGTGGGGGGGTGGAGTGTGTGTGTGTGTGTGTGTGTGTGTGTGTGTGTGTGTGTGTGTGTGGAGGGGGGTCAGGAAGATAAGGGCACAGGGGTTTTGTAAAGGGAAGCTTGACTTTCAGAGCACAGGAAGAGGGGATGAATAACCCAGAGAAAAGGAGGAGGGGGGGCAGATGAAACTCCACACCTCCGCCGCATCTGATAACAGAGCCGGCATTAAAGTTAGTGTAAAAGAGAAGGTTAGCAGCAAAATGTCAATAACGGCCATGAGAGAGGAGTCGGAGCGAGGGAGCGGGGCAAGAGGGGCCCGCTGGCGGTGCCACACCTTCGCCCGGGCGAGCTCAGCGAGACAGAGTGTGCTCCCTGCACACTGACATATTGATTGCTTATGACAAATGAACTGCAGGAAAACTCCAGGTGCTCATCGATAGCATCGATCCCCCTCCCTGTACGACCGGATCAATACACTGGGCCTGTCTGTGGTCATTAATGCTTGTTTTAGGAGGTTTGCGCTGAGGGGCGCACACTTGGGCATGAGGAATTCTAGGCCAGTGCCCCTAGTGGAAGAAGAGAATCAGTGTCGCTGGTTTCAAATGGATCACAGTGGAATTCCCGAGAATATTTCAGTTCTGCGTTTAAACTTACGCATACGTGTATGTCACAGAGCACACATTATACACACATTATAAGAAGTGTAAGCATGTGAATACCGATGAACAGGGACTCTGTGTGCAGGCAGAGCTGGTTTTTAAATGTCAGAGACTAGAATATCATCTCAATCAAAACAATACAAAGTAACATATCCATCCATGGCCTAAATTAGGCCTTGGTCCCAGAGAGAACTGATCCTATATGCTCGGCCTCAACCCAGTGTGTGGGTGTGTGTGTGTGTGTCTGTGTGTGTGTGTGTGTGTGTGTGTGTGTGTGGTGGGCGGGGGGGGTGTCTCATCTCCATCTGTGGAGCATTACCGCACTAAGACACTTTGATGACAGCTATTTACTGACACCAGGGACGAGAGGTGGGCCCTGTCGAATTATTTTACAGATTCCACGGTAAAACGGTCAGCTTGAAAAGATGAGATTCACCACAGGAGACAATGACCGACCACTGCGATCTGATTACGCCTTGCCCCCTATGCGGGTAAGCTGAGAGGGCCAGGAAGCAGCCCCAGGAGCAGAACGCCAGGGCTGGAAACATTTGGCCATCGAGATGGGGCTCGTAAAGTTATCTCCCAGCTACACGCGCCCGCGCAGCCCTGAGACGTGGCAGGGATATCTTTAGGAATACAGCAGGGCTCTCAAACACACTGGACCATGTTCTGATTAGTGTGTCGACACTTGAGGCTGGAAAGAATATTGAGTTTGCGTACTGCTTTACGTAACTTTGAATATGAAATACTGACTTCATAAATGAGTTTTCCTAACGGGGAACGTTTTTTATTCGTCTTAGTATTTTATTTGTTTATTTGTTATTTGTTTTATTTATACATGTGAATCTAAGAAAATCAGCAAAATCATTGTTGTATTTAGCTTTTTGATATTTGATCAAGTTAGGAACATGAATTATATTTACAAACGTAATTGTGTATGGGTGTCTGTGTGTGTGTGTGTGAAGTAAAGAGAGCACGACTGTGTGTGTTTCCACTGAGACATTCTCAGGTGCTTATCACACTTCTGTTTTCCATCTCTCACTGCCAGTTCCTGTCTTCTGCTGTGCTTCCTCCAGTATCTGCAGCTGATTGGATATTGGCTCGGCCCGCCTTGCTCACGCCTCGGCACAACCCTTCCAGTATTCCGTCTGCGTTTGCTTGTGTTGAAGGCGGAACGTCAGACTCGCGCCTTCAACCTGTCACATTCCGCCCGCCTAGGAGCAAAAGTGACCAGAGGATGTGTCCGTTCCTAGCAACGGGGCATAGCAACGGGCCCACCAGACTTGACGGGCCCAATCAGAGGCCGGCAGGCCGAACAGAGGGGCGCCGGGTCAGGTTTCCAGGGCCGGACCCATGCCAGCGAGCACTCTCCTTCCTTCTCTCGCTTTCGGTGGGCAGCTAAGCACTCCCGCCTTGTTGGCGTGTTGTCACGCCGTCGGGCGTGAGACCCGAGGCTGCGTTTGAAGGCAGCAGAATGAAAGGGTCCGGACGATGCCACACACAGTGTCTGAGCCTTTCAGTCCATAGAAACGCTATCTGATGAGGCCTGTGCGTGTGTCTGCATGCGCACGTGTGTGTGTGTGTGTGTGTGTGTGTGTGTGTGTGTGTGTGTGTGTGTGAGTGAGAGAAGGAGAGAGAGAGAGAGAGACGCAGGCGCGTCTTCATTCAGGAGGCGCTCGGATGGCTCGCTGGGAGGAGGTGCTGGCCGGGGGCAGTGGGTCAGTGCCTATCTTCCCCCTCGGCCCAGATCACTTTCAGGACAGAGCGGGGACAAGCCGGGGTGGATTTCAGTCGCCCAACACTGCCTATTGTGCACGCACGCTGGCAGGGAGCTGCAGCTACACCCTCTGCCTAGAAGCCGAGGGGCTGCCCAGGCACCCTACACCAGGCCCGAGTGCCGCCATCAGAGCGGCTAAGCCGACAGCTTTGAGACGCGCGAGATCAAAAATGTCTGAGACAAAACGTCGTTGTGTTCTCTACCCATTCTGTATCCCCACCTCTCACCCGCCCATCTCTGGTGCCCTTAATCCAGCGTGTGAAGAGGCACAGGTTAGTGTGTGTAAGGCTATGCTGCTACCCTCCGCGAGCTCGTCTCAGGCTAGACGGGGGAGCGCAGGGTCTGCAGTCCTGCCCATCCTCGGCACCCTGCAGGCGGACCACAGAGACGGACCCCTCCGTTCTGGCTGCTGCATTTAGTGGAAATCTCAAAAAAAAAAAACTCCATGGTGACGGTAATGTATCTCATGTAATATTAGATTTATGTTGTGACAAGTGCATTCAGGATCACAGTGAGTCCGTGCAACCTCAAACTTTAATCTTTTGGGGTAGCAGAGAGTTAACAAAGACACTGAAGTTGTGGTTTAATTTAGTAAACTTGCAGTGTCTTGTAACATTCAGTAGTGACGACCAGTCATTGATCCATCCCTTCCCATGCGTGGGGTGATCAATAAAGCACTTGGTTCCTCTCCATTGTGAAATGCAGCCTTTGTTGGTGGTCATCAGGCTAGTCAGAACACCTGCAATACACCTGCATCATAGCATGAGACCTACGATACACCGGCACCTTGACACAAGACCTACGATGCACCTGCATCATAGCACGAGACCTACGACACACCTGCACTATAGCACAAGACCTAAGATACACCTGCATCATAGCACGAGACCTACGATGCACCTGCATCATAGCACGAGACCTACGACACACCTGCACTATAGCACGAGACCTACGACACATCATACCACGAGATCTGCGATACACCTGCATCATAGCACAAGACCTACGACACACCTGCATCGTAGCATGAGACCCACGACACACCTGCGTCATAGCACGAGACCTACAACACACCTGCATCATAGCACGAGACCTACAACACACCTGCACCACAACACAAGACATACGATACACCTGCATCATAGCACGAGACCTACAATATACCTGCACCGTGGCACGAGACCTACGATACACCTGCACCGTGACACGAGACATATGATACACCTGTACCGTGACACGAGACCTACGATACACCTGCACCGTGACACGAGACCTACGATACACCTGCACCGTGACAAAACACCTACGATACACCTGCACCGTGACACGAGACCTACGATACACCTGCACCATGACACGAGACATAAGATACACCTGCACCCTGACACAACACCTACGATACACCTGCACCGTGACAAAACACCTACGATACACCTGCACCGTGACAGGAGACATACGATACACCTGCACCGTGACACGAGACCTACGATACACCTGCACCGTGACACAACACCTACGATACACCTGCAACGTGACAAAACACCTACGATACACCTGCACTGTGACAAAACACCTACGATACACCTGCACCATGACACGAGACCTACGATACACCTGCACCGTGACAAAACACCTACGATACACCTGCACCGTGACAAAACACCTACGATACACCTGCACCATGACACGAGACCTACAATACACCTGCACCGTGACAAAACACCTACGATACACCTGCACCGTGACAAAACACCTACGATACACCTGCACCGTGACAAAACACCTACGATACACCTGCACTGTGACAAAACACCTACGATACACCTGCACCGTGACACGAAACCACCAGCAGGCAACTTCCATTCACACCTCGGTAGCAGCACACACTCCACGGAATGCCACGCATCATTTTGGCTGCAAGTAACATTTCATTCAATTTAACAATAAGAAGAAAAAACAAAGAGTAGGGAAATGAAACAATGAATGACCCAATTTATGTTATAATAGATGCAGCTTTTCACTGTGGAAATGGAGTTATTTTAGTGTGTAGGCAGAAGAGTGGGCAGGGTTGCCAGACATGGACTTAAAACCCCCGATTGTCAGCTGTGGCAATAAAGCCCTGGCAACGTAGTTTCTATAATGTGTTTATATGAGAAAAATAATAATTTGCAAACTGCTTTTCGCAAGACATAACTGTTATGTGTGAAAATGAAACCGTTTACTTTTTAAACTTTTTTTACAATGTATCACCTGAAACAATTGATAATCACATAACACTGAATAAACAGAAGAAGAGCAGGCTGTCAGAATCCAGCAGGCATCTAACCAAACCGCAGAAGCTTCCTGGCGTTTGTGTTCATAACAACAGACGAGGCTGTGGACACTTTCCTCCATTAAAGCTTTTAGCCCAGATCATGCCGGCATACACACCCTTAGAAACACTCCTGGGCATGTGAAAGGTTCCGACTCTCCGGTCCACCTGTGAAACGGAGCCCTTTCATGGATCAACAAATCCATCAGCATCTTTTTTTTTTTTTTTCCTCCCTCCGAGCAGAAATTTGAGCAATTATTTTTGATGTGTAACATCAATAATCTCATTTACTTTCGGCTCCCATAACCGAGCTCGCTGCCCCGCCCCGCCCTCCGCCAGCTCCTAGAGTGCCCCACATGCCTACCATTCTCTTGTCTGTGTCTGGGGGGGAAGTGTGAGATAGAGCACTCGATAAAACCAATTTTTTGCACCATCGATCCCACAATTGTTTTATTCCTCTCCCTGTGTTTTCTCTCCCTCGCTCTCTTTCTTCGCCGCGATCCCTCTCTCCCTTATGGAAATGTTATTGATGGTGGCTTGGTGTTAAATTATTAAGTAAATGTTAACAGATGCCGGGGACGTGCGAGCGCGTAGAGGTTTGTAATCTGTGTGTGTGTGCGTGCGCGTGCGTGTGTCTGTCTGAACACGGCAAGGTCGCGTGCGTGCTTTGTAAAGGGCAGCAGGGATGCACAGTTCCATCGCCACTCCCGAGAAGGCCAGCAGGAGCACGCGGGCGTGCAGAAACAGACACTAATGGCCGAGACTCCGCCAGAGAGTGGACTTGGCGCGCTGCCACTGGACGGCTTCCGGAAGCTTCCCTCCGTGCTGGGGTTTTAACCCAGTGGGGGAGGGTCCCTCTCCCCTCACGGATCAATCAAACCAGTAGCACCAGTCTGCCCTGCCAGACCCTTTTCTCCTCGTTCCGTGCCATTGTGCCTGCGATAGATTTCCTAAGCAGTTGGCTCTGCCACAGTCCCTGAAAGCTTCGTGTTTAGCCTATCATAGTTTAATGAGGGCTGACATTTGGGTGGTTATTGACTCACAACATGCCCTCGTGGCCTCTTGTAATGGCCCTGTGTTCCTGATGGCTACAGGCTAATATAGCTGGCTCACCGAACGAGCGAGAGCCAGCAGCTTTATTTCTCCCCACACACACATTCCCCATCTCACACACACATGCACCACACACTAATATACAGCTAGGGCTCTGTAATAAGTCATCCTCTTATTATGTTTTTTTAATTAGTGCTGTTTAGGCATGAGGCCTGTATGTGTAATAACTGTGTAATGATGCCATGCTTGTGTATATAATTGTGTGTGTGTGTGTGTTTGTATTTTTATTCATTAATCACCTTGCTTTGTGACTCATTTACATATAAGCACGTACGGCTTAAATTAGCTCTGATTAATTGTTCTCACTATGGGGGTTTGATGTGCATTTGTGCGTCTGTGTGTGAGTGTGGGTTGCGCACATGTGAGAGTGTGTGTGTGTGTGTGTGTGTGTGTGGAGATGGGGGGGGGGGGGGGGGGCTGCAGTGTTTATCTCAAGTATGCCCTCCAGCCTGCTACTGGCAGTAGGGTCAGCTCTGGAGCCCAGGGGGCAATAACCATGTCCTTTGTTTGAGAATGTAATTATCCCAACACACAAACATGCACCAATGAACAAATACAGCAGAGAGCAGTAAAAACACACAAGCCCCATCATACACACACCAGCCAAGAAGACTGGGAGAGCAAATAGCAAGCAGGTATACAAGCAAACACAAACTATTGTTTTAGACACACACACACACACACACACACACACACACACACACACACACACACACACACACACACACACACACACACACACACACGTCTGCTATTCCAAGCACATGCAGAACTAGCCCAGGCAGTCCAGAGAGTGGATTGGATTCTGGTTACGTTCAAGACTTCAGTTCTGTTCTGGAACCCAGCCATGCTCCCACACACTCAGCCACACCTCCGCACGCTCGGCCACACCCCCGCACACTCAGCCACACCCACTGCACACTCGGCCACTCCCCCACACGCTCAGCCACACCCACTGCACACTGAGCCACGCCTCTGCACACTCAGCCACAGTTGACAGGGGCCAGGCAGCTTGCTGTTGCGGTCACATTTATGTAATGAGGTTACCAAGGGCCCAGGGCTGGCTGATAACCTGTGAACTCTGCTCCTAAGCGGGCTAGCGGGGGGTCCGCCCCCTCGCCCCCCACCCCTCTTTCTTTACTTTCATCTCCAGGGTTGTCAGCGTGTTTCTTTCTCCTACTCTCCTGAGCCTGCTCCCTCTTTTTGCCTGTGTTGCTCTGTTCCTCAAACATTCCCGGTGGAAGGTAGGTTTCCGAGACTCTTGCTCTAGCAGCCGACCAGGAGGAGCACGTCCCTTGTCGTCTCTTTCCGTGCGCGCCGTTATCGGCGCATCGGGTCCAAGCAAATTCTGGCAGCAACCAGTCGACCCTTTCCCTCTCTCCAGAGACCAAGACCATTTGCACACCATTTACACAACACTGAAGCAATATAATCGTCCAGTCAGCACTGTGCATTGAAATCTGTGGTTAGGCATAAACACACACACGTGCACATGCCTTGCCAGGCAACAACGACAGCAAAAACCCCACCCTCCATTAGCCCTCCTCGGTGCCAGGTACATTTTTACAGAACAGCTATCTGGAGCAGCACTCAAACGCGCTCCCCTCTTTTCAGTTGGGCCCCAAATCGAAGAGAGGGCTAACAGAACATGCCAGAAGTGTTGAACGCAGTTAGTGTCACTCACACTCTCCGCTCTTCTCTTGAAACGGCCGCTTAGTTTTATCTGCAAGCCGGTGGCTGCTGTTGCCTACGCCGTCGCCCCGCTGAGCTGCTTGTGAAATAAACCTGACGCACACACACACACACACACACACTTTGACTGCAGCAGCAAACACAGTTTTAGAGGAAAAATTCTCAGTGGTGAATCAGAATCAGAAAACACACTGAGTTTCTTTTTTGTTTTGTTTTTTCCAAGTTTTTTTTTTTTTTTTTTTATGAAATAAGCTCCAAAATGACGCAGGAAGCCTTGTGGGATTAAATGCCCCTAAATGATTTGTTTATACTCCACCTCCTGGTGAACAGATAAATGATCACTGAACAGGCAAATGCAGTTGTGTTGGACCCAACCTCACACAGACTGCCTAGTGTTAAGACCTCCTCTCTGCCACCTCCGCTGGTTCGCTGATTGAGGGGTGTGTGTGTGTGTGTGTGTGTGTGTGTGTGTGTGTGTGTGTGTGTGTGTGTGTGTGTGTGTGTGTGTGTGTGTGTGTGTGTGTGTGTGTGCGTGGTATCGATGGACTGGTGTCTAAACAACTGTCTGTGTTATCGGTTGTCAGCTGTAGGCACATCAGCTTGTTCGCACCTCGTCCCAGCCTAACCTTTAACAGAGGCACTGGAGTAGCTGTCTCATCCTTCAAATACCCAACAGGATTCTCTCTATCTGTGTGTGTGTGTGTGTGTGTGTGTGTGTGCGTGTTCTGTCAGTCAGATGGGAAATCACTTCAGCGCTGTGTCTATTGTAAGCAGTAGATGAGCCTAAAGCACTTTCAGTCCGATACAGATCTGTTTTATGGAGCTGCTCAATTTCAGTGACACCAGTCCCAGTTATTATGATGTCATAATGACACCCACTTACGTTCCTTTTTCCGTTATACTTCAGCAATTACTCCACAATGCTCCACAATGTCCCAGAGCACCATTCAAAATCTCAGCCTCTATCTCTCACTCCGTCGCAGTCTGTCTCCCACTGTCTTGGCCACGCTCACAGATGGCAGCTGCCAACGCGGACCGATATGCGTCGCAGTCTTTGTCATGGTTTCCCTCCGCCGTGGTGTCCCCAGACCCCCCCCGCCCCCCATCCTCCACTTCTTGCCCCCATTGATTAGCGGCCCTCGGCTCCATTAGGGCCAGCGGGAGAGAGAGCCGGGTCACGTGGCCGCCGCGTCCCCTTTTGTGGTGGCCGTGCTCCGGCCTGAAAGCGGCCGAGCCTCACAATCACCCTAATGCACGAGCGCTCGGCCATTACTGTCAAGCGCGTGGCGGTGACGTCCATACATTAATCCCTCGCCACACCCCCAGCGTACACGGGGGGTGGATTAATGCGTGTCCCGGGGCTTGACTGACATGCTCTCCATACCGGGTTAAACACCAAGCAAACGGCCGCCGCGCTCCATTAGATGTGCGTCTTAATTAAAAGGCCTGTCAGATGCATGGGGCCTCCACTCACAGAGCAGGCGTCCCTGAGAATCTGTCATGCTGTCCGGCGCGGTGCGTGAGGAGGTGTTGGGGTCGGGGGCCGAGGGGACGTCGCTCAAGCTGGCCCGCTGCAGTGATGTATCGTAGGCCAGAGAGGACGGGCTGAGAGAGAGAGGGGGTGGGGGAAGGTGTTAAAGCCAGTGCTTAGCCATGAATGCAGGCTTCGACCGAACTCAATGGCTTTATTGTTCGAGGCTTGACGCCGTGCCAGAAAGCTGAGAAATATTAAACGTGGGACATTAAACAATGGTTTACACAACAGTAAAACAGAACACTCTAGTCCTGTCTTCGCAAAGCACCGGGTTTACGAGGATGACTTCGCCAGCACAGGCCAAGGTGTGGAGAGATAGAGGGAGGGAGAGAGAGAGAGAGAGAGAGAGAGAGAGAGAGAGAGAGAGAGAGAGAGAGAGAGAGAGAGAGAGAGCAAGAGCTTCATTCTGATACTCTGATGACAAGGTCCAGTGGAATTGAGCGGATGGAGGGAGTCACACACTCACACTGCACTCATACTGCACGTCTGCCTGCATCGCCCCACTAAACCTGCAGGAAATACAGTGTGTCGAGCTTCTTACTCAGGAAGTGTTTATGTATGTGTGTGTGGGGGGGGGGGGGGGTCTGTGTTGCTTGATCTGTCCTGTTTTTATGGACATTTTCAAGGATCAGGCTTTATGTCAATTGTTTTGAGGACGTATAATGTATCGTTTGTAACTGTATAGCTCTATGCACTCTTTCGTTTTGTTTGTTTCAAATGATTCCCACGATATACACACACATTTCCACCTAATTTCACTGTAAATACTTTTTTTCTCCTATAAATTAAAAACATAAGATGGCTGGAAAAGCAAAGAGAAAACATGGTAGACAAATTTGTTGACGTTTTTGTCCAATTTAGCTTCAGTTCCCCTCATACAAATACTTAGAGCGAAACAGTATCCAAACAATGGAACGGTAAGAGATTTTTGTGTGTGTGTGGGGCCACTTTAGCCCAAATGTTACCAAACATAAGAGCCCATTAGAGCAGTCAGACTCATGTGTTTCTAATCAGAGAAGGAGTTCTGGTTTATCTGCCCTTAAGAGTCTCTTTCTTTCATATATATATATATATATATATATATATATATATATATATATATATAGATATATATATATATATATATATATAGATAGATAGATAGATAGATAGATAGATATAGATATAGATATATATATATATATATATTTAAAATTAATTAATGTTTGTTTGGTTTTTTTTTACCCCCTGCCTACCTCTCATAATTTGGGTGAGATCCACGCAAATTACCGCAGTTGGCTTGAGTTTGAGCGTAGTATCCAGCGTTGCCTTGGATCGGAATTGGAAACCCCTCATCTGAAAATGGATTTTTTTAGCGCAACGTTTGAGCTGAGAAACCGTCCCCTGGCGGAGGGCTGGCGCTTACTGTCAGCGTGCGCCTCGCCTCGCCTCATCATTTACAGTTCCACCGGGGCTCGGGTTACCGCCGCATCCCCGTGCTCAGCTTCCGTCGCCCGCCCCGCGGCCCCACGCGCTGCCCGCTGCCCGCGCTCGTCCGCCGACTTGTTTTTCCTGCGGGGTCGACCCAGCCAGCCGTGAGCCAGTAATGCGTTAAAGGCGGGTACCGCACTACTCGTCACCCCAATCTCCAGCTACGGCGTCTGGAGTGCACGGCCATTCATCATGCTCGACACCGTCACTGCACGACCCCTCTACTGAAAAGAACTGGGAAACCGTCCCGACTCGAAACGCGCTCGTAATGGAGGCCCGGGGGCGCTTGTTTCCAGGTGTGTTTGGAGGCAACGGGTTTCTCCGTCCTTTTACTCAAGTACAGGGGAACGAGTCATACGCTACCGGAACATCGGCTGACGGCTGAGGGGAAAAAGGCCCCGAGAGGGCCCGGGCCATCACGCGGCCATCAGCGCGTTCACACTCTAGTCCAGCTGGTGGCACCGAGCGCTAATGAGCTCATTCATTTCCTGGCCGCGCAAAGCAGGCCGGCTAACAGGCGTTAGCATGCAGACTCTGCAAGGCGCGTTATTGCTTTTCTCCCTGCCGGGCTAAAAATGTCACCGGTATGCTAGCACCTTTGATCGCTCGCTTTAAGGGTGCTATTCTGCTGTGGTTAGAACGGGGGGTAGTGAGAGCAGAGGGAAGAGACGGTCTTGCTTTAATTAGCATCACCGGAGCGCGTTTGAAAATCCTCCATCTCATTGCAACTGCAAGCGAGCCGTAATTGAACACTACTTCATCCTCGAGGAATTCCCAGGCAGATGCGATGGCTGGCCCGACTCGTCTGTTTACCCTCTATCGCTGCGAATTTACAAATCGAGCTTGAGAAATTGGCGGCGGCTTTGAAATATTTGTGCCGTTGATTGTGTAGATTCGGTTTGATGTTGAGCAGGTATGCGGTGCTGTGCGCCTGCAAAATTCTGTTTGGAATTTGAGCTCTTCAGCCTGTTTCGAGTTAAGGAATAATTAGAGTTCCCTTTCTCCATTTCTCTCTCTCTGACTCTCGCTCATATCTAAATCTCTCAAGGATGGGAGAGCTGCGTTTTTTTGTTTTATTTTTTTAATTTTTTAATTTTTTTTAAGGAGACAGCGACTTTTTTCTTAAGTTGTCATTGTTCTGTTTGGGTTGAACTGAAAGAGTAACTAAATATCAGTTTTGGTTAAATATAAGCATTCTCTTCAAATGAGATAATTATTGTAGCTTTGTTGGAGTATCGGGAGAATACAATCAAAAGCATTTATTATTTTACAGCTTTCTCTTAATTCTTTTTTTTTTAATATATCAACAAACAGTTAAGATGGCATTGTGTAGATAAACACACATTTGCTAGAGTTTGGTTTATTCTGTTGGCAGGGGAGCCTTGGTTGGTGCAATCTAAACTACTAATCAAACACCAAAAAAGGCAAGTCCATCTTACCTGCTGTTTTACCCTCACCAATAATACCAGCAGTAGATGATCCATTAGTATTTAATGAAGTGCTTTCTGTAGCAAAACCATAATCGAAAACTGTACCCCCTCTTATCATCTCTTCCTCATATATAATTCTATTTGATGTTTTGATAAATAAATATTTGAAATTGTAATGCAAGAAAGACTTTCAGGTTGGCTTGTAATTTACGGTTTCCTGCACACGCAGCCACAGCTATAGAAACGTACACACACTTGTGCACACACACCTGCATGTACACGTACACACATGCAAACAGCTTCATTAGGTGTGGCTCTTGTTAAGACCATGACACTCTAGCAAGCCAAGGCTGTAAATCCCCCCCCCCCCCAAGTACACACACACACATACACAAAAACACAAGGCACAGGCCTCAGGGATGCGTGTCTCCGTCCCCTGCCCCAGGAAGAAAGGCCTGAGTGGAGAGATACCAAACTCCATTTTGAGGAACGAGACAGCTTGCTAATCCCCGTTAGCCGCCGCTAGCAACTCGGAGCAACGCTGAGGCTGGTGTTTTGTATCGGCTTTTGAGGCAATGCCAGGCTGTGTGTGTGCGCGCGTGCGTCTAATAGAACAGACTGCAGGTAGAAGGTGTAATGTAGCTGGACTCTGATCCGGCCGCCAGTGCTTTTCCTGCTGACACGCTCAGGTTTCTCTCTCTCTCTCTCCTCTCTCTCTCTCTCTCTCTCTCTCTCTCTCTCTCTCTCTCTCTCTCTCTCTCTCTCTCTCTCTCTCTCTCTCTCTCTCTCTCTCTCTCTCTCTCTCTCTCTCTCTCTCTCGTTCGTCCCTCCTCAAGGAAGAGTGGACAGATCCTCTGACGCTAGTCCAGACTAGTGTGTTCGGTTATTTTGGTTAGACTACTGAAAGAGAGCCATGTACACCATTTACTCTATACATAAATAAGGGTTCTATTTATGATGGCCATCAAAATGAAATAATTTCTGTTGTTTTTTCTTTGGTTGGTTTGTTTGTTTGTGGTGCAGATTATTTTGTCCAATAGCTTTACAGATAGCATTCCATACATACATACTAGTACATAGTACCTAGTATATTTATAGCTAACATTTATGTAGGTCATATGCTGCTATGGTAGTCATCAGAGAGTCTATTACTACCCAGCTGCTTTGAGTTATGTGGGCCTACCTATGTGTGTGTGTGTGTGTGTGTCAGTGTTTTAAGTCTGCTGTCCAGGCTTCTCCACTTCCTCCGATCACATTTATCCATTTCTATAATTATATTCCTCCGTTCTCAAGCACTGAAGCTTGGCATGTCGAAATTATGATCCTCCAATAATTTTTGATTTTTTTTTTAAAAAGCCCCAGTCTCGAACTTGCCGACGAGACGGGGGAAGCGTGATGGCGAGCGGGAGGTCCCTGGCCCAGCCGATCCGTTTTTTTCCCCGCTGCTCCGTAACTAGCTGGGGCTCTCTGCACAAAGTCCTTTACCACAATTAGGGAGTCCGTGTCATTCTACCCCATGTGTGGCACATTCTCATTCTCCCTTGGCGGGGGGCGCTGCAATGATTAGCCTCATTATTCAAAGTCAGTGTGGGCTCACTGTTAAGAGTCATTTAGCCTGTATGTACTCATGTTGAAATGGACCTCGTCTGATGATGGGCTACACAAATGAAAGAGAGAGGGAGGGGAAAAAAACGTGTCAATCCAGGGTGATATTCAGAGAAATTGTATATGGTGGGTCATAATTGCTACTTCCAGAGGCACTGTAGTTTCACTGTATGTATCCAGATGATTCTTGATGAAATACAGGACTGAATTCTCGCAGTTCTTCAATTTCTAAATCAGAATTGAATCTGGTCTTCACATTGCCAGATCACTGGTTTCTGGGAAGATTAAACAGATTTTTTTGGTCTTAGTTTGTTATCTCTTCCTTTGAAAAGGTGTTATTTTAGTGGCATTTTTTGCAATTTAATACTTTTTTTGTGATGTGTGTGTGTGTGTGTGTGTGCGTGCATGTTTCTTTTTGTGCTTTACTAATATTTGTAATTTACCTCTACCTGGCTTTATGGTTCACTTCCTCTGCAGCTCTAAATCCTTCCACGGTTTCTGCACTGGCCAGCATTGCGTCTTATGCCACCGTCCCCTGACCTGAGATCAGCCTCACCCTCGTCTCGGTCATGTTTCTGATGTGGGGAGGCACTTTTAGACATCCTCAGTCTCCACGCCAGTGCTGTCTTTCTCCTCTTAATGAGGACCCCAGCATGTCACCTGGACCTTCCCAGCACTACATCAGCCGCGCCGGGCATATGCCTGACAGACAAACCCCCACCGACCCGTCGGCTTTAGGGCTGGGCTGGTACGTGCCCTAAGCTGTGTCTCTACACAAGGGGTATTGGGGGGGGGGGGGGTCCAGTTGCCCTTGTGTTGTACTTTTACATGTGGTTTTCCCACCTCTGCACCTGCCTGGCAATAATGAGTCAATATATCTCCTCCCTAATTGCCCTAAATACATATCATAAAGACCGGCACTAAAAGGCCGACTTCCAAAGCCAGCTAGTAAAGCAGGAGCACATAAGGCACATACGGCCCCAGAGCTGGGCTTTAGCTGTAACGAGAGCCTGTAAATTACTGCCGAGAGAACGGGGCAGCGCTTGGTTCATTAGTGAGGTGCAGCCTGAAAAATCACCTTTTTTTTTGCCAAAGCAGCTCCAGGATTTTCTTCTTTCACTTCCTCACGCCTTTCAAATGATGTCTTCACTGCTCAGACAGAAACCGTATGTGTGTGTGTGTGTGTGTGTGTGTAAAACAGGGAAAGGCCTACATTATTAGAATATAATTGTTCTGAATATCCATAGAGGTCTGTATGGACAAAATAATTCAAAATGATTGCCCATGCTGAAAACTTGCCGGTGTCCAAAAAGTGTGTCCGTGTGTGAATTCTACTCTCCTCCTACATTTCTCATGATGCCTGAATCGCCACACCCCTGCCGATACACATCCGGTGCCTCACGTGTAACGGCCGATACACACGAACGCTTTCTGTGAGCCAACACAAGCTACTATAACAACATCATGGCCAACAGCCGGCGTGCCCACGTCGGAGCAGCATAGTGGCCGGTCACTACACACCCTCGGCCCAAACCCCCACCTCGTCCACGCAGCGTGCTGTCAACCACCACTCAGACTCTCCTGTCCGGCCAGGTCCACGGAGGCTGGCGCGTCCCAGTCTTCAGGGCCCCGCTGATGTCCAGCAGCTGCCATGCTCCTCCAAGGGCCCCGTGTGGGAGTGGACCAACGTCGGGCCCTCTACCCGCCTCATGTTAGACCCCCGCTGAAGGATTTAAACTGACAGTTTGCACAGTGACATACCTGTACAACAACAACGACTAATATATGACAAGGATGTGAAATATTTCCAAAATTGATTTCCAAACTTGTACAATGTAATCACACCTGAATTACAAAGTTATTATTATGTAACTGTTTTAGGATTTTTACTACCCCTCTGTATCACTGTATCGGTGCAGAGCTACACCCTTGTGGGGTTTTCTGTGTTTTCAGATACCGGTGTCTTTCACAGACATGCCCTTTCCGTTCGTCCCCTATTCACAGCACCTCAGGTCAGTCATTCCTCCCAGTGCTTCTGGAGGGTTTACTGACGTGACCACATACACACTAATTCCTCACTAGTCATGTTTGCTGAGGTAATATTAAATTTTTTTTAGAACCACCAACTTGTGGCATTCCCCTCGCCGCTTGTGTGTGCGTATGTGTGTGTATGTGTGTGTGTGTGTGTGAGCGTCTGTCTTCCGTCACAGCTCGTGGTGCACGTCGCCCTGGCAGCAGTGCTACCAGACGCCTCGCTGCCTCCACGGTGGCAGTTCCCACCCCTCACTCCCCCCGCCAGCCCCACCGCAGGCCAGATGTGCTTTTACGAGTGCGGCCCGCCAGCCAGCCTGCTTTTTAATTAAGCAGAGGCCTGCCCCTCTCTAGAAGAGGAGCCCCTGCAATTACCATCGCCTTATGGAGGAGAGCGAGCCACAGTTTAACGTTCCCACTCACACACACAGAGCATAGTGGTGGGATAAGGGGCTTTTCCTAATAAACTTTATTACTCCTCACAGATTTGTGTGTGTGTGTGAGTGAGAGAGAGAGAGCGAGGGAGAGGGAGAGAGAACAGGGAGATCTGCTACCATTCACTAATATAAGTAATGATACACCTGTATTGTATGCTGGCTCCTTAATGACAGCACAGAGGGGAAACAGGTAGTAAATCCTGCAAGTTTAAACTCATACACTCAAACAGAGAGCCAGTCACGGGGCTTTAGAAGGTGTGTGTGCGAGGGGGCTCACACTGGGTCCCCCTTGTCTGGCTCTAAGGTGGCACCCCTCCCTCAGCCCAGATCCCTGACATTCCCATACGCGGTCTAAGGGCCTGAATAAACCGCCAGCACTCGGGCTTCCAGACACTGTTAGGCATTAGCTGAGGCGTTAGCTGAGAGGAGTGAGCGTTAGCCGTTAGCTGTGAGGAGTGAGCATTAGCTGTGTCGTTAGCCATTAGCTGTGAGGAGTGACTGTTAACCGCTAGCTGTGAGGAGTGACCATTAACTGTGTCATTAGCCGTTAGCTGTGAGGAGTGACTGTTAACCGCTAGCTGTGAGGAGTGACCATTAGCTGTGTCATTAGCCATTAGCTGTGAGGAGTGAGCGTTAGCCGTTAGCTGTGAGGAGTGAGCATTAGCTGTGTCGTTAGCCATTAGCTGTGAGGAGTGACTGTTAACCGCTAGCTGTGAGGAGTGACCATTAACTGTGTCATTAGCCGTTAGCTGTGAGGAGTGACTGTTAACCGCTAGCTGTGAGGAGTGACCATTAGCTGTGTCATTAGCCATTAGCTGTGAGGAGTGACCGTTAACCGTTAGCTGTGAGGAGTGAGCATTAGCTGTGTCGTTAGCCATTAGCTGTGAGGAGTGACTGTTAACCGCTAGCTGTGAGGAGTGACCATTAGCTGTGTCATTAGCCATTAGCTGTGAGGAGTGACTGTTAACCGCTAGCTGTGAGGAGTGACTGTTAACCGCTAGCTGTGAGGAGTGACCATTAACTGTGTCATTAGCCATTAGCTGTGAGGAGGGACCGTTAGTTGTTAGCTGTGAGGAGTGACCGTTAGCTGTGTCGTTAGCCGTTAGCTGTGAGGAGTGACCGTTAACCGTTAGCTGTGAGGAATGACCATTAGCTGTGTCGTTAGCCGTTAGCTGTGAGGAGTGACCGTTAGCTGTTAGCTGTTTCGTTAGCTGTGAGCTGTCGTTAGCTGTGAGGAGTGACCGTTAGCTGTTAGCTGTTTCGTTAGCTGTGAGCTGCCGTTAGCTGTGAGGAGTGACCGTTAGCTGTTAGCTGTTTCGTTAGCTGTGAGCTGTCGTTAGCTGTGAGGAGTGACCGTTAGCCGTTAACTGTGAGGCGTGACCGAGCAGATACTTACGAGCACAGCCCACCCACGTTAAGAACTACAAATTCCTAATTAACATTTAAACACTCACTTTGTTTGTGTCAGCGGAGCCCCTGAAGGTCACACTCCCCTGCGCTACTGCACAGGCTTCCTTGTCAAGACAATCACAAGTGTGCACGGCGCTCCTCTGCCCTCTCTGATTGGCTCTCGGAGCCGTATGGGGGCGGGGCGTGGCGGTGATGAGTGAACCCTCTGACTACAGCCTGGGTTGATGGGCTTCAATTCCAGACTGAACAGTGGCCTGG
>NC_137516.1:4567500-4590000 GCF_041902795.1 Electrophorus electricus | reverse complement strand
TACCTCTCAAGGTGTATGCGCCTTCATATCCGCACGTGTTTGAACCTGGTTTTAACCTATCCAGAACACTGCCTACATACACACACACACACACACACACTAATCTAGCCAGAACACTCTCCAGACACACACACACACCCAAGCCACCCCAGCTCATACTACTATGCTGTTTCCCATGCCGTAAGAAAACATGTATGATACCTGTAGCTGGAATTCGCCAGGCCTGCGGACAAGCTCACACCGAATTGAACCTGTGTGTGTGTGTGTGTGTGTGTGTGTTTGGAGTGCAGGATCATTTCCTTCCATGCCTGGTTAGTTTTCAGTGACTGTTTTCACACATAAACCGGAGGTCCTGCTCTCCATCATCCTGTGCCTTTTCCCATAAATGGCAGCAGCAGTAGCTTCTCACTGGAACTGTCCTTTTCTGCTGGAAGACCTTTCGTTACTCAGGTGGATGAAATAATTGTTGGTATAGCACATCACCTGTGACGTGATGACTACATACACATCACCTGTGATGTGATGACAACATATACATCACCTGTGACATAGGACTACATACACATCACCTGTGATGTGATGACTATATACACATCACCTGTGACATGATGACAACATATACATCACCTGTGATGTGATGACAACATATACATCACCTGTGACGTGATGACTACATACACATCACCTGTGATGTGATGACAACATATACATCACCTGTGACATGGGACTACATACACATCACCTGTGACGTGATGACTATATACACATCACCTGTGACGTGATGACTACATACACATCACCTGTGACGCGATGACTACATACACATCACCTGTGACGCGATGACTATATACACATCACCTGTGACGTGATGACTACATACACATCACCTGTGACGTGATGACTATATACACATCACCTGTGACGTGATGACTACATACACATCACCTGTGATGCGATGGCTACATACATACTGGTTCAGGCCCAGAAGAGACTTGGTAGAATGAGTGATAGCAGGCACTGGCTTCAATCTTATTCTGAACACTCCTAAGAGTGTTAACACTATTGTGCTTATCTGCACTGAAAATGTCACGTTAGTCAGGTTTCAACTCTTTGACCCCTGGCTGGGGGTCAGCTGGAGGTCAAATTTTGAACGCAGTGCATCAGCAAGCACCATGACACTTAGGTGACACAGAAGGGCACAGGGTGCAACAGTCGAATGCTCACGTACCACCCCACTCACCACAGCACCGCTGCCCCTCTTGGGTGCTGTTTGACATCACTTCCTGTAGAAGCCATACATACTGTGGCGTATCTGTCTTATGCTCTGCGCTGCAGCCAGTGCATTTTTCGAGCGGTGTACTTGCGCGCCGATCCCTTAAGTAGGAGGTTAGGTACCATTGCCCATCTGCAGTTATGCACAATGCGTGCGAGCTGTCCGGTAGCTCTACATCAGTGGTCAGACCACACGAGTGCTGCCCGCTCAGATAGATGGTGGCGAACAAATCTTATGTAGCATCAGACTGGCTGCAGCGTGGAACTGGACACCTAAAAAAGTATTCCTATAAGGTAGGTGTGCTGTTTACAGCACAATAGTGAATTTATTCTCAAAACATTTCACCTTTAGAAAGGAACCAAAGCCCAGACTTTGGTTTTATGTTGCCATTTCTGGATGTCGTTCTCCTTCGGAGGTCAGGGTCATGTCTTTTTAACCAAAATGTAAAAATGGAGCGACACCAATAGCTCATGCTGGAGTGCTGTCCACTTCTTCAGCTCCAGCTTCACCAGAGTCCGGTTTCTGCACAGTCTAACACGAGGTTGGAAAGCAAAACTGATCCAGGAACAGATCCCTAAATGATGTGTTTTGCGACTGACCCCTGGCAGTCTGACACTCTCCTGTGTGTTGCGTTTGGTAAGTGTGTGGACAGGAGCAAGGAGCAGTCAAAGATCACATCCAGGGAGACTGGGAATGACTTATGATCACAGTGGTGTGTGTGTGTGGGTGTGTGTGTGTGTGTGTGTGTGTGTGTGTGTGTGTGTGTGTGTGTGTGAAGATGAGAAAGTAGACCTCCTAGCATGACTGTAAGATTACACTTTGTATTAGGACAAAGTCACTAGGCCCTTGAGTGCTGTAACACATACACACACACACGCACACACACGCACGCACACACACACACACACACACACGCACGCACACACACACACGCACGCACGCACACACGCACGCGCACACACACACACACACACACACACACACACACACACACACAAGTTCTATATGGATCTTTATTCTTAATCTTTTCATATCCAAACTGCAAAAATTGGCATTTATACGCCATACATCTGAACAGTAATGTGTAATACTGAGATATTACTAAAATTAATGATATATGGTTTTTTTTTTACCAGTTTTAATTAAAGTCTTGCAAAATATTGATTTTAGTATAGTAATATGTTCTGTTCAATTAACCATCTTTGATGTTAAATTCCTGCAGTGCAGTTTCAAATGTTGCTAATAATAATTTTCCTGTAGCCGTTAACTAGACTTACTGAGACCCAGTATATTGCAGTATTAGATTTACTGCCACTTGGATTTATGCTAACTGCGAATATTTAGTTTCTGCCTTGATTGCTGACTGTGCACATGCTATTTTCTTTCGACTTGATGGAGCAGAACCAAATATTATTTGAAAGTTTTTGTTTTCAAAGAGGGCTGCAGCAATAATTTAGCAGCGTTCTTTTTCCCTGTGGGTGGCTAGCATATTAATGGGAGCGAGATGCCTTTTTTCCCCAACTCGCAGTAAATCTTGTGTCCACCACAAATACCATCCCCTCTGTTCTGGTCATTTCCTGACATTCTGTCTGTCTCTGTCCTCTGCTGGCCCCCCCCTCTGTTCGAGTAACCCAGCACCTCAACCGTCGCTTCCGTAGTGTCAGGTTAGCTGACGGTGATCGGTGTGGCACTTGGGAGCCCCTGTGCAAAAGACCTACGAGCCTCTCTTAACCTTCCAACCCAGGGAGCTTTGGGGTTTGGCATGGAGTTCAGATGACCACTAGACAGGGGAATCAAACCGCCTTTCAAGCCAATGCATGTACGCATGTGTGTGCGTGTGTGTGCGTGCGTGTATGTGTGCGTGCGTGTGTGCATGTGCGCGTGTGTGTGTGTGTGTGTGTACGAGTGTGTGCCTGTTTCTGTGTTCCCACAATGCCTCCATCATGTATGTCACTTGTCTCCTAATACAATGAGGGTGTGAATGGTGTGTGAATGGTGTGCATGAGCGTTTGTTCAGAGAGGAAGTACTGCTTATCTTTTTGGCAGAAAGAAGCTTAACAGCAAAACCTCTGCATTTTCAAAAACCATACCTAAGCCCTTCACACAGAGGGCCAAACTGGCCGTTTATTTCTTTCTGAATGACTCTACAAAGAGGTTATGTTGATATGATATGTTGTCACTGTATATGTTTTATTCTGATGGCAATAAATGTGCACTATACAGATAATAATAATAATAATAATAATAATAATAATAATAATAATAATTTGTTTCAAGGCAGCACGCTGTCATAAAGTGCTCTCTAAGTACAAAAATAACCACAGTAAATGTGTGTAAATGGAGCCCCGTTTTGTTAAATCCATTGAATGATTCCTCGTCCATGTGACGTTCTTGACTACAATAAAACCAAACACAGCTCGGGTAATGTCCTCAGCCGGGTGATCTGTGGTGTGTAGACTGTGCAGAGCTTCCGCGTTGCACTGGTAATGAATGCCACGTAGTTTCGTCTCCGTTCCTCATTTCTCGTACAGACTTTGGGGATGAGAGAGGGTTGGGCCCTAACCTCCGAGCCTGGCCCTGACCAGTGCGGTGTCTCTCTCTACCCGCTACAGGTGGTGGATGATATGGGCAATGTGAAGTTCTGCCTGGACGGGGCAGTGGAGGCCAGCGGGAGCTGGCTGAAGTACGTCCGCACAGCGCCCTGCTACGAGGAGCAGAACCTGGCCGTGTGTCACCTCAGCGAGCACCAGGTCGGCCTCCTCTATCGCTCCTCCTCTCCTCTGATGCTCTCCGCTTCCTTCACATACCCACAATGCACTCACATGCAAGAGACACCTCAGCGGGGGGATGTTTTGGTTTTTTTTAATAGCTGAATTTTTGTTTTAGCGTTTTTGGTTTTGTTTTTGTTGTATGAAACCAGGTTTTTGGGTTTGGTGTTCCTCTGAGAAAGCAGCTCAAGTGACAGCTCACCATCAGAGGAGGTTTTAAGCATCTAATGATTCAGATCCAAGATGTTTGAACAATTGTAAAGGTTTAACTCAACGAATACCACATTAAGCTAAAAATCAAACGCATTCTTAAAATGACCTCATCAGTTTATCTTTTGTGTTTTTAGCTTTTTTAAACATCCGATTGTTTGCAATGAATTTAGAATAGCATATCATTAATTATAGTGTGAAACTGGCATCGCTCGCTAGAATGTTAGACTCTCGGCGTAACACAACCGAGGCTGGACTGAGCATACCGAACGTCTCTAGGCACACACAGTTGCTACTGGCAGACAAATGCACTTGCAAATCATTACACTCCTGGCTGCCAGCTTACTTGTGAGCTGCTGTTGACACAGCGAAGCATCGAGAGGCATCTCCGGCGCCGCCCCGCCAAGCCCACAGTGCTCTTCAGGAGACACAGAGCAGTTGGTGCTGTCAGGATGACAGGCTCTGCTGATGTCACCGCAACAGCGTCTCCCGCAATGGATAATAAACGGGACTCTTGTCTGGGCCGTCCTCTCTCCGCCGAGCGTGTGTGTGTTGAAGGAAGTGAGTCAACAGTTATATAGATGAGTCCCACGCAGCAGGGAGAGAGGGAGTACACTCCCGAAGTTTGTAATTGATTGTCCCAGTGCTGTCTTCCTTTAAAACACTGCACAGTCATTTATTGTCCACAAGATAAGATACCCGGTAAATCGGTGAGAGAAGATAGCAAATTTACAGTGCAATTCCTGGAAGCCTTGGCGTGTTTTGGCTCTTTGAAGAAGGCGTTAGGTGACACCTGCGATGACAGGATGTGTTCAGTGGAGGATGACACTGTTGCGTTGATGGAACTTTGGGAAAATGTCTCCTGTGCATTATGGGCATGGGTAGGCGGACACCTGGTGCATGTGCTGCGTGTGTGTGTGTGTGTGTGTGTGTGTGTGTGTGTGTGTGTGTGTGTCTGAGCACATATAATCTCTCCATCAAGCATTTCTTTTTTCTTAATACCATTTCAGACAGTGTCTCACTCCCACCTTGCACAACTCAGAGAACAGAGAGCTGTGAAAAGAGACACAGACAGCAGTCGGCTGTGAACAGAGAGACTCAGAGAGCTGTAAACAGAGAGACACAGAGCTGAGAACAGAGAGACTCAGAGAGCAGAGAGCTGAGAACAGAGAGACTCAGAGAGCTGAGAACAGAGAGACTCAGAGAGCAGAGAACTGAGAACAGAGAGACTCAGAGAGCAGTCGGCTGTGAACAGAGAGACTCAGAGAGCTGTAAACAGAGAGACACAGAGCTGAGAACAGAGAGACTCAGAGAGCAGAGAGCTGAGAACAGAGAGACTCAGAGAGCTGTAAACAGAGAGACACAGAGCTGAGAACAGAGAGACTCGGAGAGCAGAGAGAATGTGAACAGAGAGACAGAGAGCAGAGAGCTGAGAACAGAGAGACTCAGAGAGCAGAGAACTGAGAACAGAGAGACTCAGAGAGCAGAGAGCTGAGAACAGAGAGACTCAGAGAGCTGTAAACAGAGACACAGAGCTGAGAACAGAGAGACTCAGAGCTGAGAACAGAGAGACTCAGAGAGCAGAGAGAATGTGAACAGAGAGACAGAGAGCAGAGAGCTGAGAACAGAGAGACTCAGAGAGCAGAGAACTGAGAACAGAGAGACTCAGAGAGCAGAGAGCTGAGAACAGAGAGACTCAGAGAGCAGAGAGCTGAGAACAGAGAGACTCAGAGAGCAGAGAACTGAGCAGAGAGACACAGAGAGCAGAGAGCTGTGAACAGAATGTGGCAAAAACATACCCTTTGTTGTCCCTATCTCTCTCTCTCTCTCTCTCTCTCTCTCTCTCTCTCTCTCTCTCTCTCTCTCTCTCTCTCTACCTCCCTCCCTCCCTTCCTCTTCATCAACCTTTCTGCCGACAGGGGCAACGTGGCCGCTATCGCCCCTGAGCCTGACATGTGAAACATAAGCCTACCAAACAGGGCCGTGTGGGAGGGGTGCCAGGGACAGCCTCAGAGACTGACAACCAACAATTGACTTCCACTAGCAAACCCGATCATTAAAGTCCTTTCACTTCAATGACCAGGCTCTGCTGAGCTCGCAGGAGAATAATAGCGCCCGCTAAAATCACTCAACTAAATGTATGGTTTCTGTTTACTTTTGCCCTTCTTTCAGATAGTTAGCTGCCCCCCCCCCCCTCGCCCCTTCACCTCTCGCCTCCGTTATACGCATTTTATGCAGTGTCTCATGGACAGCGGCTTATTACTTATTCAGAAAGGCTCCACAATGCAAAAATGCATAATTCATCGAACTTTGTTTTTCCCCTTCCTCTCAGAGCGTGCGCGGCCGCGTGAGTGGTGCGGAAAATATGCGCACACCCAGCAAATTCGGCCGCGACTGTAACCTTTTAAAACTCGAGACGGATCATTTATTTACTTGTTTACACGTTTGTCGCTCGCGTCCCGACCCCGGCGACGCGCAGCTGACCGCGTGTAATGCTTTTCACGCATGCATGTGGATTTTTTCTTTGGTTTCTCTTCTGGTGCCACTTCAGAAACTAATGTGGATGTCGGTGGCTGTCGCTTCAAGTGTGAATGACCTTGAATACTAAGTGTCACCTATAGTGAGTCCAGTGGGTTTGGTACAGTGGAGCTCAAAATTGCCAGTTCCATTCCTGACAGCAGTTTTATCAATTTTCTGAGTGTTATCTTCAAAGGAGTTGCAGAATTGTTATAAGAGCTAAAATATAAAAGCATGTCAGACGAGAAGCTGCAGAACATGTAGCTCTGAGATTAGGTTCACAGCTTACGACCATTCTCAGAGGACACAAGAAAAGCCCTGTGCAGTTGAAACCCATACCTGTGTGTGTGTGTGTGTGTGTGTGTGTGTGTGTGTGTGTGTGTGTGAGAATGTATGAGGTAGAGTGTACACAAACACGTGTGGGTGTGTGTATATCTGTGTGCCTGTACATGTGTGTGTTTCTGTGTGAGTGTGTGTGTGTGTGTGTGTGTGTGTGTGTGTGTGTGTGTGTGTATGTGTGTGTGTGTTTTGGAAGAGATGCCAGAGCAAAGCTGTGTGTGTTTCTGCTGTGAGATTGTGTAGTGAGAGTGTGTAGTGAGAGTGTAGTGAGTGGTGTAGTGAGAGTGTGTAGTGAGAGTTTGTAGTGAGAGTGTGTAGTGAGAGTGTAGTGAGTGGTGTAGTGACAGGGTGTAGTGAGAGTGTGTAGTGAGAGTGTAGTGAGTGGTGTAGTGAGAGGGTGTAGCGAGAGTGTGTAGTGAGAGTTTGTAGTGAGAGTGTGTAGTGAGAGTTTGTAGTGAGAGTGTGTAGTGAGAGAGTGTAGTGAGAGTGTGTAGTGAAAGTTTGCAGTGAGAGTGTGTAGTGAGAGTGTAGTGAGTGTGTAGTGAGAGTCTAGTGAGAGTGTGTAGTAGTAGTGTAGTGAGTGTGTAGTGAGAGTCTAGTTAGAGTGTGTAGTAGTAGTAGTGTAGTGAGTGTAGTGAGAGTGTAGTGAGAGTGTAGTGAGTGTGTAGTAGTAGTGTAGTGAGAGTAGTGAGAGTGTGTAGTAGTGTAGTGAGTGTGTAGTGAGAGTCTAGTGAGAGTGTGTAGTAGTAGTGTAGTGAGTGTGTAGTGAGAGTGTAGTGAGTGTGTAGCACGAGTGTAGCGAGAGTGTAGTGAGAGTGTAGTGAGTGTGTAGTGAGTGTGTAGCACGAGTGTAGCGAGAGTGTAGTGAGAGTGTAGTGAGTGTGTAGTGAGTGTGTAGCGAGAGTGTAGTGAGAGTGTAGTGAGTGTGTAGTGAGTGTGTAGTGAGAGTGTAGTGAGAGTGTAGCGGTGTCTTCACTGTGCACTGCCAGCTCGGCTGCAGAAGATTGGAGTGTCTGTGCTGCAGGTTCTCTGCTTGCCTGCCTGTCTGAAGGCCATCGTTAACCTCGTACACACACACACACACACACACACACACACACACACACACACACACACACCGTCTACACGTAGACAAATCAATCCTACTGCAGTCTTTGTAACATGGCTTTTGTCACTTTATATTCCAGGGGGAAAAATAACCTTTTTTGTCTTATATTATTCAAACTTAACCAGTTTAATCTCTGTTGTTTCATACAAATGTTTCCTAGTTAAACACCACTAAACAGGGCCTGCTTTGTGGGCAAAGGTTAAGCCTAGCCAAGATTCACAAACAAACAAACAAACCAAACACAGATTAAATCATTATTTGTCAGTGTCATTTATTCGGGCGGCCAGATGCAAAATGCTTCTTTTTTTACCACGCTGCTTCTTTTTTTTTTTTTGCTGCTTCTTTTTTTTTTTTTACCACGAAAGCACTGCGCATATTAATTAACTCTACATCTGACCATAATCAGGAGAATCTGCGTTTTACACGGAGGACACTTAAACGTGCTCCTTTTGCACTGTCCTGCTGCGTCGTTCACAGGTGGTACCAGTGGTCAAGTTCAAGTACACACACACGCACAAATCCGCATGCGCAGCGCAACTGTAATTCCCGCCTGTGCCCACTTTATGGATTTGTCTTTGTGTTTCTATACAGTTCTCTGCTGCGCGTTCAGTGTGCCAGGTTTACGCGCTCAGTTTCTCGTTCGTGCACGCGCATGGGTGTGCGCCTTTGTGCGTGCGTGCGTGTGACAGAGGGGGGATTATAGTGTGTCACACAAGTGATGGATGATGCATCTGCCCCTAACACTTGAAAGCGATGTGAGGAGGTCAAGATGGCCCTCTCAGTGCTGTCGGATCCTCAAAAGATTTACTGTAGACACAGTTTCACACCGTCATAATGGATTGCTTTTTTTGAGGTGGGTGGGGGGCGTCTGGACGCATTAGCATATGCCTGCAGCAAGCGTAGACTAGACTCTAAAACACAACAGCTCAATTTCACATCCAAAGTTCTGTCAGGGTTCCCCGCCATTAAAGCTACGGAACAAATGCACACTCAAGAGACGGCAAAAGGCTTCTGAAGGCTCTTCTCTGTGGACGTGTTTGTTATCTCTGTTAAAGAGAAAGGAAAGAGTTTCCCTTGTGAAAAGGAAATGTCAGCCTGATCTAAAATAAATCCCGAAGGCTTTCAGAACGAACCGATTGGAGTTGTTTTCCTACAGCATCAAACTACACGAAGACATTCACGATAAGCTGCACAACATTGTTCGAATAATCTTTTTATAGCATCAAATCAAAAGTCTATATCACGTCTACTTAATATGCGTTTGCATCTTAACAGTAATTATTTTCATTTCGCATTACCATTATGGTAATTAACATTATGATGAAAGAGGTTTATACTTTAGGTATACTAGTTATTAGATATATTAATTTTATTCTAAAAAATTGTAGGTATAGCGAGATAACGTCTGTTTAATTTTATGGATGTTTGTAAACATGGACGGATAACCTTACGCTACAGTAGCAATTTGCACAAAATCCCTTTGCGTTTGTGCTCAAAAAAATTATTGTAATCGAAATTATAATATAAATTCAAGCTAAATCATAAGTTAAAGCATCGTGCCTTGCTTTTATTGTAACAGTGCGTGTTTTTAATTAATGTCATTTAAATATTTGTCTTTATCAACTACATGAATGTGCGTTTTTATTCCATTTACACCGTCAGTGTTTACCGCATTTTGCAACGTCTTATTTTATTTCGATAGTGTTTTTGTAAACGATATTTTACACGTCCACAAATGTTTAACGCAACCTTTAACATTGCAAACAAAATTAGTAGGTGGTTGTGTTTGCAGCAACTATGAAACGCAGCTGGAGAAAAACAACGAGCAAAAACAGGTGTAGCGACGGAACGTTTTTAAAACGCGACCCAAAGCTCCAGTATCCGTCTTGCTGTGGCTTTTTCTGTACACGCGTTATTTAAGGCGCCTGGTCTCCTGGCTGAAAGATAGCCCTTTTTTTTACCATCAATAACAGATGAACCTAGTGGGCAGTGGAGGAGACGACGTGGGGAGGGTCTTGCGCGGTGGATCAGTCGGTCCTTTTGGTCTGAGATAAGAGGGGAGGAGCGGCCGGCGGGGCCGATAGGGACTCGTTAATGAATGAGACCTCACCTCATCAAAGACGCGCTCGCGCTGACTAGAGAGTTGGAGGACTCCGCGCCCGTCGCCGCCCGCTCGCGCTTTCGCTCTGTCGCCCCTGTTCGAAGGGGGGCCCTGCCTGCCTCGAGCTGCGTCTCGAGCCCCGTGTAATGATACTATGGGTTGTGTGGTGAACTCTACGGGGACAGAACTGCTATTACGACTGGAAGCTTTGCGATCAAGCGCTCGACTTTCCCAACTCCACCAATACACGGAAAACCAAAAGGTCAGATATATTATCCTTACCTGCCTTATGCGTACTTGTTAATGTGTAGTCGGATAATAATAATAATAATAATAATAATAATAATAATAATAATAATAATAATAATAATAATAATAACAACAACATAGTTGAACTTGTGTTCTTTGTGAATATCTCGGTCTCCCCTCTTAAACCGCAAGAAAGAGCCGCGGCCTGGTTTTGTAACACACCTGCGAGTTGTCACAACATTAGGCCGGTAAAAGTCAGAAGATGAAGTTTGTGCAGTTTTGTAGACTCATTTTCGGTTGCGGTCTATTTTCCCCGGTGCTCTGCTGTCGGGAGAAGCACATTTCTCCTGGTGCTGAGCGCCCCCATGAGGGCTCGGTTGTTAGGGGCCTACTTCCATCTTTGTTTTCGAGTTTTGCCAAAGTATGAAAACCACTTACCTTTGGCCTCTTTGTTTGTTTATATAATGATTTGTTCTGTTAACGTAAACTATTCTGCATTTCTGTATATTTGCCATATTGGCTGGACCACAGGAATCCACGTGCATGAAGACATGTAAATTAATATGAAGGGGGTACTGGTTAGTCTTAATTTTCTTATTGCAGCTTCCCATTTAGTCAAATGTACTCTCGATTAATGTAAACGGGTGATAATAATATTAGATAAGGATTGAAGAATTGTAAGAATGTGCATTTATAACGAAACACGTCTTATATATATTTTTGGACTGTTTTCACGATAATATAATTGTGGTTATACACACTATTTAACTTATTAAGACTTAGGGAAATATAAAATAATACGCATCGATGTTGGCATTTTACATTCATAAAAAGAAGCAGTAATTTTAGTGAGGTTTCCAGTTAAGATGCACTCATGTGTTTTGTGCTTTATTATGTGCAATGCGATTTGCAAATTGTTGGCCCAGTTATATGGAGGCTTTTTTTTGCCACACCGTGCCAGTCTCGTGTCTTCTTAGAGCAGCGTCGGTGAACACATTTTAATTTTGAAAAGGTGCGAGTTACATGCAGGATACATTTTAATTAGCTGACCCCCCCCCCCCCCCCCCCCCCCCTAATCTCTTTTTAACGCTGGCATTTCGTTAGCAAACCGTGTTGACAAACTGATTAAAGTGAAATGGCTGAATACAAATCCCGTGCAATATTTCGTTTTAATTTCACTAGTGCATTAATTGTTAACTCAATGGGATTGTTTTTTTTTCTGTTCAATTAGAAATATTATTTCTTATAAAGAAGCGTATTTTGAACATTCTGGCCTGATATTAAGAGACTGATATGATATAAATAACTGATAGCAGCCTACAATTTACAGTAAAACATTTTTTTTAATTTGATTTAGTAATAGGTATAATAATAATAATAATAATAATAATAATAATAATAATAATAATAATAATAATAATAATAATAAATAGTTTATCCTATGACAAAGCATAAAGACGAGGTGTGTGTTTTTTAACTGTTTTTTTAAACTTGTTTTATCTTTCTCTATTTCCAGATTTATTATAAAGCTATTAGAGATATTGATATAGGGGAGGAGTTACTGGTTTATATGAAGGACGGAGTGTTCCCCGAGGGCTCTATGGCACCGAACCTGGAAGGTAAGATTAATGCGCGTCATTAACGAATCTTTTAAACAAACTCCAAACGAATAGGCCTACTTTGTGATCTAAACAGCAGCATACGGTGGCATGGCACTTTTTTATACAATTAAGCACTTTATTCAGATTTAAAACAGAGAAGATGACAAACGTATTATATAGTCTACCGTTTTTTGTTTTGTTTTTTTCGGATGGCCTTGTGATGCAAATGCAGTTATTGTGTAACCTAAGTGCATGGAAGAAATGTTGAGTTTCACCCAAATTTTCACCAAAGGAAGTTTGCCTGTAAAATGAATGTACACCACGGCCTAACTGGGATTGGGGAACTGAATAAAAATTACAAAATTGAGATTATGTTCAAAGTGCTTTTTGCGAGTCAGACAGGTCATTTTATATTTTTATATTGTACACGAACGGATTCATACTTATTGATTAGTCAAGATGAATTTAAACAAGACGGAAGAAAGCGCACCTTAACGTGCGCTAATGCTAACGCAAAAGTGCCAATAAGGTTAGTTGATTATGATAATTCCTGACGAGAGGGTACTAGGCGCTCTAATTTTTTAATCAATAGACGAGTCTCACACTTAACAGACCAAATTCTAAGCATATAAATAGCCCATACGTATGTTTTATAACAAATATTTTTCTGTAGGGTACATATTATGTGGAAGTTATAAAATATGGATATACTATGGAATAATATAATAATGAAGTGGCAGGCAGATTTTCAAACATCCAGGAGACCTTTGTTGTTTTCTTTGTCGTAGATCTTAATATTAAAAGTATGGGAGTGTAGGATGGCAGTTAGTTGAGCCAAATGTTTTGCTTTCCTTTGATTCTGGAGAAGAAACTATAAAGAATGAAGAATTGCCACACTGTCTAAAATAGCTCTGGCAGGTTAAGGTATCTGTTAGCAGCAGTCATTCTCTAGCACACCAAATGTTTTTTTTTTTGTTTGTTTGTTTGTTTGTTTTTCGGCTAGATATGCATCGTCAGATGTTTCTGCCAAAAAAACAAGACAGAGAGCAGGTTAAGAAGGGGCGAGGGAGAATGCACCCTCTGAAAGGGGCGACCAGGAGAAAGTGAGAGATCTTGGCCAAGATAGAACGAGAGCCATCGAAAGATAGCATGCAGGCTGGGCGGACACTGGTTCAGGAGACGAGAGGACAAAACAGAAAGACAAGAGAAATAACAAAAGGAGGTGAAAATGGTCGCGAGAGTCAATCTGTCAGACAGAGTCTGAGAGGCTGACAGATAGCCAGAGAGAGAGAGAGAGAGAGAGAGAGAGAGAGAGAGAGAGAGAGAGGGAGAACTCCTTCATCCTCTTCCTCTTGGCTTATCGGTGCTGGAATTTGGAGTGGAGCTTGAGGAGTCTCGGGGGACCTCACCCATGCTCACAGATTAGCCGCTAAACTGCACATAATTGTGTTCCCCCTACTTCTCTCCAAGAGCTATTAGTTTTCCTGCCCCCCCACCCCACGCCCCGCTTTTTCCAGCATTCCTTCCCAGTGTTCAGTGCTGCTGATGAGACAGAGAGATAATGCAACAAATTCATGTTTTATGGTTTCTTTCTTTTTCTTTTTTTTTAAACGGCATTGATTCTGGGCTTGGGCATAACCATTGTTGAAAAGCTGTGGTGATTTTTTTCATTTCAGTTTTCTTTCCAGTTCAGTTCTGGTATTAATTAAGGTTGTTTCCCAAAATGTTATTCCACATACTCATAACGTAAACAAGGTTCCCTAGAAGAGCGTCGCTGTCATAAATTAGAATAAAACTAAGAATGCGGCGCTACGGCCAAATAGCGCCGACTTTGAAAACATTAAGTCGTTAGAATGGCAGACAGGAGGGGGGCTGAAGCGTTAAATGGAACAGTGCCCACTTTGGTTTGGTAAGCACAGATCATACCCCATGTGCAGTAAATGGACTATGTCGCAGGGAGTTTTGCAGTGGAGTGGAGTTGAGGATGGTGGTCATGGAGGGGTCATATCCTGACTCTTGACTTTCCACTGTTTGTGAGGTTGGGAAGTTTTTTAAGGTTGCCGAGTTTGAAAATATGCTCAGAAGCATTGAACTTGGCACTTAATTCAGGATATTACCATAGAAACAGCTGCTACACTTTTATTTGTTTGACCTTGGTCATGAAAAAAAAATGTCTTTAAACAAAGGTTTGCAGCCTTAAACAGGAAAGTATGCCGTTGTTTTTGTTTATCTCCTACTTCCCTTTTACCTCAACATGATTTTATCTAATTAACAGGGTTATTGAAATACATTCGTCTATCACAAAATATTTGCTGTTAATACAAGTGTTTTCTTTATCTTTTATACTTTTGTAGGACTTAAATTTAAAAATCCCCGTATTCCCTCTACAAGCTACATCATCGTTATTAGAAAAGATATTAGTAATTGCAAGTCAGGATAGACGTGATATTGCATTTAGCTGCTAAGACATTCGCATGAAATGTAGTGTCCCTGTTTGGATGCTGTGCTTCCCAGACGAGCAGATGTACCGCTGTGAAGATTGTGACGAGCTCTTCTCATCCAAGCCGGAGCTCCGGCGGCACCAGAAGTACTCCTGCAGCAGCGGCAACTCCATCTTCGACACGCTAAGCGAAGACCTCAAACAGGAGCGCGAGGACAGCGATGAGCCCGTGTATGAGTGCAAAGACTGTGAGAAGATCTTCCCCAGCGAGTACAGGTGAGGGCCAGGGCCGCAAAGTGCGGTCGTCGTTACCCCAGCGACAGTCGCCGTAACAACCTGTACAGCTCTGCTTTCCCTGCTGACATGCCCCATGACTCTGTCGGGTTTGGTAAAAATCTTGTTGCGAATTTGCCCTGATCAGCCGCTTAGCACAAAGCTGTGTTATAAAACTCGTTAACACCCAAACTTGCACTATGCGCAAGAAAATACATTCATTTCATAGACCTCCTGCTAGCGTGGTAACGGCAATGTTTTGGACATATTTGCTTAGTCTGGGCCAGCATATGGTCGTGCACACGGAGGAGAGAGAATACAAGTGTGACCAGTGTCCCAAAGCCTTCAACTGGAAGTCCAATCTTATTCGTCATCAGATGTCACATGATAGTGGCAAGCGCTTCGAGTGTGAAAACTGTGATAAGGTAGGCCCCAGCAACTCTTACTTACCCTAATAAATGGATTCTTGCCAGTACATTCCTGATCTACCAAGAAGAGATAACTATCATAAATTAGCTACCATCAAGTGGGGATTGAAGAGGCGATCCTACACTTTGGTGTGTTTTTCTGTATTATTAATTATAGTCATATGAATATAGATATGTAGGACCGCCTACAGATGTCCTACACATGTGTATAATACATCCAGAAAGATTTGGACAAGTTTCAGGCTCATGGGCCGGTGTGCTGGCCAGTGTCCTGTGTAAACTGCTTTTACGCATTAGCGCGTGGTTGGCAGTAGGAGTCCTGGCATTAAGTTTGCACACTTGTGTGTGTGTGTGTGTGTGTGTGTTTCTCGTCCAGGTGTTCACGGACCCCAGCAACCTGCAGCGCCACATCCGCTCACAGCACGTTGGTGCCCGTGCCCACACCTGCCCCGAGTGTGGCAAGACCTTTGCTACATCCTCAGGCCTGAAGCAGCACAAGCACATCCACAGCAGTGTGAAGCCTTTTATGTGTAAGTCTCAGCAGGCTTGTCTAAGCCTCAGATACAATTACCAGTGTCCAAAGGCTTCCCAGCTAGCTCCGCCCCAAGATGACAGCTGTTGTTTTATAGGTCAGAACACTAAATGAAATTCTAGAGCCTTCTTCTGTTCTGTTCCGCATTTGTTTTGCGTTTCTCGTCTTCTCTCTCTCTCTCTCTTTCTCTCTCTCTCTCTCTCTTTTTTCACTCCATTTTCCCCTCCCTTTTTTTTTTTTTGTTTTTTCACTGTGCATTTTCCTTTGAGGGCCCATAAGGCTTGTCTATGGTCCAGGCACATTTGACATGTAAAGGTAAATGTCTCTGTTGTGTTTCAGCTGCTCACTGACAGATGACGATACCATTTTCTTCTCGTCTTTTTGCTTGGCTTCTCTGTGTTCTGCCTGTCACAGTGTTTGTGTACTCTGCCAGTGTACTAGTTTGTAGATGCATTTGTCTGTAAATACACTAGATTCATTTGTCACGGCACATAATGAATCTAATCTTGAATGTAATCCGTGATTAATATGCTAATCGCTCAATGTACCAGCTACAACAGAGCTGGATTATGTGTGATCACCAGATTGTGTTTTGGGTATGTTAAACAGCATGGGTAACTGTCTTGATTGACTGATATGACCAGCTTAATTTCCTACACTGATAATAAATTCGCCTGGTGAGATTAAAGACAGTATGTTAATAGAATTAATCAGGCATGTGTGTTCTCCCAGGTGAGGTGTGTCACAAGTCCTATACCCAGTTTTCCAACCTGTGCCGCCACAAGCGAATGCATGCAGACTGCCGCACCCAGATCAAGTGCAAGGACTGTGGACAAATGTTCAGCACTACCTCCTCCCTCAACAAGCACCGGCGCTTCTGTGAGGGCAAGAACCATTACAGCCCCGGAGGCATGTTCACGCCGGGCATCCCAATGTCCTCCAGCCCCATCATGAGCAAGCCCAAGCCCCACCCCGGCCTGAACCACAGTGGGCTCGGCTTCGGGGATTACTTCCCCTCTCGGCCCCACCACCCTGGCCTGCCCTTCTCCACTGCCCCCCCTGCGTTCCCGTCCCTTTCTCATGGCTTCCCAGGGATCTTTCCCCCTTCACTATACCCTAGGCCTCCATTGTTACCCCCTAGCCCATTACTAAAGAGCCCACTGAGTAATAGTCAGGATGGGAAGCTCCCTCATGGCCCCGTGGATGCCCCTGCTCTCTCGGTGGTCACATCTATAAGCAACACCAATGGTAATGCTGGGAGTGGCCTTAGTAGCCAGTCGGAGGAGATCCGTGAGTCCAAGCGGGACCTGTCCTTCGCAGACGGCAAGGGCAAGGTGAAAATGAGCGACGTGTCTGATGGCAGCGACCTGGAGGACGTGAACACCACCAGCGGCACCGACCTAGACACCACCACTGGCACGGTGTCCGGCTCTGACCTGGACAGCGAGGTGGAGAGCGAACGTGAGAAGAGTCGGAGGAAGTCTGGGCAGGAGGAGGGCAAGCCGGAGGAGGTCAGTGGCAGCTTTGTCTCTGTGTCCCGTTCAGCCGACCTCCCCCACGACCGCCCTTTCCTCTCCTCCCGGCACTCCTTCTTCCCGCCACCCGATGAACAGGCGCTCCCGCCTGCCAGTGCGGCAACTGACTCTATCAAAGCCATCGCTTCCATTGCAGAGAAGTACTTTGGGCCTGGCTTCATGGGCCTGCAAGAGAAGAAAATGGGCTCCTTACCCTACCATTCCATGTTCCCCTTTCAGTTCTTGCCCAACTTCCCACATTCCTTGTACCCTTTCACGGACAGAGCCCTCAACCCCAACATGTTCTTAAAGCCAGAGCCCAAATCACCCCGTGAGCACATACAGAAAATGGCTGCCACTACCGCTGTAGAGTCACCCTTCGACCTCACCACGAAGCCCAAAGAGGCCAAGCCTCCGCTTCCGCCCTCCAGCAAGCCTCCCATGCCTTCCAGCACGCTTCTACCGAGCGGTGAGGAGCAGCCGCTGGATCTGAGCATGGGCAGCCGGAGCAGGGCCAGCCAGAATGGTGGGACCCCCGACCAGCGCAAGAACCATGTCTACAGCGCCGGCTGCAAGATGCCGGCTAAGGAAGAGCACCTGCTGCAGATCCAGTCTCAGAATCTCCACCCGCCCCAGATGCCCCAGCAGCAGGCGTCCCTTCCTCAGCCTCCTCCTCCTCCTCCTCAGCAACAGCCATCCCTCCACTACGCCAAGCCCTCGCCCTTCTTCATGGACCCCATCTACAGGTATTTCGCTCCGAGTAGGTCACAAAGCAGGGCTCGGCACAAGGATGTCGGTCTGAGTACCTCTCTCTGACGTGAGTTGGCCGGAGGTTTAGGTGGCTGTGACATCTGACGGACCTTCGTCCGTACGTAACCCTCTGTGTTGTTGTCCAGCAGGGTGGAGAAGAGGAAGCTGATCGATCCTGTCGGAGCACTGAAGGAGAAGTACCTGAGACCTTCGCCGCTGCTTTTTCATCCTCAGGTATTCCTCACGTTGTAACCAGCATGGCAGTCTACACTACACGAGGATTTCCAGCATGACTGCTAAAGAGTTTTATGGATTATGAGTGCAAGTGTTCAAGTATGAAAACCCCTGTTATATTATTTGTTCTTTGCACTCTAAATAACCTTGCTAATATGACAGCTGGAGGAACCACATTTAAAGTGCTGTGGTGGATATGCTAAAGGTGGTAGGGCAGTAATAATGCCTCACACCCTTAATCGCAAGGATGTAGGTTTGATCCCAGCCAAGAACCTGCAGATTCTAATGTCCTCACTCACTATGCTGTTGTTGCATTCTTTAACAAGGTATGTTCACAAGTTGTGCAGAGGACCCAAGTTTGAGTGCCAGATAGAAATGTTGCTTGATGGTTTTTGATGAATCACAAAAACCATCCTGCTGGAACCAGTTAAAGAACCCCAGTACACATCAACCTGCAACCTTTCTAGAACAGCGTGTCTGCTGTAGTATGGATATGGTATCCCTATACCATGAAACCAGCAAAATGCTCCTTTTCATTCCAGCCACTGTTCCCATCCACCTTAAAGATAAATCCCACCTACTATAGAAACAAATTTTGTTTGAGCCACGGCAATGAAGAAGTAATAAAGAAGTATGTTTTTAACATTTGATTACTTTATTCCAAGATTTAAGATAATCTTTGGAGAGAAACAGCCCTTTCTGGTGCACAGAATGCACAAAGCTCAGTTTGTTATCTTCTGCTTTGAAAAACAATCCCCTATTGTATGTGGCAGCATTTCAAATTTTTCCCACCTTTGAGCGATGATAAAATGATTATTAATAATGACCTTTTGAGATAAAGCAAGTCGTCCCGCTCGGTGCTGCAGCACAGCTAAGTTTAGTCGATGCATTGTTTCTGCATAGCTGTACTCTGAGGTCCGCTGCTAATAACTTCCTACCATATTTTTTTTGCCCTGGCTGCCTAGATAATGTCTGCATGTCCATCAGACACTTCCTCTGTTTGTGTGCAGGAGAATGGCCTCTCTTGTTGGGAACTGTCTTATCTGACCTGTAAATCTGTTCTCTATCAATGCAGAGCTGCACCTACCACCAACCCCTCCACCCCCACCCCCCCCAAAAAAAACTCTGAGCCTCTTTTTCTTTTCCTCGTTCACCTCCATCCTCCCCCAGCCCGCGTTCCACTGGGTGGCATTAGGACAGTCCCGGTCGGAGAGATGAGGACGTTGCTACGGATGTTGGGAAAATGTTGATATTTACAAATTTCCTTCCCACATGCCTGACATTCCTTACAATGCAGTGGGAATGTGTCAGATGCGTACAGCAGATGAACCGCGACGAACGGTGGATGATGTAATACACGAGACAAATTACACAAGTGTAATTTGTTTGGTCCCTTGCTACTGACAGCAATCCATTAGATCAGAAATCGTTACATCAGATTGGCAGAGTGACAAAATGGAGGTGCAACTCAGACATGAATAAATAAATTGAGACAGTGAGTCTGTCCCTGTGTTTATTCATATTCCAAAAGCAGGAAGGATGTAAGCTGTTTTTGGCCCCCAAACGGAATAACGAAGCCTTTGTTCTGTGTCTAATGGGGAAGGGGCTATCAGCGAGGGGTATCTTAAACTGCATTGTATGGTTCCCGTTTGCGAGGGTGAATGGCTCATTCAGAGGCTTCTCTCTGAGACTTGTCAGGAAGAAAGTGGAGGGTCAGGGTCTCCCGAGGGGCCTGCTCGAGTGGCTGCTAACGTGCCATAGGTCAGGGAGGTGATTCTCCAACAGCACAATCAAGCCGCGACCTTCTGATATACAGCTTCCTCCGGTTTTCCGCGCCGTCTCCCAATGATGCGAAACCCCGCCTCTGTCCGCCGCTGTGGTCGCTGCCGTCGTCTATGTTTTGCGTCCCTCAGGTAAACGGATTTCACCACATATCTGCAAGGGGTTTTAATCTGCCGCGGCCAGAACTCCAGTGGTCAGTGTCGTAGGCCAGATTAGTCTTAATCTTTCTTAAAAGCAACTTCACCAAAAAAAAAGTCCCCCAATGGAAGTGGCTCTTAGTGCGAGATTAACCCTGATGTGGTTCAGATTTCAGTGTCTGCAGGCGTGAGCAGCCTCAAAGTGACGAGGAGAAGTCTCTGTTCAGGGAAATTGCCGTTCTCACTGGAGCTTTTTCAAAACGGGCTTTCTTCCAGGTTCAGCCACATTATTTCAGTGCTCATATGAGTGGGGCCTCCAATGCCTCCAGTGTAAATTGACATGGCTCTTGCATGCAGTAAGTTTGCCTGCATATCTGATGGGGAGGGGAACCCATGTCCTGCTGGGTTCTGACAGAGGATCTCATCTTAAACTGCCAACAAGTCCCCAGTTGCCACTGCTAAACTAGGACTGCTTAATTCTGGTGAAATTTTAGACTCAGAGTCTCGTATGCGACATTAGACACACTCGTCATACCCTTGACCTGTCGTCAAGCAAGGCAGCCTCATCAGGAGCCCCGTGTCTGTCCAGGTGTCTGCTATGGAGAACATGACGGAGAAGCTGGAGAGCTTCAGCGCTTTGAAACTGGATGCCCCCAACTCCTTACAGCACTCCTCACACCACCTTTTCAACTTCCGCTCTCCTCCACCCTCCCTATCTGACGCCATCCTACGCAAAGGCAAAGAACGCTATGCTTGCAGGTAGGAAGATGGCTTCTCGCCGAGAGCCGGAAGTGCTACTCACCATGCAACAGTCTGATCTGAAATGGAGACTGTTGGGACATTATTTCTCTGGAAATAGACTTATATCAGTTTTATAGCATATGGGCAAATATCCAGGAAGAAGTCATTTTTTACGATTACCTCAAGACTCATGCAAATCTGATTTGATTCTTTTTTGGATTATAACATAGCTAATAAACACATCTATGCCTTCCGGTTATACTTTCTGAGTGTTTCACCTATAGTAAGCGGTAATGCTGTATTTAGTGTTTCATATGTGTGAGTGATTTAGCAGTTGTTCATAGAACAACTATACTCCCATTCAGCTGTATCAAAGCCTGGTTTCTCCTGCTGCAGGTACTGTGGGAAAATCTTTCCCAGGTCGGCTAATCTTACCAGGCACTTACGAACACACACGGGAGAGCAACCCTACAGGTAAGCTACTCAAAAGCACCACCGCCAACACCCCACATGCACACACAGAAGTAACCTCAGTCATTGGGAATAGAGGCCTCACATCCAAATCAAACACGCGAGACCGAAACACCGGCGTGCCGACATCACTCCATATCCTGAAGATTTATTCCCGCTCATGACATGCCTACTTTGCAAAGCGGAGAGGAGCAGCTTTCACTCATGCTTGCCATACAGACCTGTCTGACACACAGACACAAACACACATTAAGAAGAATGGACCCATTTTTGGCGATCTGATCGGTACATGAGCTACGGTCTTCTGCTTCACCGCCGGCTACCCAGAACCAGGCGAGAATGAGAGAAAGAGCGAAAGAATGAAAAAAAAAAACAAAACAAAACAAAACGAGGGTGAGCATGTAGAAAGAGAAGGAAGATTGATTCTGTCTGTGCAGATGTTGTGGAGGTGCAGTGGGCAGAGCAAAGCTCTGGACAATGTTGGCCTGTGAAGGCGCCCTGGAGACATCCCTGCACTGTTTATAGAGCTGCTTAATTATCACTGCTGTGGCCCCTGTTCAGGGGGCAGACTGCCATGCACGCTGAGCTCCGAGAAGGGGTCCTTTGATTTGCGTGCACCGCGGCCTCGAGCAAAGCAGCAGGCTAATGGAGGAAAATGAACCTGAACCCGCACCATCCGATGGCCGATCTCTGCGTTCTCCGACAGGCTGGTCAAATGGAGTTCCCCATGAGTGAAGTTTAAGGTGTTGCACTGGTGCTAAGAACATGAAACCGAGCTAGCATGATTCTTTTTTTTTATATTCCTCGTCATCGTCTGTAGGATCAGTAACCTCACCCCCAGTTTATATCAGGCGTCTCCTTTTTGCCGCGGAATGCGAGCGGAGGTCCGGGTGGGATCCTGGCCCCTCTTTGAGCTCCACACGTCTGCTGCTGGGGTTTCTGCAGAGGAGATGTATGAGATAGCGTGCCTCCCTTGAGACACCGCTGCTGGATGCTTGGCCTTTTCACTACAGTCCCCTGATTAGCTCGTTT
>NC_137516.1:4437500-4560000 GCF_041902795.1 Electrophorus electricus | reverse complement strand
CACCTCATCTGGCTCCAGCCATCTTCTGATTGGGCTAACAGAGGGTCCCCTCACCTCTCCCCCTCCCTGGTCCCTCCTCCTTCCTTGGTGCAGGTGTATTGAGGAGGACGCAGGCCTGTTAGATCTGGAGCCTCTACCAGGCTTCCCCAAAGGCCTGGAACTCCATAAACCTGCCGACGAGCCCTTTGATGTTAAAGACATTTTTAACACCTCCTTAGAGTCTGAGGCTCTGAAAGAGACTCTGTTGAGGCAGGCTAAGACCCAGGTATGTCACTGCACCCACTCAACTATATGGTGACTTACTAAAAATAACTAAACAAAGAAATAATGGTTGGAAAGGCAGATTAGAGTATTGTCCTTGTAGGTTTATCACAGAAAACATACCAACATCAATGGACACACTTTTTTTTTTTTTTTGCAAGAGCTTCCTTTAAACTTACCTTTAAAACACACCCTTTATTACATAGTAGGACAAATGGAAACACAGACCTCTTTTTTATGTCTATACCGGATATTTTCTCACCTTTTCCTTGTATTACAACTCTGTGCTAAAGTCTACAAATTAACAGAATAACCTTAACATAACTAACACACGTGCCTTTTGATCTTTAACTACTAACTGTAACATCATCTGCGCCGAAAACCGTTAAATGAACTCTTCTCCAACTTCTTCTATTGTTACCGCTATTGTTGAACTATGAAATATTTTCTCTTTTTTTGGTCAAATGTTATATAATATTTTCCTTGTGTGGAGGAGACTATTCAGTTGGTTTTTTTTCCTGTTTGACCCCTCACCCCTCACCCCCCACAGGCTTATGCAATGATGCTCTCTCTGTCAGAGAACAACCCCCTGCACACGTCCTCCCAGAACTCGCTGGACGCCTGGCTGAACATGGGGGGAGGCCCTTCTGAAACCAGCTCCTTTCACCCACTCAACCACATCTAAGCCCAGAGAGCAAGGAGACAGAGAGGGGGTCGGAAAGAGGGTTTGAGGGAGAGAGAGAGAGAGAGAGAGAGAGAGACTGAGAGAGGGAGTGAGAGAGAGAAAGGGATCGGTATAGACCGATATGAAGGAGAGTCATGGCTCACAAAAGTTCATGAGGACCAGCGAGGCTCACAGGTAGATGTTCCACCACGGCAACACGGCCAACGGGGTGTAGGAAGGAGCCTAGCTGCCTGCACTCTTCGCTGCACCAGCAGAGCCGTCCAGGTCTCCTTTCCGCTGCAGAGAAGGACGAAAGACTGACCAGACCACTCCTGACCATTCAGTACATTCTCCAGGGTGACCGCCACCTCAAGCTTCAATCCAAACAACTCTGCTTGCAATGTTCTCCTTCACAGCTCACTCTTAAGATCCCCCGTGACTTTACAAATCACTCCGCTCACATAATTTCCCACTACCACATGACACGCTTATGAAAGTGATACCTTGCATGGACATTGTTGATCTGGAGGTACAAAGGAGGGAAAGGGGAACAGAGGTATTTCTACATGTACACCAATGCATTCATGTTTCCAAAGAATCGAGTGGAACGCGAGGGTATGCAGGGGGTAGATCTGACCACAAGGGGGCGCATCGCCTCTTCAAGACAGGGTGTCTCCGAGGTGAACGGGAATTATGTTTTGCATTCTGTCCTTTAAAATGTCTAAACCTAGAACTGGAGAACCGATTTTAAAAAGCTGTTTTAAATATGGATATTTCACATGAAACAAAACGAAAGTTCAACGGAGCTGAGAGAGTAGTAGAAGTCCGTTGGATTGTGACGATTTACGGTCGTCACTCCCTTTATGACGACAGCGAGATGGGGATTCCTGATTATGACGATCGCTTTCGGAACGGTAAAACCGTTGCAATTCAACCGCTCAGCTCAGTGCACAGCCTTCTCACAGTTTTGACCATGCTCGTCGTTTCAGCTGTACACACAGGGGCCTCCTGTTTGAATTGCGAGTTTGTTTTACGGATTAAATTATTCTTCTTTGGAGGCGTTCGGAGTATCCGCCCCACTTCACGCGTTCAGTACGGTTTTCCTCGGTTTGTACGTGATTTGTTCTTCGACAAACAGTATTGTTTCCTTTCAAGCGCTTCTGTGCTTAAATGTTAATATAATTATTTAGTGAAGGACCAAATTTGTACGATATTGTTGTATGATGTACAAAATAATTTGAAAGTTCGTAGCAAAGAGTGTTGTGTGCCAAATAACCCTTTTTTTCTGGGACAATCATTTCTTTCTTTTCCCCGGTGGTTACTGCCGCTGTTTTAGTAGTGTTTTCTTTCTCATATTGCCTACTCACTCTATATATTTGAGTTTTTGTTCTCTATTTATTTTAGTCTATTCATCATTATTGGAAGAAAATGGCTCTACAAAAAAAGGTTTTACCCACTGTATTTTCCTGAAGGATTTAAATCTCAGAAATTTTATCGAGATTCTCTCAACACTCTGAAGGGTATTGTATAGAGACCGGTGTGCCAAATTTTGAACTAAAAAAAGAGAATGAGCTGTTTTATTTATGATATCTTAGTCTTGGCACCAGTCTGTTTGTGTCCATTGTGAGGTTTGTTTTGTCTTTCGTTCGCACAACCATTTCAAACTGTATGTGAAGTGTTTGATGTTGAACAAATGGTTGAAACTTTTGAAACTGAATCTTTTAATTAAAGCATCAGATAACTCGAATAGTGGGGCATTATATTTTTACTGTTACAGTCAGTAATACTGTCAGTTTTTACTCCACCAACAGACAGACCCTGTGACACTCAGAAAGTCTGATCCCTTGTGTGTCGTGTTTGACACTGCATGTCCCTGTAGTTAAAGAAGTTTAACGAACCCCATTTTGCGATGGGTCCCAGAAACCATCCAACGAGTCGCTAGTGTTCACTGGGCACATAGGATTGAAGTGGAAGCCTTAAAGCAACTGTACAGTGTCATTTCCACGTGTAATCATGTTTTTTGAGATTTAAGGAGCTGCTACTCGTTGAAGGGGCTGGGATGGGATCAAATGAGCTGTGAGTGGCTAGCGTCGCCGCGGATAGGCGAGCGCAGCTCTGTCTGAATACGCACGCTACCGTAGCACCGGGACTCCGGCGTGCTGGCGCAGCTCCACTGAACTGTGAATCCAGCGCATGAATCGTACAAATAAAGGAAATGACTAAACACAAACTCATGATGAATGTGTAGTGTAGATTTAACGTGTCGTTAGTGTATCAAACGTCATCAGACCAATACCATTTTTTTCAGTCATTTTGGGATCCAGGTGGAATTGCATCTAGTATTACCGCTTCTCTCGTCTTTTCCTTTCGCTTACTCTCTTTGCATATGGTCCATGGCTCACTCTATACAAAATACAAAATAGCACTTAAATACAGGGTACGCGAGTCAACGAGTTGCAGAGGTAGTTCTGGTCTTCTCGTGCGTGCTCTGTCGCCTTAGTACAGGTTTTAATACGATTCTCCAAATAAGGCTGCGTGGTTTTAACAAGCACTTTAACCCAAAATGCAAGACAGTACACTGTGTGCAACCATGTTGCACAACAGATGATGACATTATAAACAGCATCGTCATAAGTACACATATATACCACAGGAAAGATACTTTAGCACCCTACATGGAGAGAATTCAGCCTAAAACGTCAACCCTCCAGCACTATAACAGTAATTTGCCACTAGATGGCGCCTCTGACTCACTTTGCCACATTCTGATTTTCAGTAGCTTGTCCTCACTGTACAATGCATGAGAGATCAGAAGCGCTCCATATTTAAATAGCGTTGCTGGAGATGTTTAAAAATACTGCATAAGGGGAGGTTCATGTCACAAACTACTGTTATAAGCAAGGATCCACGTGTTGGGAAGATTTTAAAAAACACATACAACGAATGGTCGCAAACTGAACTATGGACATTATTACTTTGCCCACTGTTACAATACAAAACAAATGTAAAACCATAGGTAATTATGGTTCTTCTAAAGCTGTATAGTATTTCAAAAAAAATAATGTTGCATTTGTCTGAAAATTCATTTAAAACATGGGTTTGAAAATAGAAATAGATGGTGCTTGTTTCATTTGGGTCTGAGTTGTATATCGCTTCTGTTCTGTTTATTAAAAAAGACAAAAACAAACAAAAAACAAAACAAAATCTATTGTGCATGACTTGTGTTTTAGCGGTCATAATGGTGTCATTTTGTGAAATGTGTATCTTAAATTAAAAAGAAAAAAGGTAATAAAAATACTGAATTTGTAGATGCACTTATTGTACATGTGGTTAGGTTAGTAGGTTTGACTTTCAGTCCTGTTAACTGCCTTACATGCAATGGGCAGGTGGTTATTGAATTACACAATATGCTTGTGGGAGAGAAATGATGAAAAATAAAAAGGATTGTAGAATAATAATGAACATTCGGAACCTGCAGTTCCTTTTTGATGCTTGTGATTACTGAAGATGTACTTTAGAGAAATTTCATGGAAAAGACATGATTCTGATCTTAATTCTGTAGAATAGATATGTATACCAAATGTAATCTTTCCAATGCTATGAAGAATTTATACATGAAATTGATATGCAATAAAAACCTGTGTGCTTTTTATATGAATGCTGTCCATTGTTTGTGAGTTTCGGGCCATGCACACAACATGATTAAACTGAGAGTTTATGCACCCACAATGAACCTTTTGTTTCATTTAGACAGTAAACACAGTACAGATATCACTTCTGCCATGTGCCAGCTATGCTTCACCAGCTGACTGTGAATTACAAAGAATGACTACCATTGTAAAAAGCAACTCAGAAGATTTTCTGTTTCCCCCCCTGCCCTGTCATTTAGCCTCCTAAAACAAATCAGCTGTGTTGTTGCACCACTATTGGTTTAAATCCAGCATCTCTTCCGGTTTTGCCTGTTGTGCCAATATCTTCGTCTTCTCTAGATTTCTTTCACGTCATGAGGTTTGCCCTGTTTTCCATTTCTGGCTAAGTGCAGATGTAATCACCATTCACCATTCATCCTATTCTGAAACTAATAGTGTGGCGCTGTCTTTGGTTCATATCTTTATTTGTCTTATTGTGCTGTGTTTAGTTAGCTTCAGTTGGTTTTACTTTTTCATGTTTATTCTACAGCTGGAACAGTGACAAAAGACATAACTGACAAAAATATGGTGAAAAGAACCAGTGTTTTTATTGCTGCCAGACATTACAGTGTTTCATGATTTGAGCTTTAAGAGTTGGGAACCGACAAGACAGATAATAATAATAATAATAATAACAACAACAACAACAATAATAATTATAATAATAATAACAATAATAATAATAATTATTATTATTATTATTAGCGATTATTGACTTGTATCTGCCTAAATCAATCATCGTTCTAAACACAGTGTAACTATAATTTTATATTGGCACAATGTATCTTAATTAATCTGTTGCGGCAATGGTTTCCAAACCCGAGGTGTGGGGTCCCTTTAAGAAAACCAGTCTAATATTGGAGGAGTGGAGCCGGTGGGTGTATCTTTCACGAAGCCTAAGCAGGGCTACCAGCCTGGTGCTCTCTGGTCCTTTGAAGTCCTGTTATTTATCCGAGTTTTGTTTGTTTAGTTTGAGAATTTCCCCGACCAGCAGTGTCACTAGGATGCTTCAGCTGAATGATGCTGCGGAGCCCGACAGTCCGGGCGCCGCGGTGCTGCACGCCGCCGAGGTGGAGGACGGCGTGGAGGTCGCGTTTACGCCGCCCGGGGCCCGGTCGAGCCACGGCTTGGAAACGGCTGTGGCCTGCTGCTCGCCCCTGCAAAAACTGACGCCCTTTCACGTCCACAATCCGACGATGAAAGCAAAAGTCAAGGATTACTTTGTTTTTAGGGTAAGGACACACGGGAACACGAACCCTATCATTAATCATCTCGGATAACGTTAACGTTAATATAAGCAGTTAGCGTCGTTATTTGGTAGTAGCTAGCTCGCTAGTTATGCAGGCAGCAAAATGTTATTAGGCTACCTTTTTTTAAACGTTTCTCCAAATTGATACACTTTTACCAGGTGCTAACAAATGGGGCCTATCTATAGAGCTTACAAACAATGTATTTTATTAGTTTTCCTAGCTAGCCAGAGATAAATAAGTTTAAATAAGCTGTCTGGCTTGCTAGAAAAGGTTAGCTAACGGACATATTTGCGGATTTATGTATTTATAGACTAATATTTTTAATATTGTGCTAATAAAATAATTTTAAGAGTCGAATATCAATGAATTTTTTAAAACTCTGAGAGCTGACATGCCCTAGGGAATTCACAGGCCAAGCTTTCATTGTAAGCGCCACCACCAGTTATTTAGCTAAAGTGCAGCATATAAAGCACCAGTAGATCCCAACAGAGAAGGTCTAGAGGTTATCTTAAAACTTAAAAAAACAAAACATGCATTTTAGGACTTCTGGTCGAGATGTTCTGTTTCGACGTGTGTATGAATATGTTTACAGGTGAGTAAAATGTACATACTGTAGTGATTGTAGAGAGATTCAAAACTGCAGTAAACCACCCAAGGTTTCCATAGAAACACTACGTTTTAGACAGTGGCGCTTCATCAGCTGTGCAAGCAAAGTGCTTCTGGAGCTCTAGGAGGTGGAACCAGTTTATATTAGAAAAAGCAGGTGCTTAAATCTTAACTTTAATTCAATGGGGCTCTAAAGTTCTGAGAGTGTAGATGAGTTCTTTTTCTTTGAGTTTCCTAATTTAGTAACAACTGACATTGCAAACAGTTGTCATTAACGCAGTGACCATTAGCATTACAGTGCCTTGCCATTGGAAACTTAATTTTGATTGTCTAAAAGTGTTCAACAAAACAATCAGCAAGTCTTCTTTTGGTTTCTCCTGATTACATCTTGCTAGTAATACAGTCGACAACTCCCACTCTAATGCATGAGGAGCAATGTGGGATGACTAATTATTTTAGTGGTGTATCTAGAAAGGTTGTAGTCTGCAGTACCGCACTTATTATCTGAATGGTCATTTATCTCACTCTTGATGGGGATGTCTGATGTTTGTCTCATCTGTAAGAGATTAGTGGAGGATCAAAGGGGATGCGGTCTCTACATAATCCTGGATGATTCTGAAGTGTTTAAATTTAATTAGCCAGTATTTCGAATGTGTATATTAGCCACTTGTTAATGTATTAACACTGTTGACAACCGAGGAGACTTGGCTGAGTTATATTTAGATAAGTCAAGGTTTCCACTAGTGTCATGACATACAGAGTAGCCTGGCCATTTAATCAAATGAGCTTGTAGTCTTAAACACCAGAAAAAAATCTTTAGTGTCAGAAATGGACTCAAATTCATTAGTAGTTGGCCTTATGGGTACAAGTTTTTGACCTTTTGATGGTACAGATAGTTCAGGATAGTTTTGGGCTTTGGTTAAAGTTTTGATGCTTATAGATTAACATCGGTGTTTGCTGTATGAATGTTCTTCCCAGATCTTCAGTAAACACACACAGCCTTCCTTTTCAATCTTTTTTTTCAATCAATTCTGCTACTCAATTGTAGCACTTATGAACATGCATCATTTGCAGGAACGGTAAAGGTGAGTAGGCCATATTAACTGTGCCGAAATCTGGGTCAAATTGTAGGCATCTCTGCAGAATTATCGTCCAGTGATGGTTTGTCATTACTACCCCAGTATTGAATGTAGCGTTGAATGTCCCTGCGGAAACGAAGAGCAGGGCAAATAATGCTTTACGGTCCTACCCAAGGCTAACCCTTAAGAAAACCGCGGTGACAACCTGTAGTAGTTCAGTGTCGGTATTGTTTATGCTGATAATATATTGTTTTTGTTCTCCAGCCAGGAACAATAGAGCAGGCCGTGAACGATATTCGCACAGTGGCCCTCCCTTCAGAAGACGGCGAGGTTCTGAGTGTGTGGCTTTTGGCAGAGTGAGTCCAGTTCTCTTCCCAACCTGATAATGCTGAAGCGCACTGCAGGAATGTAGAGCGTGGTCTTGCATCTGGCACCATCAGCTGTAGTCCAGCCCAAGCTGGACAGTACATTACAAACGTAACACGAACACATCATGGGATTCAAATGGCCAGGATGAAAACAAATATGATGTGAAGGGCTAAAATTATGCGATGCTGGTGAATTTCACTCAAGTCGAACTAGGTGGTTAATATCTATTTAATATATATGCCGAACAAACTACGGAATTTATAATATTTCTGAAATGGTCCTGACTTTGATATGGAGTTCTGTCCAGTGTGACCAGTCTTGTTTGGGTCTGACTTTCTGTACAGAATTGATCACTGGAACAATGAGAAGGAGAGACTTGTGCTCATCACAGAGAGGTGAGGATGGGACCTCCGTGACGTGCTTGATGGTGTCGGTCCATCTGAGAAGTTTTATCTCTTCATTGTTTGAAGATGTGCTGTGTTTTCAGGTCCTTGCTGGTGTGCAAATATGACTTCATCAACTTGGTGTGTCAGCAGGTGATCAGAATTTCCTTAAATGCCGTGGACACAATTTCAGTTGGGGATTTTGAGTTTCCTCCGAAATCACTCAACAAGTAAGATGTGAAAGCATGGTTCATAACTTGTATTTTTATGACCTTGGACTTTTGCTATTGTGCAGTGTGAATTCATTTGTTTGAAAGGCCTTTGAACATCATTGTAGAGACATGTATGCATACAGGGGCTTGAAGCTGTTTTCCTTGTATTAATCTATGCTACTACACTAGTGATTACTAGTAATGAATGTTATACCAAAGGTAATGGAAATTGTGTGTGCGTGCGCGCGTGTGCATTGGCTTGCGAAGGAGAGAGGGCAGCGGTATCCGTGTGCACTGGGATAAGCGGCCGAGGCCTTCGTTCCTAAATCGCTGGAATCCCTGGTCTACCGACATGCCCTACGCCACCTTCACGGAGCACCCCATGGCCCATGCCGACGAGAAGGTGGCCTCCCTCTGCCAGGTGAGCATGGAGGTCCTAAACAAGTGTCGCTGCCCCATGAGTAACCCCAGCGATTCCAGCACCAATGTGGGGTTGAGGGGTTGTTTCAAGTTGTCCAAATCAAAACAAGGTCCGAGAAAGGGGAAAGTTGTAAATGCCACATTGTTACATCACTGTGGTTATTTGAATTGCTAGCAGAATATGGTTGACTTGACAATTACAGTCCCCTCCACAGAAAGAGAGATAATTCCACCTCATTGTTACCACATTCATATAGTGCACATTAGAAGCTATGCATTAGACCACAATCAGGAAGATGAGTTTGGGGGAACCCAATACTTTCAATATAAAGTTACATTCAAGACACCATATTTCCTACATGACCGCTACATGTAAATCCTACTTAAGATTATGTAGTTAACGATTATCCAACATTGAGGAATTCCTAGAGGCTTGCCAGTGACCTCGCTGTTTCCTTTGCCAGCTGGAGAACTTTAAAACCCAGCTAATTCAGGCCGTGAAGAAGGCCCACAAGGAGTTCCCCATTCCGGGTCGCTCAAATGGAGTGCTCCTACTGGAGCGACCTCTGCTCATCGAGACCTACCTGGGCTTCATGTCCTTCATCAACAACGAGGCCAAACTGGGCTACTCCATGACCAGGGGCAAAATCGGCTTCTAGCTCTGCCCAATCCGCAGCTGCCTGTCACTGCTCTGGGTCGGCACCGGGCGGGCCGCTCCCGTGTGTGCTGAGCTACGTGAATCCCTGTTTGTGTTGCTTGCAGATTTCAGTGGGATGTGAAACATGCCCACTCCAAGCCCGACAACATGACTACGCAGCATGTGCCTGGGAACATTTGATGCCAACACTGATGCCATGCCCTTTCAGGGTAGTGCCATCCAGCTGCTTCTTTATGTATCCCTCTGGACCTGTGTGTGTATGTTTGTTTTGGGGTTTTTTTTGTGGTTGAAGTGGGATAATTTGGGATACGTGAAGCTGACATGATTTGCACATAACACTGGTGCAATGGATTGGAGATCTTTGCCATTATAATGCCTAAAGCTGTTATTCTGTTATTCCCTTGTCTAATTCAGACTATGTATTAGCATGCTTGGTGAGTAGTTCATAGAGTTAGCAGTGTTTTTAGACTATTAATGACATGGCTGAAGTCAATTTTTGGCAGTGATATGACACCCTGCCAACTAGGAAATGATCAATGATGGTGAAGAAGAGAATCGTCAAGATCTTGCTACACTCATCAACCTGAAGCCATTTTTAATTGTAATTAATAATGGCATTTAGATATTATTCTAGGTTATTTGACAGGTTCTGTGAATAACTTTTATGCAACATTCATAAAACCCTTGAAATTATTTTAAAAAGGAAATTAACGTTAGTTTGAAAGCCAGCATTAAAAACTCAATAACGTTTACTATTACAGTTGCTGTTAAAACTGTTACAGGAGACTTTGGAATACCTGCAAACTTTTGCATCTAGCGAAAAAAAATGCATGTTTGCACTAAAGGACACTGAAAGTCGATCAAATGCTCCATTAACGCATTAAAAAAACAAAACAAAACAAGGACTCTGGAAGCGAAGGACTGTTGCAGTGTTTCTATAATTTACCGAAGTATATCAAGACAAGACTATTTTAGTTGAGAGAGTTCAGCAAATCAGTCAGTTGTTCTGGTGAAATGTGCACATCAGTAAAGTTGTGAGCTTTCCTACTCAGAACCACTAGTAACAGTTGGAACAGGTCATTTCAGTTTCAGTACTGCCATCGTTTTCATTGTATGTTGCTCACTTCTAGGTTTAATGTGAAAGGCAAGTTTGTACATAAAACAGATATGGAGCATGCATTCAGACAGAGGGAAAGATGGACATCTAGACAACGCTCCTCAGAGTAACTACTTGGAGGCATTACCACTATAGGACTTCCCGCCCAACAGCCTTCTGTGTTGGTGTGTTCAAGCTTGATCATTTTGCTTCAAGTACCAAACTCAATGCACTTTTTTTTTGTTTTGTTTGTTTGCAACATCTTCAGCTGTCATAATTTCATTTTGAAAGTGCACTCTCATTTTAACTAATGTGGCTGTCATCATAGCTCGGTTTCCCTGCTCAGGTTGCTATGCCTATTACTTTCAGTTGAGGTTTAACTTTTAAAGGATGCACAGAAGGGTTAGGAATCAATCCTAACCAAAGGTGTTCGGAAGTGAATACGGGTTCTGAGATGTTTGCACTTTTGTTCGTTCTTTTTACCTTACCTACAACGCATAGGGATTTGTTTGTACCAAAGTCATAATGATGGCACCGTTTCTAAAATGTTGGCAATTTTAATGTTAATGAAGGTAGTTTTCTTCATTTTGTAAAAATGTAAAGTTTTGCATGTCAACTACGCATGTGGTTTACTGGGTGTGAAATGTCTGACTATTTGATGTTTGTACTCCAGTCTTGTCTTCAAATCAACCGTTACAGCTTTTAAGCACACTATCTGCATAAATACTTAGAATTAATGCTAGTGACTGAGTGCAAGAATATGCTTGCTATTCACTTTATCCATATTTAACTATTGGAGACATTCCAAGACCCAGATTGGTCCTATCTAGGATTATGCATATAAGCAGACTTCCCAGTTTTGGACTGAAGGGGATTCTGGGAACCAGCCTCAGCGCTATAGTTGGAATTTATATGCCATTAATACTGATATCAGTCCTTTGGATTTGTATTATAAACAGTCATGCTCATCTCATTAAAATGATGCCACATTCTTTTACTTTGTGTTCTCAGCTGATGGAGAAGGTCAAAGGAAAATTGGTAAGATTTCATTGCAAATGGTTTCAAGCACACAGCAAGCAAATGTGGATTTATAGAAAACTTTATTAGAAAAATCTTAAATTTATTATAAAATGACCCAAAACTCTGAACTAACACTAACAGAAAAAGCTTCAAGCGTCCAGGACAGAATGTGGTTTTCGTTAAACATACACAAACACATTCACATTAAGAACAGTCTTGGTAAAGCCTGCCAGCTACATCAGCTCAAGTTGGCCAGTACAACCTCAGTGCAGGCTGGATTTAACCTTTTATGCCCCCATACCAGCTGGACTCTGCAGCCAGTTACTTGCACTAACTGGTTTTAATATGCTCTAGTCCAGCACAGTGCCAGTCAAGCAAAACACTCTACAAACACGTTGGTCTTAGTTTGTCAACACTGAGCATTTTAGATGACGGCTTTCATGGCAAAAGAAGAAAGGGTATGGGGGATTAAGACAATAAAACAATGGCACCTTCATTTTTCTCATTATCAGTTAAACTGGGGCTTTCAAAATTCTTCCCCTTATTAGCCCTTTTGATGTTGTATAAGCTAGACCTTAACCCTTTCTAGGATATGGTCATTGCCCTTATCATTTACCTGAGACCCGTTAAAAGTTTCTTTGCTGAAATTCTGATTTGATTTGAGCTGTTCCTACATCAGACTACTAGGGCAGAGTGACCTTTGGTCTTTCCGCACCATGCTTACAAGCCCAGCCCAGGGTAAGTGGGCAGGCCCGGGGCAGCTGGAGCACGGGTAGACTGGGGGGCTCGAGTCTCTTACTTCTCCTCATCAGTGGCCATGTAGCACAGACACAGTTGGTCTTTCCCAAGCAGGACCACCGAGTCACCACTGCAATGCCAGAACAGGGACTGCACCTGAAACCCCCCTGTGAAACAGAGCAGCGGCAGGGAAACAGGAGAGTGCCATGCCTATCTCATCCCAGTTACTTCTTGGAGTAGTACTACATAGCTACATGTGTCACAGTGGTTTCCATTGAATTATCTGACCCAACACAGTGGTGCAAAGGTATCTGAGTCTAGCCTTTAGTCCAGTCTCTACTAAGGCATTAAGGAATTACACTACATTCAACTATAAGCCAGATGTTGTCTTTTACCTTCCACTGGCACTTTCACAGACACGCAGCCAGCCGGGGACCACAGGTAGAGCTTGGTGTTTCCGGTACAGAGGGCCAAGCGGGGCCTGCGGGGGTCCCAGGCAAAGAAGCGTACGGGGGCGGTCTGCTCCAGCACGGCTGTCGGGCCCAGCCTCTGCATGTCCCACACCCACACGCTCTGGGGCATGCAGTCTGCGGCGAGTTTGGCACGGTGTTAGCGAGTACGCCCTCGGGCCAGAGGCCATCCTAGACATCCCAGCAGTGCCCCTGCTGTAAACTCCCGATTAACAGGCCCACATCTAGCTGGCTCCACTGAGCCACACAAGACGACACACTTGTCGGGGGAGTTTTGCCTAGGAAGAATAAGCTCAGTGTGTGGAATAAAGGGGAATTACACAGCGGCCACAGCAGCAAATGTATCCGCATGCCAGACTGTGGGGCTGCCTGTGCTTCTGCTCACGGCTGACAGAACAGCCAAATGGGACAGGGGTCACTGAACAGGATATGGGCACATCTTATTGCAAAGGGTCCTTCTGCTTTTTCTCCTTACTTCTGACCTAACCTATTTATAAATAAGTTTTATTTAACTATTAATAAATGCATCTTAATTCAGGAAATGATCATGATGATTAGATGCTTACCATTTTTTGTTGCAAGGTAGCGATTGTCCACACTGAAAGCAATGGCAGATATTCCAATTTTGGGATTGGCACGGTCTGGATCAGGCTTTACCACTGGCACCTGCACTGGTAATGGAGGAATCTCATCTGAAACGAGGCAACGATGTGAGGCTGAATCAAACTGAAAGGAAAAGCAAAGGGTCATTTGCTATAACTCAAGTTTCTCACACACACACACACACACACACACACACACACACACACGTGAAGTGAATATAATTTATTATCTCACTACAATGGCACCTGTCAAGGGGTGAGAAATTAGACAGCAAGTGAACAGTTAGTTCTTGAAGCTGATGTGTTGGAAGGAGGAAAAATTGGCAAGTATCAGGATCTGAGTGACTGACTGACTGACAAGGGCCAAATTGTGATGGATAGTCAACTGGGTCAGAGCATCTCCAAACAGCAGGTCCTGTGGGGTGTTCCCATTGTGGAGTATTCTTTATCTACTAAAAGTGGAAGAACAATCAATGATCTGGAAACATGGTTATGGTGTTCCAAGGCTCAATGACACCCATGTGGAGCGAAGGCTATTCCAGCTGGTCTGATCCCACAGAAGAGCTACTGTAGCACAAACTACTGAAAACAATGTCCAAAAGGTGTCAACACACAGAGCATCGCAGCTTCTTGCCCCTTGTTCACCAACGAAAGCGCCTACAATGGGAAAGTGGAGAACCAGAACTGGACCATGGAGCAATGGAAGAAGGCGACCTGGTCTAATGAATCATGTTTTCTTTTACGTCTTGTGGACACCTGGGATGCAAGTCGGCAGACGCAGTGTGATGCCCTGTTCCGTGATCTGCTGGGAAACCTTGGGTCCTGGCATTCGTGTGGATATTACTTGGACGTGTACCGCCTGCCTAAACATTGTTACAGACCAAGTACACTCCTCTGTGGCAACAGTATACCATAATGCAGTGGCCTCTTTTCAGGATAATGCCTGCTCTGTGTATGTATGTTTACTGATACATGTGCGCACACACACACCACACCCACACACACACCACACCCATACCCACACCCACACCCACACCCACACACTGAACGGCGTAAAACGCAGAGCAGTGGTATGAAATCTAAAATCACTGTAAACATTTGTCGCCAGCGAAGAGTCTATGAATTTGTGCCATGCAGAAGGCATCCAGAGAAAGTGTGACAGTCAGCGTGGGTGGTTTTATGTTTTCAAGAGTGGAGGAGACGGCTTAGGGATGGGGATGTCATGTGAAAACAAGCCGCTAAGCGCTATGTTTTCGTTGGTAAGATTTATTCAGGGGGCATTCGCAGAACTCAGCCAATCGTCTGCTTACAGAAATAGTTGATCATCCTTGCTGTGCGCTGGAATTCGAAATGGCCCTGTCACCATGCCCAGCCTCCAGGCAACGGTCTCCAGTGAGACAGCACTGTCTGCATAGCACGTAATATTAGCACACACACTTCCCCTGCATGCACGCACGCACACACACACACACACATACAAAGTGCACGCTGGTAGCCCACAACAGTGTGCCAGAATGGAGGCCACAGATTACAAAAATACAAACCAAGGCATAAGGTTACTTGGGGTGATATATAATAGGTCAATAATATAGAACGACTAACGAATAACAATTAATCTATTATTAAGCCAGCTGTCATTTTATTACTTCCAACTAAAGCATCTGAATTGATATGTGGGTATAATAAAATGTTTAAATGCAGGGCATGTATTGTATCCTGGGCATGTCATGGGCTCTTGCTAGTCTCTCTCCTCCTTTTCTCTCCCTATAATCAACCCAGGGCAGCACTGACAGGTGGTGTTTTTCAGGAACATCGTATAATGAGTCTTACATTTGCTCTGAATGTCAAAGAGGGAGCTTTCCATGGCGATCTGTTGAATGGACAGATCTTCCGTGGGAATGACAGGCCTTTTCTCCACCTCCTTAAACACCACCTGATACCAACCAGAAGAGCCAGCACTTTAGAGGGACATGTGTCACTTAGCAATGGATGCTGAAAAATGCAGGATCTGCAGTCTTCCTGCATAAACCATGCAAATGAATGACTGATCCTCTATCCTGCTTCAAGAAGGCACATGTGAAATAGTGGACAATAGTAAGAGAGGAACAGCCTACAGCTTTGGAGTTGGTGATGGTGGGGTGGTGCTCAAACTCGGTGAGTTTCTTCCAGGTGATGTGGTTGAGGATCCGAACCTAGTGGAGAACACCAGCACAGACATCACTGCTTCAGAGAATCTATATACACTATATGTGCAGACACACACCCACCTACCCACACATATACAGACCCAATTTATAGAAACATTTATTCATTGGAAAGCTTGTAGATGAACGGTTAAAGACTACACCATCTGTTGGCAGGCACAGTTTGTGGTACCCAAATGCTTCACCAATGGTCAGTCTTGTGCCAGTGGATCATGGTGGGCTGGATATTTTTGGGTAGTTCTCAGCCCAGCAGTGACAGTCATGTAAAAAGTCCATCAACACTGCTGTACCCCATACACTAATACCAGTACGATATTCACTACCATGCTTCTTCGATTTCAGTGTTAAGAATGTCCCAGCAAGCAGATAATATCTGATCAGCAGTGGAAGCTATGGTCCGAAACCGACCAGTGATGAACAGGCTAGAGGGGTGTTAGCAAATTGTGAACAGCGACTGATGTACTAGAGTGTGTAACTACACCTATAAAAATAACCTCTAATATGTATCAGCTTGCCTATGAGAGAAGGTACAATGTAGCTGTTTTTTATTAAAGTGATCCAATCAAACAAACAACAAACATTTGTGTTGCCGTTAGGGAGGGTATTAAGTCTAGTTAATGCAAACTAGGCTCAACCTGGAAAACAATTAAAACACAAACAAAAACATGGTATATATCACTGAAACAAAACAAGCTCATGTGGATGTGCCCACTTTGCCCATCTGAAGCGGAGAGCCGTTTGTGTTTTCCATAAAGAAGTCCTACCTTCTCATCGTAGCTGCCGATAGCCAGGAACTGGCTACTGGGACTCCAGGCAACTGATTTGATTCCCAGTGACCATTCATATGCGCTGTACGTGGACAACAAACGCCCGTCCAGGGAATACAGCAGCATCTTGTACTACAGACACAGACATTTGCATCTATGTGAAAAATACAAGAAGGTACAAATGTCTTCCAAATGTATGCACAGCTGTTTACGACTACTGACCTTACAAGATCAGTAGTTGTAAACACATTGTACTAAAATGTACTGTTGGTTGTTTTCTGTTCTTGGTTATAGTATACACATGATCACAGGTAGATCCGTGTTTTGTTTTTTTCCTTCTTGAATATAACTCAAATAATTACAAATATTACTATTTCCCACAAACTGATGTAGATACAGAGAAGACAAATGCTGACCTCGAGACAGGAGTCCCATGCCGCAAGCACACAGCCGTTAGGTGACCACTCCACACCTGCCAGATCCTGCGTGTCTGTCTCAAAATGCTGCAGACAAGCACACTGTTAAGCACACTTACTAACACCCCCCATTAATGAGCATCGTAACATTCTTCCAGTGCTATCTTCACCCTGAAACTAGTCCATGCCAGGTGACTGGAAGGTAGAAATCTAGGGCTCGCCCTTTACTGTCCTGAAGGCCCAGAATGTCAGGGCACGTGCCCCGGACTGGGTTAAAGCCAAGGGATTTTCTTACCCTAAGCAGATGCCAGTCGTCACACACAAATACGCTAATGTAATCTTTGCAGTCTCGTCGCTCTGCTAGTGCCATATAGCGCCCGTCAGCACTGAAGTCCATTCCTGAAACACCAGACAATGCATCAAAAGATTATTAAAAAATAAATATTTGGACAGAGTTTGGACATGCTGCTCCCACTTTCATTTCTGTTTGTTTTATATACACATATACTGTGTACAGACATAGTGTTTTTGCGCCATTATCCTGCTTTAGATTAACTGAATCTCAGGCTTCATGTTGAAAATCACATGCACAATCTACAAAAATGCAACCCACAGAAATAAATAATTAAAATTTCATAATTAAAAATGATTTAAAATATGACTTAAATAACTAATGCTTTATGTATAGTAAAAAAGCAGTAATGAGATCAGAATTCTTATTGTGGCACATATCTTAAAAAAAAAACCATGCCACCAATTTTCAGCATTATCTTTCAGTCATGTGATACAAGTAGTAGCCCTGTCTATGGCAGATGCAACAAAGCCCTTAAAATGGACCAGCCAGACTTTGAGCAGTGTGTTCCACGGTGTTAGGCCAGGAACACTAAAGCTAATGCAGCCTCTGCTGAACAGAGTCCAGTGCCCAGAACACATCACTGCCTGCTAAAGTGGACAGACTGGTTATGAGGACTCTGTGACATTTAGTGAAGAGGGCACACCAGCTGTCAGCAAAAGCTCATACTCTGCTACAGGGCCAGGGCCAAATGTAAGGTCACAGGTCAGCCACTGCTATGACTCACAAATGGGAGGGGTCACTGTGACCCTCTACTGAAGTTTCCACCTTAAACCTTTAACATTAATGTGCACATGCGCACACACACACACCCACATGCAGACAGTGGTTCAGCCAGGCTTTTGTGCTACACTACAATGTTTACACTAGTCCTCATTCACACTCACTCACCTTTCTGGCAGGCCTTAGGGTACTTGATGTAGGACACAGATTTGTTGCAAAGAGACCAGACAGTGACTCTCAGCTGTGAAGGTAAAGGCCAAACAAATACATTTTAAAAATAAGTAAATAAGTAAATAAATAAATAAATAAATATTTAAAAAGCAGGAAAACAAACAATCTGTATTCTCTCTCAACTTTCACCAAAACGCTTCAAACACAAAACATTGACAAGGCTTAGATGACAATTATGAATTGGTATCCTAGATGACACCAAACGATGGACGTATTCACATAGACATTATGTATAATCGTGTGTAATTATGTAAAAACATTAGGCCAAGCAGGATCATTTTTCAAGATCATGCAACTCACAACGAAGACATAATGGAAAACATGGCATTATCTTAGTTTAAACATGGCTCAGTGAGAAGTGATTAATGCAATACTATTAACAACCCCATTATTAATGCTGCCAATAAAACTAAAGGAGAGGTGCAAGAAAAGCGCTCTCATCAATTACTCCAATACCATTCTTCCCATTCTGTGACCTGAACAGCAAAAGCCCATAGAGAAGTATTAAGGATCCAGCTGCGATCCTGAGGAAAGCCAGGAGGAATGAAGTGATGAGGATATGAAGGAAAGCCTTTGTGGATTAATGGCACAGGAGAGCCAGGCCAGGGGCAAGGCTAGATGTCCCTCAACACAGGGCATACGAGCTGGCACTGAACGTTAACCCATTGTTATTAATTACAGTGTTCTTAGAAACCCAAATATTATTACATACTTACAAATATTAAATGTCATGCTAATCCACAAGTGTTAGGCCTACTTCAAATCAGAATAAAGAGTAAGTGGTCTGCTGGAAGCTGTCACTATATGGAATCCCAGGGGGATGCAGGATATTCATTACTGCTAGAAGAGAACCGAAAAATGACAAGGACACACAAAAACTTGACAAAAGACAAAAGAAGTGTTAGTGTCACTGGGTTTTACAGAGCTTCACAGACAGGGCAGCATGCCAAAGGATGGATGCACAGGTTTAGAAACACTAAAAATAACATGCAGTATCTTGTCCTCAAACAGATACTTGGTCTACCAGACACTTTAAGTAACGAGAGTCTGCAGTACCAGCGGCAAAACATGAAAGTGTCCACTGGTTGACTGCAGGGAAGCTGAGAAGAAGAAGAAAAAAAAAGTGTGTGTTAAAACTGATCATCAGAGCATGAACTAGGGCCTGCTTCTCTCAGAAATTAGTTCAATCACCCTGAATGCTGATGTGATGGGTCACACAAGCTACAAACATAAACCTTCAAATTACAGAACCATCTGTGCCTTCACAGAAACACTGACAGCATATAGCAACATGAAATGACAGTTGTGAATAACTTTGGACATTGGAAAAGAACCCAATTAATTAATTTAAATAAAATGTTATTTAAGTTCAATAACCACTGTCACAGCCAATTATAGATGTCACCTCTTATTCATGGGAATATACTTTGATATACCCCAAATGATCCGATAATGTATCATGAGAGAAGTAGTAGTGACCCTCACACACTAGATTCTAGATTCTACCCCAAAATATGAAGACTAGGGCCAGCTAGCACAGGCACGACCCAACCATGAACCATGACTGTGATCGGGAGGAAAACTCGGCTTACCTTAGTATAACCATAGCCTTAGGTCAAAAATGTCTGGATGGACTGCATGCCCAAGTAATGAGGACATGGCTCACAGTGCTGCACAGTACAGTGAACTGAACTAGCCACTGTTCAACATGGAGAATACCTGGAAACAGCAATCCCAGCTGTCTTCTGTGGTATGGCTTGTCATCAAGTTAAAAAAAGCAAGCAAATAAACAAAACTGTGACTGAAGAGAGTCCTTTTCAGAGATGGAGAAAGCATCATGAAGGGTTTCAAATGATGATTTCAAGATGTTTTTTTCCCCTGGCAGAAGAGAGAATTTAGTTTAAATGTTATTTAATTAAATGTTAGCTAGCTAGCTTGCTACCCAAAAATATCAAGCCAGATTCCCCTACTGTTGTCTTAGTTAGCTAGGTATTGAGGACGCTTGCTTACTACAGTTACAGGGCTTTCCCCTAGATAAATTTGGACAACTAACTATACTATATGGCTAGAAGTATGTGGACATCCCTGAGGTGTTTCAGCCACACCCACTGCAAACAGGTGTATAAACTGAAGCACATAGGCAGAGAATCTTTTGGCAATATAATGGGAAGATCTGTGATTTTAAATGTGGAGCCATCACAGAGTGCCACCTTTGCCACAAGTCAGTTCTTGACATTTCTGTCCTGCTAGAGCTGCCCCAGTCAACTATAAGCGCTGTAATTACTGTGAAACGTAAGCAACCAGGACCAACAACAGCTGCCACAAAGCTGCAGACCATGGACCTTCACAAAGCGACTCCATCTTAATGCCCACGGTTTTGGAATCGGATGTCCAACAAGCTAGAATATTGTGTATATATATGTGTATGTGTATATATGTGTGTGTATATATATATATATATATATATATATATATATATATATATATATATATATATATATATATATATATATATATATAATGGTTAGATGTCCACATGAGTGTTCCTACATGAGTTGGTTATTTATATGCTTCCACCAAAAATGTCCAAATCTCCAAACTCGCATAGTACTGCTTTAACTTTAGTGCAGTCCTTGTAGCCACAACAGCCAGTAACCAGACACTAATGAAATGTAACATTAGCCAGGTCTTCTGCTAAGCAGTGACGCATTAAGTAAATCAGTCAATTGGTATAAATGTGTCCCACCAAGTATGAATGGAGTGCAGGAGAATGGAGTGCAAAGCCCTCAAATGCTTTTTGAAGCCCATTTACTTAATCTGGAGTGTACCCCTCTCCTACAAAGCTTCTTGGCATACTATGAAACACTAAACTAAACTTGTCTAATGACCAAGAGCTTCACGTGGCTTCATGAGAGCAGTTTGGCTTCCCAAAAGTGGCAGAATCTCATGTGTACAAGCCTAAAGCCATAATGATAACTGTGCAGCCTTCAAAGCCTTGCCTCCATGCCTGTGCTTACGTTGTGCATGAGCACAGAGGTATCTTGACACCAGCTATCGAGCTACTACACTTCCCCGTTCTCAGTAAGTGCTATTATATCTAAATAACCATGAATCTTCTGTAAGCATCTGCATGTTGGTACAGACCTAAATGCTTACAACAGGGTTTTTTTTTTTTTCCCATGCTCCCCTGCTGTTCTCCGTGCTGAGCTCAAGGCCTGGATGGACACCTGATGAGCATCAGCTGCGCTCTCTCCCATGGCGATCTGTCCTCACCCCTGGATGGACTGAGCCAGGCCCTAGTGCTGTGTCTCACCAACACCTCCAAACATCACCTCTCTCCACCCCAGCTCTGTGGACTGCCGCATCAGGGGATGTCCCCTCCCATCACGGCCGGCGGGACAGGGCTGCCCGGTATAGCTGAAACCTTAGACTGTGCAGACAGTGGAGGAGTAGGTGGAAGATGTTTCTCTGCGTGTTGCCATGCACGCCTTTGGCATGAGGGAGCTGGTGAGGCTTGTGCCTTCATCCGTGCAGTGTGCCAAATGAGGCAGCCGCGCATCAACACTGAGAGTCTGAAGCCACAGAAGAACATTCAGTACCACGACAGCTGCAGCACCCAGTTATTAGTAAAACAAGACCACAGCATTAAGGTCAAACCCAGTGTCAACTGCTATTGATCAATATGGCTGTAAGTAGAAAGTACAGTCCAACTATAGAAGATAAAAAGTAAAGTGATGGAATGATGCAGCTCTTAACTGATCATTTTTTAAGGCACACACTGTAAAACATATACAGAAATCAAATGAATCAATATGATTAATGTTTGGAAAAACCCCTTTGTATGCTAGAAGCTTGAGTGACAACTCAAAGAATCTTTACATAGACCTGTCTGTCGGCAGAAGATTAGGTCAGGGCATTCCACATCAGAAACCATTTTTAAAACGTTCCAGTCCCAATTCTCCTGTTACAGACCCGATTCATGACTGCATCTGATACAGGCGGCCAGCCGTGCTGAGGGGGCGGGAGATACCATCGTTAAACTGTCGCGGCTGCCTAGGCCAGCAGATTTCTGATAGTTCACCATCAAAATGCTAAGCATTAGCCACAGCCCGAAGGACCCCGGCTGGCGGGCATTGTTGGTAGGATCCCAAACAATGTTGGACCATTTGAATAGTGCAGTATTCACCGCTGGCCTTGAGTTTCTTCTTTCCTGAGCCACTTATCAGCACTCAGCAAACACATGGATTAATCGTAACACCTGGAACAAAGTGTGAGCTCCATCCTAATCATGCTGGTGCCTTCAAGCTGAGATGGAGCTGTTCCAAAGTAACTCCAGCTGGGCTTCCACCATTTGCACCATGAAGAAAATGCCAGGCCTACTTTTATAGACTATACACTTTGGCAGGCTGAAGACTTTTTGATTGACACAGCATGTTGTCTTGGCTCAGATTCCCATCAGATCATGGAAAAAAAAAAAAAAAAAAAAAAGCAGTCAGCTTTAATCATAAATTACGATTTTGTTCTAATAACCAATCTTGTCCTTATGCTTAGGCTCTATAACTGTGTAGAGTTTTCTTCTTGGCTGACACCTATAGCCAACCACCTTTTAGACTGAAAATGTTTCAGAACTAACTGTAAATTACTACTGGAGTTTGCAATTAACAAATTATTATTAATAAAATATTACATTCCATTTTGTTGATTACCTGTTGCCTACTTTAAAAAGGCAGGACAAGGCAAGGTAGGTTTATTTATATTTCAGACAAAAGGCAATTAAAGTAATTTACAAATTAAAGCATACAAATATTTTATTTAATTAGAAAATTTAAGAAGCATTATGAAATAATGAAATTAAAAATATTTTATCACATTATATTACAAATATTTGATGATAGCAGGCTGTTTTCCTGCTTATTTTATTATAATTAATGAAGGTGAGAATTTAACCTAGTAGAACACAGATTTCCAATTATGCTTTTAGGTCTTAGAATCACAGATTAAAGATGTACACTAATTTGTTTCTCATTGCTCCCAAACACCATAACCACCGTTTTGTCACTATGTAACTAAGGAAACTTTGCCTTATCCAGTTATTTATATTCTCCTAACATAGACCGTGTGAGAGCTACCCTGAGCTACAAGCATCAGGCGGCATTTACATGTTACCTACATAACTGGTGGGAGCTGAACCATTTGAGGACTGCTCCTCTTATGTCTTCTGTGATCTATAGCATCATATGCAGCACTAAGATCTGTTAACACCAGAAGTGACATTTTACCAGAGAAGGTATTCAGGCATATGTTATTTAATACCTTTGTAAAAGGTAGGCCCAATACTATGGTGAGGTCACAGCCTTGACTAATTTTTTTTTCTTTTTCTTTTTCTTTTCCAAGAGATGAGACTATGTATCCCTGTTTAATTCAAAGTTAAAAGAAGTCTTTGTTTATAGATGTCAGTGTACCTGAAATTTGTTTTTTCTCCACTTACACTCAGCTTTCCTGCACTTTCTTTTTAGGATTTGTACTGTCATTTCTCCACAGAGCTTTCTCTTTGACTGAAGTCTTCTTGGTCTTTACCAGTGCATCACCATCTATGGCCTTCATTCATTTTAAGATGAAACGATCCACGATTACATTATCAGTGTCTGCATGTATGGGTGGAGACATAACTATTGCCTCCATAAACTGATCATTTTTATGTACTTTTTTAAAAAACAAGCTGTTTTGAGTACTCAAAGAAACCATTCGTATTCATTCATTCATTCATTCATTCATTTTCTAAACTTGTTTAATCCAATCATGGCAGTCCTTTATAGGGCACACGTGCACACACACAGCCACTCACTCACAGTGGGCTAATTCAGAGATGCCAATCGACCCAACACACGTCTTTGGAATGTAGGGGGAAACCGGAGCACCCAGAGGAAACCCACGCATACACTGGGAGAGCAAACCACACAGGCACACAAGGCCACCATCACACACCCAGGTCACTGCAGCTGTGAGGCTCGAAGGAATCAATACATTTTAAAAGGATCAGAAATCCTTAACAATAATGTTAAAAGTCTTAAGGTCCTTACTAAACCAAATCCAGCCCAAAACGTATGTAGGCTTACTTATATGTTGAGACCAAAAGGATCAAATAAAGGTGGCATTACTATCCTTAACATTCACTTAGATAATGCCAATGTCACCACTTATGATGAACCACCTGAGAAAACTCGTAGTACTTCAAGTCATCAATGAACTTTGCACAGTATTTCAGGTCTGTAAATTGTTAAAAATAAAATTCTGGAGCACATTTCAGTATATAACAGAGCCACTCAAAAGAAAGTTGCAAAGACCTTCTGCATGAGAATGCTTCTGTAGAAAACAGCCACTACACCTCCATACTTCTGTAAGACACATTGCATCTAGTTTGTATAACTGTATGAAAGCATTTACAAAGAAAGATTTGTTGCACAGAAATCTGATGTTAAGAGCTACCTTTGTTCTGGTAACAGAAGATCCTTTGTCAACCTGAGTTTGGTGTGCTACACATCAGAGTAGACAGCGTTACTAGTTGAAACTGTCTTATATATTCCTAATTAAAACAACAGCATACAAACACTACTAATTAAACAAGCAGCACCTCATGGATGCTCTTACAAAATTTCCATTGTTTTCTACACTTTCCAACTCTAATGTTGTAATGAACTTTTTGTTATCTGTTCAGGCACAAAAGGCACTTTTTCAATAACTAACCAAATGACCTACTGATGAAATTTCTTTGTCATAGTCACAGTACTGTTAAAAATAATTGCAATAACCTTTGTAAGAATCAGACCACCCTATGCAATGTACTGGAAGAAGTAGAGGCACTCAACCTAAGCCTTTCACCCTAGCTCATGTAGAGGGACAGCTTCCTATCGTGCATCACTGTGGTGGAACCAGGATGACAATATCTACTGCTCAGAACTAAGGCACATTATATGCATCACATCAGAGTAGTATATCTGGACTGCTCTGAGTCTGAGTGTTAAAAATCCATTATTCCAGTCAATGTAGAGCTCCTTTCTCAGAAAACACCATGGCCCCAGTATTCAAAAGTAATCTAATACAATTTTCTCTATCTGTTTGAATAAAATCTTGAAAACGGGTTGTTCAAAAAGGGGGGGGGGGGGGGCGGGAATTGTGAAATATCAGATTAGCTGACATAATACAGTATTGGTTTTGATCAAACCCTCAGTACATGTTGATCAAACTAGGATTGGGAAAGGGATGCCTTTAATCAGAAAAAATTATCTGGATTATCCTGATCCCATCAGGAGGGTGAATTCAGGGTGGCCTGCAGGAACAGAATGTAATAAAACTTTTAAATTGGTCAAACAATACAAAATGTATTATGTAGTACATATACACTCCAGGACAAAAAAGTGCCAAACCCAAATAAGCTTTTAACAGTCTCAACAAAAAATAACTGGATTTTTTAAAAAAACAAAAAAACACACACCTTAGGCATGCTTTGAATGGTATTTTATATAAATTGTAAAAAATCTTTCTGATTTTATATTTTGTACAAGACAATGCAAGTGTACATTTGTATGAGATTATGTAAGGGAATTTCCCTGCTTCCAGCTTGTCACCTCAACAGTTCACTGTAGCAAAGAGCAGTAACAAGCAAACAGTGGCCCAGGTCTCAGGAGAACAGTGATTTAGTTCTTGTTCATTTTCTGACCAGTGATTTGATGATTTGGGATCACTGGGTTTGGCTCCCCTTTTTTGCCCAGGCATGTACATTTGTTTGTTGTCATTTGGTTTTTGTGAATCAGATGAGGGGTCTGAATGTTTAACAGAAACAGGAAATGGAAGGGGACCTTTGTGTTATTGTATTGTGATGTTTTCTGTCTCTTCAAATAAAAACACTTAAAAGTGACCCCATTTTGGCTGTTTTACATTCTTTACATTTAAGAGCACAGGTAATCCAGATTTGGTAATCTTGAAGTCTGCAACTGGATCAGGGTGCTCCAATCCAAAAAACAGAACCAGAAAAAAAACATAGTAAAAACCAGTAAACTGGATTCCTGGATAGCAAAACATGGGATTTCCAATGTGGATAATTCTGATCCAGATGAAACTTTTTAACAACTGTACACATTTGATTAATTTCTCTGCAGAGGAGATTCCATGGCTGCCATAGAAGTAACAGATTTTCAGTAATCTTTACAGATAGCTGTGGAATTGCTCCCGTGAGCCTAGCCTCCTATGAGTGAACATATACACAGAGATTATTATAATCCAACTGCTACCACAGTGCTGTCAGATGCAATCACACACAAAATTGTGGCGATGTATCCCCATCGGCCCATGGATAAACTGCCCGAAAGAGAGCAGAGAACACACACAGGGTGTAACAACACCAGGCAGCTGTTCCTAAACAAGTTAAATTAGCACCCTGTTTATGGGTATCGTGAAACCAAAAGTCTTGACACGCACACCAGATCAGGCAAACCTTAATGAATTCTTGTCCAGGGTGAAGGTGATGACTGAACTCTAAACCTCTCACTTACGGACAAACAGTCCCAACACCGCAATGTGATTTTCATTAACAGGTTCTCCATTTACACAGGAGCTTCCCAATGCCCCAACACAGCCTAATGTATTCCAGTCCAATAACTTGCAATCACCAGCCAATACCAATTCAGCACTGGTGATTCCACCCATTTAAAACAAGCACAAAACATCCTTACAGTTTACCCAAGCAAGTAAATGGACACGCTATGCGGAAGAAGAAGGACAGCGTCTCTGTGCGATTGCTCGCGGGTGAGAGACGCGAGCCCTGGAGGAGGAATGCCACAGGCGAGTAGACACCACGTCAGCCCCCCCATTCCCAGACACAGCTGCTCTCCATCTCAGCACCTGTCAGTGAGTCTCGGAGTCAAGTTCAGGCAGCAGCCGGCTCCTGACCTGGCGTTCAGCCCGAAAGTAACCCGAAAGGGCAGAAGCCGAAGAATGGGAAGCAAGAGATGGAGATGGAAGGAGAGATGAAGCACAGGAGAGAGCACTTTTGAGCTTTATTCTGAAAAACCCACACAGCCTTTTTCTCTTTTGTGGACAGTTCATAAAACACTCTGACTCAGCATAACCTTCCAACTTGTACTATATTTAACCTTGTGTGCATTCAGGGAGTAATCCTACCACTTCACCAAACAGCAGAGGAGCAAAGGTTAAGTAAAAGAAACCTGAGGGTAAATTCAATTTAAAGTCAATTAAAACAGTCATTTTGGACTGCTAAGTATAATATAAAAGACATTATAAAGTTTTTGAATTTTTGGGGGTAATTATGAAGCACACCATTAAATAATGCTTTTAGAGATTTAATCTCATATTTTAAAATGGGGTTTTTTGTTGTCTTGTTTGGGTGTTTATGTTTCTGGCTGATTCTGTTAAGACTGCTTTGCAGGTCTTCCCCAGGAACCAGAATGGCTCACATCACCCAGAGGTAAATAACCCTTACATGTAATACTGCAGTGATTAGTGCAGGTTTGCCTCATTCACCTGCTTGTAAATTGTCATGCTGTAGTGAACTCTATCCAGGCTCTGCACATATTTCAGGGCTCTGTGTCCTGCGAGAGGTTATTTGAGGGATTAAGCCCTGGTCCACCCGACTCCCTGCTATTTTCAGGTTCTTAGTTACGGGCAGCAACAGTTGACACAGCGCGGGATGGCCTCCTCCTGACTTCACACTTACATGGAACTCTGTGGTGTTGAGAATGTGACGTCCGTCTGGACTCCAGCGTGAGGAGACTAGTCCGATTGAGCCCTCGTCTATCTTACAGTGCCAGTCTGGCTGCTCTAGAGACCACACCTGCAGAACAGAGAGAGAGAAAACGAGAGCAAGAGAGAGAGCAATGCACACAGGCACACGCATACACAAACACATTCGCCAGTAAGAATCCTTCTGTTCCCAAGTTCCACGTCACCTGCCCTCTATTGTTTGGAACAAAATGAAGGACTGGCACTGGCTACCTCTGCAAAGGTAAGACATTGGTTTGTTTGTCTGAAAAAACAACACTGGGCTGACTTACATTTTTGGAGTTTTCACATTAATTTAAGCCTTCAAAGTAAATACAGACACACTGAACCAACTGCAGCAGGGAAGTGATTTAATGCTTTAAATCAATTTGATACAAGGCATTAATATGGTATTAATGACATTTCCAATGTAGAACAAAAACAATCTGGTAGAAAAGCAGTTCCAGAAAATAATTCATAATTATTTCAGAATTTAATTGACTAACTTAATTGGCTGACTGAGTCCAGTCTACCTAGTGACTTCCCACTATAAGATGGAGAATGTGCAGGAGGCGGTGCACGGATCTGAATACCTGTACCAGTCCTCTTTTGTACATGGCACAGAGGATGAAGAGTGAATCTGAAGACCACTCCATGCTGGCCACCTGGTCCAGGCAGGTGTACAGCTGCAAGATCTGCAGTGTGTTGACATCACGCACCACCAATCTGTACTGAACACAGGTAGCCTAGAAGGCAAGAGAGGGGTATTACTGAAACAGTGACCCACCTCAGTCGCTTCCGCTGCTCAGAGGGGTTTCAGCTCTGTTCAGCATGTAACAATTCTGCGTATTCTATACATTTTACCCAGCAGTGGTTAAAGTATAGTTTGTGTTGCATTTTTGTTTTTTAATTATAATTTTATATTTTCTGGGATGTTTAAGTAGCATAAAATGAATGGTTAGATTTTATTTCGTACCAAATATTTTCCATCCGGTGAAACTTTGCACAGCTGGTTGGACTGCTTGAAGACCTCTGAGAAATTCATGCCACAGCACCCCTTGGTATCCGTTGCTGTGATTGTCAAAGACTAAGAATTATGTTATTAATAAAATATTTATTTTATTAATAGCATATCTACCGACAGATACTGCTTAGAATAACAAAAACTTATTTGTTCAGTCTTCCGACAAGTCCAACTGAAACGGCAGAAAAACACCCAAGTTGTGCTTGGACGCCCCTGAAGTAACGCTAGTTGTCTGATCCAACACATGATGGCGCCACTTTAACTTTACCGAAGTAGACGCTTTTTTCCTGTCATGCCTTCCAAACCCCATTTCTTTCGTGCTTTTGGCAAGTGTTTAACGGAGGTTTGATGGACTTTTTGCACTTTAGACAATAATTAGCTTACTAGTTAAAGGCATACCGTCTTCTTTAGTAAAAGCTACCAAAAAGCGCTCAAATTTACATCTTATGGCTAAGCCAGCCAGCATCACTGGTCCAGTAGACCCTCACCACCTCCACCAGTAAGCTAGGATAGCTAGGATACCTGCTGGTGGTTAGTTAGACTGCTCATTCAGGGGTGCACTTACCAGCCACCTCCATCCATAGCTACTAAGCCAGCTCACCTAAGTGCCGTTATCAGATTTCATATCCTAGCTAACGTTAGAATTCATGGCTAGCTAAATAACCAAATGAACTAAGTGGCCAACAATCTAACAACTTAAAATTGTTCACGTTATACATATTTTTCTTGCATTTTACCTTATTATGCTGGAATAGCTGATTCTGCCGTGAAGTTTTGCGTTGTAAACGTTTGTTTTCTTCGACTAAACTATTATTCGACGTCAAACCGTTTGCCACTTGACGGTTAGGACGGTTATCGCTGCTGCTGCTGCTGCTTCTTCTTCTGTGGATTGTTGTGGAAATTAGTCGCGTGCAGGAAACGTCATAGATTTGTGTCGACTACAACCAATCAGCGTTGTCCGCCTGCATCCCGGGTATTGTAGTTCGGGAGGTCAATTTTGCGAACGCCGAGTTTTATCTTTAATTTCTAGTTCATTTAAATGGGACGTTTAAATAGTCTCTCAACATTTTCATCGTAATTAACATCACAAAGCAGCACTATTTACGATGATCATTTTTTGGAATGTAACTCCGGAGCCAAATAAGGCAATACCTTATATAAAAAAAACCGTATGTTCCTTTACTGTGATCGCATCTGGCCGAAAATTGATCTGATTCATACATTTAAACGAGCACAGTGACCTCCCGTAGGTAAATCCCTGTATTGGCTGGCTGAGAGCTTGTGAGGCTGTTGATCCCCTAGTGAGAGAGTCGTGTTTCCCGCTCGTGTGTGCCCAAACGGCGGCTAACGCCTCCTCCTGTCAGCCCTATTTTCCCAAACCCAACCCATCACGGCAATCGCTCCGAGGAAACCTATTTACCCTAACCTGCATAATCAGCTGATACGGACAGCTTCCACTGCTTGTGTTTCATTTGACCTAGTCAATATCCGTTAAAGTCTATGAGGTGTGTTTTATTGACGCACAAGTAGCCTAAACTAACCGTTTCTCTACGGCTGGAGTTGTGAGGGACACTTCCAGTTTAAAGAAAATGCGTCTGGGATTGAAGAAATTATAGGATCCTGAGGTTATTCCAAGGCTAAAACACGCAATTCATTTTGCTAGGTAAGTAAGCAAAAATAGCTACTTGTGGTATTTTATTAACCGTAATGAGATTAACTTGTCAATGACATTCAAGATGTCATTTGAAATGTTTTTGTTGATCCTGAACTTTTAGTAAGATTATGATACATCCCGCTATATCCTGTGAAAAATGTCGTCACACATGTTGTCCGTTGCTGTGAAAATAATTAAGAAAATAATAACAGGCTAATTTTAAATCTCTATGGGTCATATGATTGAACGAGATAGTTGTTTATTGCATGAGTCATTATTACTGGCCCAATAGTAATAATTGCCAGTAGTTTAGCACCTAATTTCCCATTTGATTGCCTGGCTCGCATTAGATTTCTCTTATATTTCTCTTGTATTTTAACCAAGCTACACTATGGTTCCATATTTTAACCAGCATACACTGTATACAGTTTGAATGCTGAAATAAATTTTGTTATAGATTTTCTTGTGTTTGTGAGTTTAAAAAGTCGATAACAGACTCTTGAAATGTGATGCAGTGGTCAGAGTTCAAGTTTGATCATTTGTTATCGGAGTACAGTAACGTGAAAAAAAAACAGGTTCTGTACATTTGCTCGTTTTTTTAAATAATCAGAAATAATTCTTAAAATTAACATAGCCTGTAATAATGCTATTTAAATATAATGTAACACAAACCATATTAATATGTAATAATAATTAACATAAAGTTAGCCTCTTTGTCCTAAATTTACTGTTGCAAACAGTACCTTTGTTGTATTTTTAACGCTTCCCTCTATTTGAATAGAGAGGTATCCTAATAAATACGCGGGTTCAGGTTTTCTTTAGAATATTATATCACTTTTCAGTGCCATATTATTCTCCAATGAGGTGAATTGCCCGTGAGAACTATGACGACTATTGCGCGCCCCGTTGTCAGGGGCGCTTTTACTAACTCAAGTGTAGACCTGCAGTGACTGAGGCCATGGACAGACCAAGAGACCGTAGTGCGGGAATCGTGGTGGTTATTTGTGCGACCGTGGGGACCACGATAACTTTTCCCTAAGTAATTATACGAGTCTATCCCAGTCCAAATTGTGGACCATTGCGATGAAAGGTAAATGATTTTATTCCATTGTTGTCATTGATATATTTAATCCAATATAAGTATTAGAATTACTCGTTAATTAATTTTAGCCCGTTGCAATTTAGTAATCCTCTACTAAATATATAGCCTAGCCTAATGCAAAGATAACGACGACGTCGGCCCCTATGTAATAATTCAATTCTCCCTGTTAATCCCACTTGTCTATTTCTAATTGCTGCAAGAGCGTCGACTCATCTCTCAGGGCGATAACTACCACGGGAATAAGGGTCTAATTTAGTAAACATGCATCTTGAAAATGTGCGGTGCATCATACTTGTAAAGGTACAGTTTACACCTTCCATGAAGACAAAGCACTTCTGTAAATCACCCTGGACAAGAGCGTTTACTAAATGCTGTAGATGAAATGTAAATTTTGGATATCATCTTTGTTTCATAAGTAACCCATCTTTGCTTTTGCTTGTTAATGTATTTTGTTTTGTATTTCCTTTCTTATTTACACAAACGTTTTGGTTTATGTCATGCTGTGTGTTTGGAGCAATACTGTCACGCGAAACGCACGCAAATTATGTTTCTTAAAAGAGTAATTATTAATCCCAAAACAGCCCCATTAACTACATGTTCTTATAAAATTCCTGTTTATGTAACACATTCCAGTGAAATGTATATTTTGGCGAGGGTGCCATTTTATCGAAGACCTGTGTGTGTGAGCGTGTGCGTGTGTGTGTGCGTGTGCTTGTGCGTGTGCGTGTACAACTCACAGTTTAGCTCGTCTAACACGCTCTCAGGGTTCAAGCCAACAAACCTTTGCCACACTTTCTCTTTTAGTAGGTTACCACACTGGCGTTACCGAGGGAACAAACCACACAAGCTAATGTGCTTCACTGAAAGAAGCTAGAAAATTATGACGGTGAAAGTCTTGTCACTTCACGGGATTTGTTTTCGGAAAATGTCCACGTATTTCAGTAGTTATATCTGTGGAACAGAAATACCACTAGGTTGCATTTCCTATGGTTCGCACTTAACTATAACGCGCGTGTTGCATTATCTATGGACTTCTCAAAAGAATTAGAAAAAATAAATCTGTCCACAACGTTCAACTAGCCGACAGCATAAAAAAGAAACAAAAACATGGAGTAAAATAGTCACGCTGATCATTTCTATAATGTGATCTGAAGTTCATTATGGAGATTTATATAAATTCCTAGTCAATCATTATAATATGCATATTTTTGCTGTTGCGGACTCATGGTTAATATTAGTTTTGCCCTTCTACAATGTTTCTGGCCTGAACTAGGCCAGATATAGACCACCATAGCCCAAAATTGTGGATCCGCTTTCTGTAGCGACCTCTTTGTGTGATGGACTTGGTTTCCTTTGTATAGAGAACGATGGCTTGCCATTGTTTGTCATAAGCGGGGAGAAGGAAGTCTAACGCACGCCACGTGGAGTGCTGTCCCATTGGGATGGTGTCAGGCAGGTTCAGGCCTGCCAAACTCAGCACCTTCATTCTGAATCTGCACACCTAGCCCAAAAGCCTGCTGGGACTTAGACTGCGGAAGAAGTGATGGGAGACAGGATGGAAATTAGCTTCAAATGAAAACTAAGGGCTCATCAGCCCCCTTTTTCCAATTCATATACTAGTACTTCTTCACAGGGCATAATTGACCAGATTTGAGAAAATGACAAGGCAAAAAAATGTGTGTGCGTGCGTGTGTGTACACACACGCACGCACACACACACACACACACGCACGCACATACACACTTTATACCTGTTCTGTGTATTTTATCCATTGGCATAAGAAATATCATTCAACTCATTAAGATCCCTTGAACATCCTTTGAAGATGTAATGACTAATGAATGACATTATCCGGTACAAAGCAGTGAGTTTTTGCACTAGGCTTCGTGATGGCCAGGGTTGAGGAGATCAATAATGCCAGTTTTGTGCACGCTCTGCAGAGTGATCTACCCTCCGGTGGAGCACCCCATGTCCAAGATGTCCCAGTCCTCCACCAGCGATGAGGGTACCACCTTTGAGCACCTGTGGAGCAGCCTGTGAGTTCCCCACCCACTCTCACATCCACTTATGTTTATGCAACCTGGACAGAAAAGTCATGACTTTTATGTCGATATGATATGACTGTTTACATACCAGTGCAGCCTCTTGGCGCAGTGGTATTGGCTGATTGGCTTGTGGTAGAATCCATCTGCTGCACCTGTTCTTAAAATATAAATTACTGGTACAATTAATGTTGAAATTATTTATATTAACAGAAGGATACACAGAGCTGATTTCCCAAGTATCAACAAAATAAAATAGCACCTGATGCCTACACATGCTCCAAGGCTTCATAGAGAAATCCTTGCTAATCTTCTGGTGTTGCTCATCAGGGAGCCAGACAGCACGTATTTCGAACTTCCTCAGACGAGCCATCCAGGTGACAGGGGGCCGTCCAGCAGCCTGCCCAACAGCCGGGCCGAAGTGTGCATGGATGTCTACCAGATGAGGGACCTCAACGACAACGTCATGGTGAGAAGACGCTGGAAAGTCTTTATTAGGTGGTTAGATGTGTGGCATAATGGTCCATAGCAAATCGTCCCCCTTTGGCCACTGAGAAATGAAGGTGTTGTTTAGATTTATGTTTCCATGGGAGATGACGGCAGGGCTGTCAGTGTAGTCCTGCCGTGATGCTTGCTGTGAATCTATGGCTTAATTGAAACTGAATCCTCTTTGTAATTCCAAGCAGAATTCAGAATGAGAGCAGTGTTTCTTAAAGATCTGATTTTGTAAACTGTAGTTTGAGTTGTTAAAACATTGTTATAAACTATAATGCCGTAGGTAAAATTAAATGATTTGATGCTGTGGGACAACGAAGGTGGACAATCTGATTTTGGTTTAGAGTAGAGGATCGTTTGAAAGCTGTGCTGTATTGCAAAAAAGATATTTGAAATTTAAGGCCTTTGTGTGCGTGTTTTCGTGAATGTGTGTGTGTGCATGGATGTGTGTTTGTGTGTGTGTGTGTGTGTCTGTGTGTGTGTGTGTGTGCAAGAGACAGAGAGAGAGAGAAAGAGAGTGAGTGAGTGAATGAGTGAGTGAATGAGTGATCCCTGTGATGACTACATTTTAAAGCACTAACTCTTTCAAAGGATTCATTTAAGGTGGGAATAAAGATTTTAGATTAGACAAGACTAAAGCTTGTATAGTTGAATAGCTAAAAGTTCACAAGGCCTGGCTTCTATAAACACATGTATAGTTTACTTTAGACCTCCATGCATGCTGATATAGGCAATCAGATGCTGGCTAAGCACTACAGGAAACAATTTTGTTTGGTTGTTTTTCGTTAAAGATTGTAGCTGATTCAAACCGTGCTAAACTGATTCATAGCAAATAACTGAACCATTATTTCATGGATTAAATATTTTTACTTAATCAGTCTAGCACATCTTTTAATAATCAGCACATTGTTAAAAAAGATACACAATATATACAGATTGTGCATTTAAAAAATTAATTTTGATGGGCTTGTATAACTGTAAAAAGGTGTAAATAACATATAAAACGATGTCAGATCCACCTGAAAGTGTCCATATAGAACTTTTTCAGGTTATAAACAGCTGTGATATACTGTATATTAAATATAGTCTATTTTGTTTTCTACCTATAACCCATAAGATCAGGAAGCACCCTTTATTTTTCAAAAGGGTCTGCTGTCCTATTTGCTTATTTTTTATTCCTGCCGCACCAAGCTTGCCTGTTTTTCCCTCCGTATGGGGGAAGATTCCCTCCTCGCCGCCGTCTTTCCCTCCGTATGGGGGAAGATTCCCTCCTTGCCGTCGCCTTTCCCTCCCACTCTGCCGTGTTTTCCCTCTTCTCCTGCTCCACAGCAGGCCGGGCTGCGATCTGGGATTTAAAGAGCGAGGTTATAATGGCTTAATTAGAGGGCAAAGCCAAGCCAGGAACCCGACACCTGCTGCTTGCCTTCATCTGGGGCGCGTGTGCTGAGTGAGGAAGGGGTGTGTGGGGGGTGTGGAACGGATGGCTAGCCTGTGAAATGGCTGCACGGATTGATGCTGTAGATGACTCCAACATATAGGACTCAATGCCGGTCTTTGTTCCGTGGTTTTCCCGACAATCTTTTGTCCGACCCAAACTGCTCTTGGAGTTGTTCGGAGTTTCTCCAAGAGGTCCGATCACATTGAGCGTCAGAAGGCCAACGCTCTGACCAATATCCACTCTGCAACAAGACTACCTCATTGAGTCAGATCTTGTAATTTAGAATTAATGGTTGTATGTGCATGTATGAGTATATGGCAGATTTCTGCAGTATCAGATGATTTCCATGCTCATGTGAATATGGACCATGACATTCCATTATACTCAATTTCATGGGGAAATTGTAGCAGATCCTGTAGTCGTCATATCACTAGAGATGACTGATGTCAAGACTTGGGCTGATATATTTCCCTTGCACCACCTAAACATGAAGCTGTGGAGGCTATCATGCTGTTATTTCCTGTATGAATCTACACTGTTGTGTAGAATGCCTGTTGCAATTACGGAGCCGTGGGTGTCACTTGAGATTATATTGCTTTCGTGCAGTGTTTTTTGAAGCCTCTTCAGTAACTGAGTCATGCATTTTCTCAAGATGAAATGGAATTTCATTTTTGCTATTCTATATGCAAGCAGTCTCACAGTTCACATCTAGTCAAAGATACTCACTTTACTTGCAGACACATGCTGTTGTACCTGTGCTCCTCCAACAAAGCAAAATTGGTATCGTCCAATTCAACGGCAGGCAAGCCCAGGCCTGCCCTTACGGTTAATAAATAGTCATGAGGCCCAAAAAATGGGAGGTCCCGGATTTGTTGTTAGCTGCGGCCAGAAGTTGACAGGGCCGGGACAACCGGCGTAATATAGGGAAAACCCTCCCAGTGTCCTGTCCAGTCTTACCCGCACCCAGCCACCGTGTGAATGTAAGCGCCGAGTGGGAGATCGAAGGCAGAAGGGTCCTGGTCTCGCCACGCTCACCTGTCCTCCCTGCCAGGTCACATGACCAGCCAGGTGGGAACCTGCCCCCATCAGCTGCCCTCCCTGCGGGAACGCTACAATGCTCTGCACCGGCGACCAGACTCAGCGTTACAGTGCGGTAGGTGAGCTTCCTTCCAGAAAAAGAAGCATATCGGTCTGGGTTAGCAAAGTCGTGATGCACAGTCAAAAGTTTTTTGAAGAAATATTGTATAGTATTTCTAGCGTGGTGTAGAATATAGATGTATGTGATGATAAATAATAATGATTACTTTTTAACTAAGATATAATTTTTCATAAATTAATTATAGAGATCTGGTATCTGGTCCCTTGCACTCGAGAGCGTTATGTAAAGCATGCAGTCCTTATAAATTTAAACCTCTTATGTGTTCATGCTAGATAGTGTACAGAAGAAAGTATTAATGACATTTCCACGCTTGGCAGAAGTCGTTTTGCATTGTAACTGTTGCACTGTCAAATTCCCAGAGGTTAAGATGACACTGGGGAACTGGATGTGAGATGTTATTTTATCTTAATCCTGTTTTTGTTTCTTCCCTTGGCGAGCACTGAGTGGCACTTCTATGAGTGTGACCTGTGGGTGGATATGTGTGGATCTGTCCAGTAAGGGCACTTCTCTGAGTGTGACCTGTGGGTGGATGTGTGTGGATCTGTCCAGTAAGGGCACTTCTCTGAGTGTGACCTGTGTGTGGATGTGTGTGGATCTGTCCAGTAAGGGCACTTCTCTGAGTGTGACCTGTGGGTGGATGTGTGTGGATCTGTCCAGTAAGGGCACTTCTCTGAGTGTGACCTGTGGGTGGATGTGTGTGGATCTGTCCAGTAAGGGCACTTCTCTGAGTGTGACCTGTGGGTGGATGTGTCTGGAGATGTCCGGCAAGGGCACTTCTCTGCGTGTGACATGTTTGGTTATGTACTGTAAAAATGATGAATTCATAGCAAACTCTTGTGAACAGGATCTACCTCTACAGTAATTAGACTATTTTATAAGAGTTCCTTATTCTTTTCAGAAGAGGCACTTGAATGTTATTTGCATAACTTGCTTGAAAAGTCTATTAGTTAATTTAATTTAAAACTTCATGGAGGGATCAATGAAACATATTTTTGAATCATTTATGTTGTGCTGACCTAAACCTTTTCAGCAAAACCTGCAAATGCTGGCTATTAGGAATTTCTGAGGGGGTTTTTTATTTGGTATTTTATTGATTAATTTTACATTCCACACTATACACACACATACAGATTCACACATGATAAGTCCTAGAACATTCTCAAGCTATATGACAGCTGCAGCGTTGCAGTACAAAACCTGTGCAGTAGGGGGAAATATTTTCACACTTTGGCCCACAAGTGTTGCTCACTTAGCTGTCTTCTCGGTGGCCTGGAGCTAACCCAGCAGAGATGAGCCCAGGCACGCTGCAAAGACTCACGGCATTATGTCATGCCGTTCACATTGGCTCCCATCGCTCTACAACGCTGCCTTTTCATCCGCGATGTCCTTGATATCGACAGGACGGTAAACGGATGCACTTGGGGCCGGCAGCCGAGCGCCTCCTACCGCTCTACTGGCTTCACCTCTTCTCCTTTACGCTTATGTTCCCTGGTTTAGTTTATAAATATTGTTACATGTTTGTAGATGTTCATAAACTGACAGAAATATGGCAATAACTTAGCTAAGTTACTTGTTTTTTTAAACTGGAAGATTTTTTTCACACCGCTCTGCTTGTGTGTGTGTGCTACAGGTACACATGTACGCACACACACACACACACACACACACACGCATGCACACACACACACACACACACACACACACACACACACACACACACACACACACACACACACACACACACACACAAACATATGCACTAGTCGAATTGAGCATGATTTGACTTTGTGATCTCTAACTTCTAGAAGTGTATTACTGATCTTTTCATGTATGGCAGCAGTTGGTAACAGACACAGACATGTAGCTATTGAACTATAGTCCGTGGTCTGGGCTCATATGACAAAATGGGATGCCACTGGTAATTACTGGCTGCCCTCAAATACAGCAAAGATCCAAATGTGACCAAATGGGAGATAAGAGTAGTCTTTGCCTACGGTCAGCCAACTCTGGCTTCACTGTGTTCAGCAAAAGGTGTTGATTGGACAAATGTAAAAATGAGCACTCATGGTTGGAACACATCAGAATGAATGGCTGTGGGTGTGCATGCATTAGACTACTTTTCCCCTTAATCCGTTAGGTAGGAAAAAATGCTCAGATGGAATATGTCCATACACACAAAAAAAAACCACACACACACCTGTGTGTGTGTAAAAGAGCAACTTTGGCTTTATCTTGTTTCAACTTGTCACACATGTTTGAGCATTGTAATGAAGTATACCTGAATGAATGAGTGTGTGTGTGTGTGTGTGTGTGTGTGTGTGTGTGTGTGTGTGTGTGTGTGTGTGTGTGTGTGTGTGTGTGTGTGTGCTGGAAGCTCATTCCTCACATTAAAGATTTTGCGAGTTGACAGTGCAGGTTTGGTTTTCCCCACCTGTGCGGAAAGCCCCCTTTCAAGAAAGAAAAAAAGGCTCTTGAAAGCTGCAGGTACACGGTGGGGTGACTGGCAGATGAAGTCAAAAACCCGAAGAGCACTTAAAATGTTACAGCTATTAATTCCTTTCCCCTTAAGAGCTACACATGTGAGTGTGAGAAAAAACAGACAGATTTACTAAAGACAGAAACGCTTCCATGACAAGGTTGGCTGGTCTCCATGGTCTCACTGACAGGAAATGAAGCTTATAGTCTCAGCGTAAAGCAGAGGCTTTAATACACATTTAATGCTTAATTACAATGGCAATGTTTATTTGTTTATTTTATTCATGTTAAAATATTTTGGAAATTCTTGATGGAATTCCAATGTTCTGTTATTTTTGGCTGTGTTTGGTCCTGCGGATGAGCTGTGTTCATTGTGCTTACTTTCCCTAGAACGTAAACTCTTTTGCACACATCTTCACATGATCACCTGTAAGGTGATAAAACATAAAATACATTTTCTAATTTATTTGGTTTTTAGTAATTAATATGCCACTTTTTGTGAAACTATTGGGGGAAAAAAAACCAAATCAATGATCTTAGAATATGTTTCTGTTGCTGAAGCTTTACTCTCCTTTCTTTATCTATAGCCTTTTGTTTTGCACATTCTCACTCTCTCATTTTCCATAACTCCATAACTCTTTTACTGGGAGCATGGATGTCCCAGCCTACACCTGGAGAAGGTTCTAGCTAGCAGGAATATACTTGTGTCAGGGCTATTTCCGAGCTGAGGTCTGATGATTAGGGCTGTGTGTCCCTTCCTGTTTTCCATCCCTTGGATAAAAACATTCGTTGTCGTACTGCCAGCTGCGCTGGTCACATCTCGGGCAGAAAGACCCCAGAGCTGGAAGGACAGCGCCCTCTGCTGGGAGGGCGAGAGGACGTATACCAGCTCTCTGCGACTTTAGGGTCTGCTGGGTTTTACTGGAGCTAATGGGAAATTACTGAGGTGACTCAGGCTGGGCCTGTTGGGACGAGTTGCCCTGTGTGGGAGAGGAAGGGAAAGTCTTCATGCGTCTCCGTGAATAAACCTTTTTACCGATTGTTCTTTTTCTGCCATGCACACTTCTGATTTGTCTAGAGCTTAATAGGAGAAAGATCTCCTGTCATGCTTCAATTTCTGTGATGTCATCACCAAGTCCTTCTTGCTGATGCTAGCTTCAGGTGTCCTTTGTTTTAGTGAGTTTGCACGTTTAGTGTCGGTTGCTACGAATGACCCAAAGACTGCTTTGCATATGTTTGAGTCATTGTGTCCAAGTCTCTGTTTTAATGCATGTGATGATGTAAAATTTAATCCTCCAGAAAATTAAAAAAAAAAAAAACTGTCAAGAACCTGCTGACAATAAACTCAAGGTTTATTTAATACATATAAACACATTTGTGTCAGTGACTTTTCTCACAGTAGATAATAGACTGCTCAAGAGTCCAAACAGAGCCAAATCACTGCTTCATCTAAGGGAACTTTGTTTGTTTGGGATTCCTGCTATACAGGCACAGTGTGTTGCCTGCAATCTGCACTAGACAAGCAGCTATTTGAGCTAGTTATGGCAAAACGTGCTAAGAGGCTATGCCAGAACAAAGATACTCTCTCAACTTGATAATCTATTAGGGGTGTGGGTCTGGGGGGTGTGCCCATCTGTGTGTGCATTGATGATAGAGGGGTATGGCGGGCAATTAGACGGCTGACAGATTATGACTGTGTTTTACAACCCCCGTGCCTTGGGGGCACGGCTCCTACTCTGTGGCGTAACCAGAGCCCGCTAAGCCGAGGGAACGCCCTCCAGACTCCTCCCCTCCGATCAACGACACCCCCCCACCCCACGCTCCTCTTACCTGTAGCATTCCCCTCCTTACTGCATTTACCTGTCTCCCTTTCTACCCTCCTTCCTGCTCATTTACCTGTCTCTTCCCCTCGTCCCTCTCTCTCTCTCTCTGCCTCCCTCTCTCTCTCCCTCTCTTTTGCTCTGTCTGTGCTCAGTCTCAGTATAGCCTGCTGAGCAGCAGTATGGAGCAGGGTCTGGGGAACCGCGCCGCCTCCGCCAGCCCCTACAGCTCCGAGACCGCGTCCAACGTACCCACGCCATCCCCCTACTCCCAGCCCAACTCCACCTTCGAGGCCATGTCGCCAGCGCCGGCCATCCCCTCCAACACCGACTACCCGGGGCCGCACGGCTTCGAGGTGACCTTCCAGCAGTCCAGCACCGCCAAGTCTGCCACCTGGACGGTGAGTGGAGCTCATCCGGGGGGGGTGGGGGGTGAGCATCATGGAGGGCGATACCGAGCTGTAGGTCGTGTCTCACGTTCCACCTTCCCCTGCTTTAAGACACTCTTGTGGGTCTAGTGTCTTTCTCTCAGTCTTTCTCAAGGTTGTGCTTTTCCTCTGGTGTCTGTGGTTATGCTTATTAGGTCTGAATGCCATCAGTTAAGTATCACTTAATGTAGGAGCGCCGTGCCTAGGGCAAGTTACTATACTGATGAATATTTCTTTAGTGATGTAATTTTGCAGAACTGTGCTTCTGGTCTGTTGAAGACTTTAGATACACAATGAAGACTTTTTCTCTAATACTTTTTAAGTTTGATGATAAAATTGAATTGATTTTGCACGTGTTCAGTTACGTGTCCAGAAAGCTGCATTTAAACTTAAAAATCACACGCAGTTCTACTTAAACTTCAGTGTTTCTGTCTTGGGATATGTCCACAGACTCTGCCTGTGTGAAAACTTTGGCAAAACAAATCACGCTTCAGTATTGAAGGATGTCAAACCGAGAGGCTTGAAAGCAGAATCGTCTCTGTTTTGACCCGGCATCACTACAAAGAGGTGTCACCTCCGTCTGTCATGCAGTTGACCCCGCACAACAGAAGCTGGGGGTGGCCTTTCTCCGCGCTGCTTTTAGCCTGTTTGTCGGATGAGCTCAAGCATGAACCCAGGCTCATTCACGGCTCATGTGGAGCCGTAAGGTGATAGCAGTGTCGCGGAGGTGAGCGACATTGCCATCATTCATTCCATCACCACTCCACAGTGTCACCTCTGGTGCCTGTCGATACCCAGTTGCTGCATGCGTGTAAAAACGGCCTGGTTTAGTAGTCTCACACACATAAGCAAAAGCACACAAAGACTCGGAGGCGGTCATCTTTTCTGACTCCTACTGATTAAACTGTGTAAGGCAGAAGTTCAGGGATTTGCATCTATATCCCGTGATCACCTTCTCAATATCTCAGAATCTAACCCCCCCCCCCAAAAAAAATGCAACGTGTTTTGCCGGCAGCTGTACTTTAGGGCGTAAAACTGAAGTGGTACACTTCTGAACACCAGATTTGAACATTTAGATACTTGTCATTTGCTTTTAACACCGAGTTTCTGTTCATATTCCATGATCTTTCCTCCTGCTCATTTTCCATTATTCTGGTTCAGGTTTTTTGATGTTGGTAGACAGTATACTGAATGTAACCTACAACCATTCTTTCTGTTAGTATGCTTAGTGGCTGAGGTGCTGTTTTGTCTGCTTGATTATGGAGACTTTAAAAGTGTAGCAAAATCAAATATTACAACAAATTCAATAAGTATAACCTATTGTAGGTGACACATAAACTGTTTTATTTGATGTAGCTTAAAGGAAGTCTATCATTTTGAAGTGAACATGTTTGATATATACAAATTAAGTGGCTACTTATCTTATGGTATCTTTTTTGTCAAATACATGGCTGAGAAGTTTGTCTCTCTCACACACACACACACACAGACACACACACACACACACACACACACACACACACACACACACACACATACACACACACACACACACATACACACACACACACACACACACATGCTTGCGGTGGTGAGGAAAATATACCCTTCATGTTCCAAACAGGCCAGCATACCTTCATAACTGAAGGCAAACCAGAGGAAACATACCTTCGTTTAGTTAGCTGCAGGCGGTACTTAAACAGAGAATGATGTTAAGTGTCTTGCTCCGGAAAAATTAATTATTCTTACGTTATTGTTCTACAAGACATAAGGTGAAGATGTGGCAAACAAACAAACAAACAAACAAACGACAACAAAAAGAACAGTTAGGGCACTATAATGTTGAAATGAAACTGTAACACTCTGTACGGCATTCAGATATCCATTCTAGAAGCATTCAAGCTTAAGTTTTAGTTATTTTTGTAAACACAAAACATAAGTTGTCATATTTATATATACTGGGGTATTTTCATTACCTCTGCAGAGCAAGAAATGGTAGTAGACACACATAAATACATGTGATCATACAGATAGCTTTTCCACCATTAGTCAAATAAGAACACCTCGTGTCCCCACTGTATTTATTCCATGATACATAAGGGGTTTGGTCCTTATTGTATCCAGTCACGTTGCAGGGCCTCTCCAGACCATCCTGTCTCCCCTGAGGCTTATAAAGGCCTTCTCTTTATCTTTCCCAAGAAAAAAGAGCCAAATTACCAGGGATTATTGCCAAGCCGCGTGGAATGTGAGGCGTAGAATCTCTAATTCAGGGAATTCCCGGGTTTGAGGCAGAGGTTTGCAGGCTGTCCTTATCTGGGATTAGTATAGAAGGAGACAGCAGAGAGTGTCAGGCTGGGCACAGGGGTAAAAACATGGCGCTGTTCATTCAGCATAGCGGGCAGCTATGGGAGGGGAGGCATAGGAGCACATCGATTGGAAACTGCTTGAGCCACCGCCGCCTGAGACTTTTGGTCCGTGCCGCCTCTCATGTTAACCGTTTGTAGGCCCTGGGGCACATTATTTACTGGAGCGTTGGAATTGATGGTCTACTACCTGCCGTTATCACGCCTTAGTTCCTGATGATCCCAGGTATGGAAATCATGCATCTGATCATACATCTGCTTGAAAGCCCATACGGACTCGGGCGTTGTGGGGCCAGTGCGGCCGTCAGTTGCAGCTGTGTCTGATCACTCTTCCAGACTTCCCTTCCCTGGGCACGATCAGAATGCCGCAACATGACTGTTAGAACATTTTCTTCAATGAAAGATGAACATGAATTCCGTGTCCAATCTGCTCGGACCGCGGGTGAGACCCTGTTCACCAGCTCCGGTGGTTCTCTGTCATTCCTCTTCCCAAGTCTCCACACTGCGGGCCGTTCTTAAGGACACGTTATGTGTCAGTTGGGCTAAAGCGGCCAGGACTCGAGGCAACTTGAGGTAAGAGCTTCACTTCGCTCCAGAAGCTCGAGCCTAGAGGTGTTGGGAAGGATGAAAATGAGTTCTATCACCCCAGCTTCTCAAGGAAAGACCCCGACACTGTGTGTGATTATTGTTGCTGGCGCGCACATGGGGCAAGTGCAGACACGCCTCGGCGTTTTGGCGTGGCGCTTGGAGCCGCTGTTCCCAGCTATTCCCCTCATAGTCAGACAGCGCGCCTGAACACGCCCCGCACCCAGCGCATCCTTCCGCACAGCGGCACACAAGCACACACACACACACACACACACACACACACACACACACACACACACACACACGCATACGCATATATACACATACACCCAAACACACATACATATACATACACACACACACACACACACACACACACACACACACACACACACACACACACACATACGCATATATACACACACACACACACACACACACACACACACACACGCATACGCATATATACACATACACCCAAACACACATACATATACATACACACACACACACACACACACACACACACACATACGCATATATACACATACACACACAAACACACATACATATACATACACACACACACACACGCATACACATATATACACATACACCCAAACACACATACATATACATACACACACACACACACACACACACACACACACGCACACACACACATACGCATATATACACACACACACACGCATACACACACACATACGCATATATACACACACACACACGCATACACATATATACACATACACCCAAACACACATACATATACATACACACACACACACACACACACACACACACACACACACACACACACTGATCACCTTAAGGGCTTAATTAATATATAGCATGCACTTAAACACACCCATTATGGTAGTTAAATGAGTGTGTCTTTGCAACAGGCTTTTGCCCTAAAGTCTATGAAGTCCATCTGATTGGCTTTTTCAGTCTTTCACCAAAACTACACTCACATACTTTTTCTATAAAATGCTGACTATGTATTACAAATCATTTCTCCCAGTGAGAGTAGGTATGAGAGTGAATCATGAGGGGCAGAAATTATTCTTTGATTATTTAATTTCAAATTGTAACCAACCAAGTTACCAGCAGTGCAACTTTATGACACAAACACACACACATACAGAAAGCATATCACAATAACAATTTATTAATCATTTTTAAAGATTCACTTTATCACACTCGTGTTTTGGAATCCTGAGACTCAAATCCCCGTGAAATCCCAGGAGGTTCTGGGCTGGGATCAGCAAGACAGTTCCAGAGTGCTGTATATTTCTGGAGCTTAATATTGGAACTTTTTGGTGGAAAACAACTGTTGCACAACCTAACTGTGAATGCATGTTTAAACATGCTTTCTATCCAATGGGCTCCAAATGCAATCAGCATCCTGAAATGTATGGAAATCATCTTGGCAGCCCAATGCCATGCAGAGTCGCCAGGGAGGGAGCTGTGTCTGATAGGCTGGGGCATGCACAGAGAGCTGTCTGATTGGATGGGGCATGCACAAGGAGCTGTGCCTGATTGGCTTGGGCATTCACAGGGAGCTGTGTCTGATTGGCCGGCACATGCACATGCACACTCTCTTGTCATTGTATACATCTGAAGGGTGACTGAGCACACGTTGTGGATTTGCACAATCAAGTGAATTAGGTCACGTGACATGAGGAAGACGAGCAAGGCACTTGAGGTCATGTTTTCAGTCAGACTCTCACTCCTGGATGACACAATTGGGAATCGTATATGGCCCTATTAATATTGGCTACGCAGTTAAGTATTTGCGTATGACACCACTTACTTGCCGTAGGTTGTAACGGTTTAATTGATCCTTTCTTATAGCTTTGAAGAAAAAAAACATCTGCCAATCATTTCTTTTTTGGGGGGGGGGATGCCATTTTCTCACGGCATTCCTGAGGTGGGAACGCGATGGTGGAACGTCGGCGAGGCATCCTGCTACCTCCGAGGCTTCAGCATAAGAAGCTTGGTTTTTTTTTTTGGTTTTTTTTTAAATTTTCACACAGATTTGGTGAGTTAACCGAATTTGCAGGCGGCGTGCTGTAACTTGCCCACGAGCCCGTCAGACACATCATTATCGCCCGGGCCGAAAGGCCTGCCCGAACCTGTACCGGTCCGACGCTCACTTTCTCCCTCATCAGACACCACCGTTCTCTGTGATGCGTGTTCGTTTCTCTGACTCTCATTCCTATTTGCTTTCCCTCTCTTAATTTTCTTCTTCTCCACCCCCCCCCCCCCCGCTCCCTGTCTGTGTGATTTTGTATTGCCTGGTTCAGCGTGTTCTCAATTCTTGCTTCAGACGGGGTTGTCAGCTCTTTGATGCCTTTTCTCTGTGATGGCTGTTTACTTTCAAACCTGCCCTGTTTTCAGGACCACACGTGTTGCTCCAGCGCAGCTGCTACCGAATAAACCGTGTATTAGGTCGTTTGGGGTGTGTTATGGCTGCAGTGCTACTGTAGGCCAGAGTTCTCACCCTCATTGCTACTGTTCTCCTATCAAATCCGACAGTCTCTCTATCTCTCCATCCTATCCTGTTTCCTCCTTGTTCTTCTCTTTACTAAATGCTGTGATGAGACTGTGTGTTGGAATAGAGAGAAAGACTGAGGGATTCTGGGGCCGTTGTGAAGGACTAGAATGAAGGAGTTGCGTCACCGCTGGGCATGTTCGGGCTCTTCTCACTGCTCACAGCTGCACCGTACGATTTATGCTCGTGTGTGTGTGTGTGTGTGTGTGTGTGTGCAGGTTTGTGTGGTTGTGTATGCGTGTACACACATATTTTCTTTTGGTTACTCAGGTTAGCGTGGAAATATTCCAAAAAATATTTGTGTGTCTGTATTTTTGCATGTAGGTGTGTGTGTGTGTGTGTGTGTGTGTGTGTGTGTGTGTGTGTGTGTGTATACAGGCAGCCTCGGTGTTTATGCAGCTGTATCTCATAGAGCAATAATCTGGTCTTACTGACCTGGACTGAATAATCAAAGTGTGGGGGGTGGGGGGTCTCTACTTCTCTTACTACAGTACATTGCAATGGAATCTTCTTCAGATACACACACATACACACACACACACACACACACACACACACGTTGGAGTGGTGATGAAATTTCTGTAAATACTGTTGGTATTAAATGAGGTTTGAGGTCAATAGAGAAGAACTGTAATCTGTCTCTGAGCCTGGAGCCTGCGTGATCTTAGAGAGGACTAGTGCTGTAAGGGCAGACACCAGTGAAATAATACACAGGTGCTTTGAAGAAAGAGAAAGACGCCTTGGCGTTTAATGATGCTGAACTGAAATCGACTCGAGCTGAAACTATGTGGAAGGCATCACATCTGCAGATCAGTTTTAACTGCAATGGACTGACACCATCTGATCTGCTCGTACACGTCTACCACTGTTTGGCTCTCAGAGCCAACTCCTTTTGTTCAGTCCGTTAAAGTTCAAAAGCATGTATGGAAATAAATGTACTACATACTTCATAATTTTGGCAGTAAACACCTACTTTGTACCATTTATCAGGCACATCTCATTTTTACCAACACTCACTGGCCCTTTATTAGGTATACTTATGGGGCCCTTTATATGTGGACGATTACAGGCAGTAGCCTTCAGTCCTTTTGATCTCCCTGGAACATTCTCACCTTGGTAGCGACGCTGGCATGGTAGTGGCATGGTAGTCATTGGTAATGTGGTGGATTTGGGCCCCCATGGATAGGTCCCAATTACCCATAACCAGGTGTTAACATTGGTTGCATACCCAAATATCTATCCCCAAATATCTAACCACCCTAACCCCCTAATGGGTTGAGTGGTTGCACAAACAAATATCTCTAACTGTACATCTGCAAGCTGCAGCTAATAAATAGTAAAATAATATGGATAAAATTACACTGCTTAATAGTGCAGTAATACAGTAATACAGTTCACATTTGACAAAGATCTTGGCAAATGATGTCCAAACCGCAGTAGTGTTCACTAAATGTTTTTTTCAGGTTTTACTATGCACTATTATTACAGAATCTGAATCAGATTAATTCAAGCCCACACAAAGCCAGTTGTGTTCCCAGATAGATTCTGGTTTCCTTTGGTGAATATTTGGAATGGCTTTATAGTGTTTGACAAGCTGTGACATGCTATGTGTATGTGTGTGTGTTTGTGTGTATGTGTGTGTGTGTGTGTGTGTGTGTGTGTGTGTGTGTGTGTGTGTGTGTGTGTGTGTGTGTGTGTGTGTGTGTGCGCGCACGCACGCGCAGGAGTGCTTTTGTGTATAATGGTTTTCTCCATCATTAAATACCAAAAAAAAAAAAAAAAGAATTTCTGAAGGACCTTAAGTCAGATTTCCAAAAGAACTTTCTTAAACTACTATCCATCTTGTCTGAACCATCCCCCTCCAACAAATGCTTCTAAGTTGTCCTCCAGTGTAAATCAACGTCTGCATATTCAGCCTCTATAGAAAGCGACCACAGAGGTACGCTGTCTTCTTATCTGCTGATGTGTAGTGATGATGCGTTTAAGTAAGCCGCCCTGGGTGTCTGTTTGCAGTACTCCCCCCTACTGAAGAAACTGTACTGTCAGATCGCTAAGACCTGCCCCATTCAGATCAAGCTGGCTTCAGCCCCTCCGCACGGCACTGCGGTACGCGCCATGCCCATCTTCAAGAAGGCGGAGCACGTGACTGAGGTGGTCAAACGGTGCCCCAACCACGAACTCGGGCGCGACTTCAACGAGAGTAAGGAACACTCCTTCTTTATCTGTTAAAAGAGTGTCAAAGTCATTACCTACACAGTCATAAACTGTACTGTGTATTTTAAAATCAGTTATATGATTTAGTACTGTTGGCCAGAACATTCACTAACTGATGTGTTCATTAATTCAGAGCTTGCATTTCAGAATCTGCTGATAGTAGTACAACGCTTCTGTCCCACCCCTTCTCCTCTGTCCCGCCCCTTCTCCTCTGTCCCGCCCCTTCCTGCGGCTGTCTGCCTCCTGTCCTCTTTCTTGGTCCAGGTCAGTCGGCCCCGGCCAGCCATTTGATAAGAGTTGAGGGGAACAACTTGTGTCAATACGTGGACGATCCTGTAACGGGCAGGCAGAGTGTCCTCGTACCATATGAGACCCCGCAGGTTGGTGACACACCTGCGCACACACACACACACACACACACACACACACACACACACACACACACACCCGCACACCCACCCACACACACACACACACCCGCACACCCACACACACACACACACACACCCGCACACACACACACACACACACACACACATTGGATTACTTGATGAAATACAGGCACAGTTATATAAATATGGGCAATACACACACAACACACATGGCACATTGTGTAATCTAGTGCTCTTCTCAAGAATAAATCTGTTTTATAGGACTGTAATGATATTAAATGCACAAACACTTTATTCTCATAATATAATAACACTGAAAGTTATACTTATACAACGGTTTATAGACATGCTCTGACAGGCCTTAGTCCTGCCCAGTAATTACAGTCTCAGTGACAACACCACCAGCAATTCAAGTCAATCATAAAATCCTCTTTTCACGTGCTGAAAGAGAAGTTAATGTTTGTGCGCGTTAGAGCACTGCTGCCCATGTTAACGCACTGCTGCCATCTAGAGACGAGAGAATGACATTACTGCCTTAAGGTAACTCCAAAGTGTCTATATCAGTGTACAGCACTGAAATATTTTTCATGATTATTCTTAGATTATTCTTAATTACCTTCTTTATTTTGTACTTTGGATGCAGTTTTTATATCTACTTATACATGACCACATTGATTATCCAGTAAGTAAATATAAAACCTGCATCCAGAGTACAAAATAAAGAAGGTAAAATGGATTAAAATATATAGCATTAGTAATTTAATCTACTTTTTGTGTTTTATTTCTCTCTCTCACTCACTCTCTCTCTCTCTCTCTCTCTCTCTCTCTCTCTCTCTCTCTCCAGGTGGGGACAGAGTTCACAACAATTTTGTATAATTTTATGTGCAACAGTAGCTGTGTGGGTGGAATGAACCGCAGACCGATCCTCATCATCATCACCCTGGAGACCAGAGAGTCAGTATTAGTTTTATGCTCTTATTTCATCAGTGCCTGTCTGGCCTACAACTGAAAAGCATTCAGATGCTGTTGGTTCTGATAATATTGCATGATCTTTTTTAAAAGCACTTTATATTCATTACAAACAGATGAAGCCAAAACCTGAGGCTATAAAACAAAAAGCCCACTATCCTAACGACTGCAAATCAGGGCCTTACGCATCGCAGAAACACTGGTCAAACTGCCTTAATCAGCTGACCAGATCTGATCCAACTGCCTTAATCAGCTGACCAGATCTGATCCAACTGCCTTAATCAGCTGACCAGATCTGATCCAACTGCCTTAATTAACTGACCAGATCTGATCCAACCACCTTAATCAGCTGACCAGATCTGAAAGCAAGGTAGACTAGTTCTGAGGGTAACGCCCGTACCGCTTCTTGAGCAGAGGTCTGATCCGCTCCATGTCTTTTTCACAGCGGTCAGGTGTTGGGTCGGCGCTCTTTTGAGGGCCGGATATGTGCGTGTCCGGGCCGGGACCGCAAGGCAGATGAGGACCACTTCCGGGAGCAGCAAGCACTGAACGAGAGTGTGGCCAAGAATGGCACCGCCAATAAACGCAGTGAGTCGAGATGCCTTTCCCCAAGGCAACCCATCATGTCTACACAGAGAGCAGAGGAAATGAGATGAGATGAAGAAATAGACCAACATCCTTCTGTGTTCTGCAGTGTCTAAGATTCAAAAACATTTCTTAGAGAGGATCTGTTCAAGACCTTTTCTTAGCAATGTACGCATTGCGTCACAGACCCTCCTGCTTCACCTGCGCATACTTAATTTGAACTACTTCAGCATCCTAGCCAGGTATTTGGAATTAATCCATGTTCCGCGTCAACAAAACAACCTAAACAGCCATGCAGGAGCTAGCCGCATGATGTCTGGTGTCACCGCGGCACCTCCGCGGAGCTCTTTTCCGTGCGTAGCTGCTACGCATCCGCGGGGCTCGCACCTCTCCCAACAGAACTTCTGCACCTCCCTTCCCACAGACTTCCGACAGAGCCCGCCCAACATTCCAGGCCCGTCCATCAACGTGAAGAAGAGGAGGCACGGAGACGAGGAGATGTTCTACATCCCGGTGAGTGCGGCGGGTACGTGACAGAACGCATAGAGAAAATGAGGAAATGGGATGTTGGCAGGGTGCACTGCATTGGCCTGCAGTGCTGAATCACTAGAGTTACAGGCTACCATCTTGGGGACATTGCTGTAATGTTCTGGGAACGTCGTGCAGGTGCGAGGGAGGGAGAACTTCGACCTCCTGATGAAGATCAAGGACAGTTTAGAACTGGTGGAGCTGGTGCCCCAGCAGCTAGTGGACTCATACAGACAACAACAACAACTAATGCACAGACAGTGAGTACACACACACATACACACACACACACACACACTCACACACATGTATGCACACACTCACAGACACATATAAGTACACATACAAGCATGCATGCATGCACACACACACACACACACACACACACACACACACACACACACACACACACACACACACACACACGCGCACATACACAATCACATATACACACACATTCATGCATACAACACACAAGCACATATCATCTGCTAATCCTCAAATGCGAACATATGTGGAGTTCCTTGACTAGGGCAGCCAGTGGATTTTTCAGTGTATGGCTTAATTATTTACTCCATGCTTTGCATTGAGTTTCCAGCCCGCTGCTCAAGGCCCCCGGCTGGCCCAAACGCGCGCACACAATCACGCATCCGTACCATACGGTGTTGCTCATAGGGGCCATGTGACTTCGCCTTCTTCCTATGGACCAGCCCTGGGCAACATGAGCAAGGCCCACAGCAACATCAGCAAGCTTCCGTCAGTCAACCAGATAGTGGCGCACCAGAGCCAGCAGAACGCCGGGCCCTCAGCCAGCATGGCACACATGGGTAAGAGCCTTCCCCGATGCCTGCGCTCCAAACAAACCCAATTCGTCAACCTGGCTTTCCTGTGTAGTGACCTGGAAGTACTAGTGTACTAGCTAAAAGCAGTAGAATTACAGCACTGCTCAGCTGAACGACCGCTTATCAATCGTTAATCTAAACCACGTTTGCGGTATGCCATGCATGTCCCCCTGCAGGTGCAAACATGCTAGGCAGCCACCACATGCAGTCCAATGGGGACGTGAATGGAGCGCACCCGGTCCAGTCTATGGTGTCGGCGTCACACTGCACCCCTCCTCCACCCTACAACCCAGACCCCAACCTCGTCAGGTACTTCACCCTGCAGTAGCATGGCTTTCCCTCCTCCTCCTCTTACACGTATATGCATACGCCCGCATGCATGCACACCCAGGCGTGCATGCGCATCGTACATGCTTGCATGCCCACACCTGACTACAATAGCATAAAAATGAACTAGTCAAATCGGTTTTTGATGCCGAAATGCTCAGATCATCTCTGTACAGACACAGTGGGCTAAAGCCTTCACCAACATTCAGTCAAACTGGGTCAAAACCTGCCTGCTTCCATTCATGGCTACAAAGCACTGTATTGTCCCTTGTATTTGTGTGTGTGTGTGTGTGTGTGTGTGTGTGTATGTGTGTATATATATATATATATATATATATATATATATATATATATATATATATATATATATATATATATAATGTCATTGTTTTGAAGTGAGACTCGATATTTTGGAGAACCAAAGAGACTTATAGCTGTATGTTGAGAAAGAAAGGAGGAGATTCTCATTTTCAATGTTTTTAAATCCACCTCCATCTGTTTACTTCTCTGTGTACATAATGAAATTTGGAATATTTGTTTTTCTGCTGGTCAGAAAAAGCCTTTATTCCATATTAACCTCTTGCTTGAGCTTTGAGAGGTTCTTTATGGAATACTGAATGGTGTTCCTGGGGTTTTTATATTTCTCAATTCAGTAAGAATTTTTTAGAGAGACATTTTTATAGAAGTACCCATTTGTTTTCTTTAATTGATGCACCACATAAATTTTGTTATATTTAGCTGTTGTTTGTCACACATCTGGACACATATTCCACCTTTTGTATAAGAGCACAAATCACTTTTCTTTTTATCAACAATCCTTTTTGGATGACTTACCCCCTAAGCAAAATAACATAATTGTTAGTGCTTCTCTGGATTAAGAGAGTGATAGAGGAATATCACTATAGACAAAACCATATTTTTTTTAGGAAATATGTTTTATTTCCATGTCTGATTGCAGTGCACTGTTTTCAATTCAGTTGTCACTCCATCTATATAATTTTCCATTTTTGCCATTACGCTTTGTACTTATGTATCACTGGTAAATTAAACGTAGAGTCCGCAAACCTGGCAAAGCATTTATTTATTTTTTTTTGGAGCAGATTAATCAAGAAGATTAATGTGGAAGCTCACATGTGTGACTGACTGCTATGTTAATCTGTGTACTACAATATAACCCAATTACTAAAATCTGAAAGAAAAAAAAATCTGAGACAAATTATTGCTTTACTGTACAGTTAAATTGAATCCAGTTTTTAATATGACAAATAATACAGGAAGCAGGTGCTGTGTCACAGTTGCGGAGCCTACCTTTAAAAATATTCATGTTGCTATAATAAAGGTCCTGTTCCTGTTTTACAAAGCATTTGAATGTTTTTGACTGTATGAAGCAATTTCCTATTTTATGTATTTATAATAAAAGTCTGAATGCTTTACAAAATGTTGTTATGGATCATTAATGCAGCAATATATATGTGATTAAGCTTTGTTTTATTTAGTAAATTTACATTTACACTGCCTACATTTATAAACAAAATAAATTTTGAATGTTAAACAATAATATTTACTGCAGTTCAGCATTTATGCATTAGAAGTGGGCAATGACACAATCATTAGGACTAATAATTTTTCATAATACACTCTACTTACTGTGCATTTGCCTGTTATTGCATATTATACAGTAAGCCTTTAGAATCGTAGAGTAAACTTGTCCTGTGGATTATAAATGTTGTTTTCATCTGGTTGCAATGTTCTCCATGGAAAAAAAACCTCTAGAATTCCCGGGATGCAGCCCCATGGTCTTAGTGGGATTCCTTTTTTCTCTGAACAGCTTCTTAACCAGCGTGGGCTGCCAAAACTGCATCGACTACTTCACGTCACAGGGCCTCCAGAGTGTCTACCACCTGCAGTCTCTTTCCATGGAGGTAAGTGCTACAAGAATCCCAGTTAGCACTGCACTGCATGGGGCCTTAGGATTTGCTGCTATTTTATCCACTGTTCATTCTGCATTAAGTGCATGACTGGTTAGATTTAAGTAGCTCTACGTCAAAAGAAGAACTTATTAAAGCTGGATATTAAGATATGCAGATAACACCATAGTGCAACGAAAATTGTTAATAACTAAAATAAAGAAATGAAATTGGATGTTAAGTTATAAAGTGAGCGTGAAAAGCTAACTCATCTCCGTGCCTCCACCTCCTCCCGGCAATCTCCAGGACCTCGGAGCGCTTAAGATCCCTGAGCAATTCCGTGTGGCCATCTGGAGGGGGCTTCAGGATATGAAGCAGGGTCACCATGACTACGGCCAGCAGCTCATCCGCTCCAGCAGCAACTTGGCCACCATGGCCATCGGGCCAGGTGGTGAGCTGCAGCGCCAGCGTGTCATGGAGGCCGTGCACTTTCGTGTACGTCACACCATCACCATCCCTAACCGCGGAGGGCCCGCCTCCGGGGAGGAGTGGCCGGACTTCGGCTTCGACATGCCTGACTGCAAGGCACGCAAGCACTCGGTCAAGGAGGAGTTTGCCGAGAGCGACGTGCGCTGAGGTCGTGGCCGGCAGCCTCCCGCACAGTGATTGGCTATCACTTTCATCACGCTCCGTTTCCTACTATGACCCAAATCACCACCCTGCCTCCAAGACTGAAATGGACAGATATCATTTGGTTTTGACTTCAGTTTTCTTGTGGTTCTTTTTATAAAAGCACTTCTTTCCTCAGATGAAAGAATGACTTTTTTTGCTTTCACATGTGCCCCTCTCCAGGACCTTTTGTTAAGAGAGCCATTGTGGGGAATATTTTCAACCTGGAGATGATGGCCATCATTTTTTTAAACAACAAACATTAAATTATATTTCATTTAAAATATAATTCACATTAAGGGATATAGAAGATAAGGATGTTTAGGGCCATTTATAATAATTCCTTTGAATATTTCAGAAATGCATCAAAGACAATGTTTTGACCAATAGTGCATGCCATAGCCTAATTATGTATGAAAAAAATCATCAAAACATGGCGATAAATATTTTGGCAGTTTCATCAAATTCTTTCTTTACACATAAACTACACTTAGGACGGGCTCGGTATAAGAACTCTTACAGGATAATGTCTTTAATCATGTAACAGTGTCATAAAGAATCTTTGTCTTATAAGTATTTTATAATGAACTCTTTCTCTGTTACAAAAACATGATGAAACCATGTCATGAGAAATAGGCGAGCCAGTTCTGTGGAAAAACATTTTTAGTGCATTCAGAAATGCCACATTAAACCGGAACCAGTTTCCCCATGTATGCAGCCTAGTATTAAGTGTTACATTGTTTACTTACCACATGTTCATTGCGTGATACTGGAACATTAAAAGGGTTAGACGTTGAAATGTATGTAAATGCCCCCCCCAAACTCCCCCCAAGGTATTAGCCTTGCAGGACAAGGTTTTATTTATCATGCCAAGCTATTATAAATTGTTTTCTGTAATTAACATTTTACAACTGTGTTTTCCATAATTTTGTGTGTAGTCTGTAACTGTTTTAACTGGCTATTCAGTTTAAGACAATAAGAGAAATATTGACCACAGCACTGGTATTAATGTGTCTGGACATAGTGGATACTCAATTAAATAAGTAACTTGTTATATTGTTACTTAGATTTGCTTAAAACTACTGTAAATTTAGTGTATTTAATTCCATGAGATATTCCTTCAGTGGCGCATACTTTGACAGTCAAGAGATCACATAGGTGCTGTTCAGTCCCACAAACAGGCAACGTTGAGCTAATCATGAGGCATAAATAATACAAAGCATTTTCACATCCTATTTACCTGCAAACGTCTTTAGATATAAACAATGATGAACAACTCTAGTGCTAGAGGAATGTATTGGTAAAAAATATGTCTGAACTAAATTTGTTTATGTATGCATTTATGAAATGTCAGCACAGAAATAATCTTCCCAAATCTGGCCTGGATGACCTGATGTACCTCGGTCAGCACGTTTCACAAATGGGGTAATTGATGTAATTGTTCAGTGGTAAAAGGGTTTTAAAATTGGTTATTGCTACATTTTGTCTATAACAAAGCACTTTATTGCTTTTGTATATTGTAAACAATGTAATATTTGGATTAATTGTGATCAGTATTATGTCAGTCATGTCAGATTTTATGAATGTTTTAAAGTTTTTTTAACAAGCAGTAATGTCCATTTTTGTTCATATCCACGTTAATGGAACACAATGTTTGAATTCTGTAAGGTGATTTTTTTATGAATATTAAAGTGTGTGTTATGGAAAATGTTCTTTGTCAAATAGTAAATACTGGAAATGACCAATAGCGAAATGCATGTCAGGTTATTCCAGCAAAACAAACAAACAAAAAACAAAGACAGATAAACAAATAAACAAACAGAAGCAGGCCTGAAGGCTATATTTGGATGTGTTCGGTATGAGAAGTGACTGTCACGAGTCACCACATGACCTGTCAGGTATGGCGACAGGATGCTTGGCCTCAGTGAGTGAGGGAAAAATCAACTTCCAGACTCAGCTGTTTTACACCATTTTCTGCAGTTATCTATGTATGACACATATCAGCACACATGGATAATGCCTTCCCAGGATCCAAAAAAAATTTTGAATCTCATCAAAACTTTTCCAGTAGTTTTGTATCTTGATACTTTACCTGTTTTATTGACAGTTGCTTTGTATACACAATTTGAAATATGTTTGCTTGTAATTCTTGTATTTAAAAAAACAAGAAAAAGTTATATGCTTTATGTACACACATTTTATTTAAGATATATAGTCTGCTGTCAATAATAAAATAATAATATATATTTTATACAGCACTTTTTAGTTTCCATGCCAAATCTCAAAATGTTTTACATATAACAGATTAAACAATAAAGGTTTCTGATGATGATGATGATGAATTCATAAAACAATGTATTAAATATAAAGAGGTATAAAACAAAATAAAATAAAAAACAAGACGGTCAAGATGGGCTATAACACTTATTATATTATATAATACTGGAGACCTGCAAGGAATCCTAGAGCTAGACAAATATAGACCCTCATACAACAAACATAAATTATGTGATTAGCTAGCAAACATAATGAAAACTGCATGCTAAACGATTTGTAAGGAAGGGGTACTCAGGACACACACTGCAGGGGGCCTCAAACTTTGGGGGAGCCCAGGAGGTGATTGTAAATGAAATTTAAATTTTGTGCTATGCCAATGCCGAGCGGCGGACGTAAGCAAAACATGACTATTTCACTGGCTATTGGTAAAAGTAATTTTAAACATTTAAAACATTTTCAACTTTAAAGCAAATCAACACTCATAACTTGTCATCAGTCACTTGACAGCACTTCTGGCCCATAATAAAGAGCCCTGCGCAGTCAGACAAATGCTGCAGATATCATCACATGCCTTAAAAGGATGTGGGAAGTGATCTCATAGGAGTTAATATGACTGCATATGTAATCCTTTCAGTTTTCTTGTTGGGTTACCCAGTGCTGTGGGGCTTTTCTTTCTCAAACGCTTTTTCAAGTTTTACAGGAGTGGTGTGGATTGGTTTTCTTTCCCCTTATTGCCATGGCTAAAGGACAATACAAACCTAAAGTACATTAAAATGTTTTCTGCCAAATGTAGCATGTTATTATAATTTGTGACTATCAATTGGGAAAGGATGTACCATATCTGATCAATAATTATTACTAAGAGATGATTATCTCCTATTCTATATTTTCAAATGAAATCACTGATATTCCTACCTATTAAATTATTATATATTGCATCAACGTATTGTGACTATATAATTCTGTGATTATAATAAATGATATGCCATTACTGATTGTCTGCAATTTTTTACACAAGGAAAATAGGAACATGTGCAATTTCCCATGTGAAGCAGAGTCCAAACCAACATGTAATTTGAGTGAACACAACTCGACCAATGGAGGGTTAAGGGCAGTGGTGGGATTATGAGTAAAGTACCTTAACTACTGAACCAACACTGCCCCTTTTCCTTGAATTGTGTTCAAGGGCATCTTTTCTAAAATGCTACATAAACGCATAAGGCAGAACGCAGAACAAAATAGATGTATTCCACACATTTTCATCAGTAAAAACAGTCCTCCTGAGTTATAGATTATTAGCATCACTGATGTCACAAAGGTTAAACATGCCGGTTCTCAGCAACAGGACAAGCACGCAGGATGACAGCTGGTGGCCTCCTGTAGTGAATGGGGCTATCCAATACATGTGTGCTTGGTAGAGAAAAAAAAAAAAGTAATGTTGTTGTTGTTGGCCTTAGAATATTTGCATGTATAAGTTGCTTCGAGATTGACGTTTTACCGCTAGAAACGGTCGTGTTTGGTGAGAGCCCGGTGTACGTGCGGCACTATTAATCTAGCCTTTGTAATGACTGATTCATTCATTGCGATTCAAATGTACTGATCTTACCGATCGGTGTGCAGGCAGAAGTGTTTGCTGAAACGCTCAAATGTACACCTTCTGTATCTGTAAAATATTGTGGATTTTATACACAACATGTCTCTGGTAGCCTAAATGTCGACACGGAAACAATTTCCTCGAAGCATTGAGAAAGAAAGAAAGCAAGAAAGCAAACATTGTGTTATGTTCGAAGGTTTTTGCGATGTATTGGTTTAGTCTAGTCGCCGTTCCGGAAGTACTGACGTGTTCACGGCGGAACATTACGAGAGGTGGACAGGCAGCGGACAGAGACGCACGGGCAGCACCGGGTAAGACAAGGTATCGGTCCGTTTTTCCTTCCGAAGACAGCCGAATAAGACAACGTTTTAACGTGGCACAGGGGTCTGTAACACAGGCATTCCTAATATAAACGGAGCGTAGCTGGTAAGATATTGATTTCAGACGTTGCTCGTATCGGTTTTCACGGAAGTGAGTTGTCCAGTTTTGTCGCGCTCGTTGGTCGCTGTAGTTCTCCGCCGATATTATACGGACCATCTTTTAAGCACACATGGCTGTCATATGACCCAAACCTAATATGAAGCGGTTTGAACAAATAAAACGTCTGTGTCGAACTGCGTAACGTGTAATGCACGCGTTAATAGTTTGGTTAATGAGCGAGTTGGCTAAAGAACTACATCTCCCAGCATGCCCTGCGGTTGTCCACCAAGCGGAAACGCTCCACACAGCTGCCTGGCTCTCCTAACGAGCAAGTTAGCAAGTTAGCGAGCTGTTTTACTAAGCTGTCGCTGCCGTGTGAGGGTTGTCTACCGACTGTGCGGGTTTTATTAGACAGGTAATCATAAATGAAAACCAAGTGGTCGCCGTAAAGTGCACGTTGTATATATGACAGCTAGCTACATGCCTAGCTGACCCAACGTTATGAAAGTGATGTAGCGAGCTAGTGCTAGTATGGAAGCTAGCCTAGCTGTCCTGGCGAAACTATTTGGAGATGTGTGCATTTATATGTTTTTCTACAGTAACTGTTAACATGTTAGGCATAGGTGATTAATACAACTAGCTAGCTACGTCGCCCAAGTTACATAGGTTACCTGGCTGGAGAAGTCAATAACTTACAGAGCACAGAACATTTACTGGAATGTGATGAGCTAGCAAACATAATGAATCCTGCTAGTTAGGTAAATCGGTACAGCGAGTTAATGCATTAAAGTGGGGAACGCTGGCGGCTTACCAAAACTAAATGTTTTTCAAAATGCATTCATAACGAGTTAACTCTTATGAACTCCTAATCACTCTGAACCATGACCATCAAGGTGTGTGTGTGTGTGTGTGTCTGAAGAAGAGTCCAGGTGAGTAACTGCAGTGTACTGTAGTAAGAGAAGCAGCGATATTCAACTTTGTAATAAAGTCCACAAAGTGCTTCTACAGCTTACATAGCTGATTATGGCCCTCTGATCATTGCTCTTTGTTTTTTTTTAATATATTTATTTGTTTTTGACATTGTCTGAGGTTTCAGGTGAGTACTGTAGTCTACTGGAGGAAGAGGTAGTCAAAATTGCAGTGAAGGTTCCCAGAGAACCAGAACATTTAATCAGCTCCAAAGTGCTTCTGAATTTGTAGGAGGGGGATATATATATATATATATATATATATATATATATATATATATATATATATATATATGCCCCCTCTGTGTTCCTGGACCTTTTTGGTGTGAGATGAAGTGAATATATTAAACAACATGTAGCAGTTATAACATAGTTATAATTCAGTCCTTTAATCTGATCTGCTCCCTCTATGTTCAGACAGTATGTCAGAAGGAGATAGTTCTGGTGAATCCATCCACGGGAAGCCGTCAGTCATTGGAAGCTTCTTTACACGACTTGGACAGGTGAGGCTGCAGTGGTGTACTGAACCCCAAATATCAAGGTGTATAAGGGTTCACGCCATTGCTGACAAGCTACATGCATACGTTACGTATTGACACTACACCGCAGGTAATAGCTTCTTACTTGTCTCCTTTTATGTGAACCTTTGACAGTATAGTGAAATGGTGTCTGTTGTAGATCTATCAGTCATGGTTGGACAAGTCAACTCCGTTCTCAGCAGTGCGATGGGCAGTGACTCTTATTCTGACAGCCATATACATGATCAGAGTGTATATACTACAGGTAAGCGGCACCTGCAAAAACTTCAGTACTTTTCAGTTGACATTGACATGACATTTTGATTATGTAGTGCCAGTCTTCTCAGTGTAGTTGCATGATTCCTTTATGTATTTTAAAGATTGTTTAATTTACAAAGATTCATGCTCAAGAAGCAACCCTAAATAGTGTGAACAGATGCTTTAGACAAAGGTTACTCCTGGTGCCTGTTATTTCCTTTTCAGGGGTGGTACATAGTCACATATGCTCTTGGAATCTACCACCTCAATTTGTTCATCGCTTTTCTCTCACCAAAAGTGGATCCTTCGCTGCTTGATGACCCAGGTCAGTTCTTGCTGACTCTGCTCACTAGCGTAATGTGCCCTGCTACGTTCATACAGAGTCGGCTCCTCAGTACAGGCTTGTGTTGGGACCTGCATGTTAAGAGCCTGATCAGCGGGCAGCGCAAATGTAACCCAAGATCCGTGTAAGTGGGGATCAAGCCCACACTGGAAGAAAAGCTTATTCTTAACCACCTTAAGAGCTGACCAAAAATAGGTCATACGTGGGCTCTACACATATTAAGACTTTTAAGAGGTGAAAGAGCTTTCATGGCCAGAGAGGGAAAGTTACATTCTGAACTTAAGCATTCTGCACTTTATTATTCTTTGGTGACCATTAATGTTGGGAGACTACGGTGTACAATAAGAACGGTTCTGCACTCTCTAAACTCCGTAACAGTAGTAGTTCTGTGGAGGACAAGGCTCTTTTCTTGATTGTGCCTTTAGGCTTACACAAGTGTGTCTCAGGTTTGACACACAGTCTCATCTTTAATAAAGCATTCTGTTAACTGGTAATGATTTGATTCTAGTTTGGTTAAAAATGTTTGCCCTCTCCCCAGTGTTAAATATAATGGAAGCACCACTTCTAGACTGCATTGTTTATTGCCTGCTGTGCAACAAAGAGCTTTGCACTAAAACACTTGGCAGTGTGCAGTGAATGTGATGATGTTAAAAGGGTGGAGTTGTTTTTCCGCAACCAACACCTCGCTGAAATGGTTGTTTCCCAGCATTCTTAGCTGGGCTTTCCCCACTTTGTCGTCAGCTATCGCAAACCTTCCTCCCTCCTCACAGGACTTAAACACAATCCAACAGGGCAGTCATTTAAGACTTGCACTCATCTCTGATGTTTTGCTACGTATGCCTGTAGATGGAGATTACTTGCTTAGTAAAATGTGGGCTCAAAAGGGCAAATATGTTCTTCTGTAATGAAACCTAAGCATGCCTGGTATTTTAACACTGTTCCTCGCTTTCGTACTCATGCACTTCCGGGTTGATAAGTCAGTACCATCATATTAATACCAGATGTACACGGTGTTGAAGATGCATCACAAAACACTTGCTGTTCGCGTTATGATCGATGTGTGGGTGTGCACACCAGATATACATATAAACATCATAAACATGCACTCACACTACATACGTGGCTGCAGAGCATAAGGTGTATTTTTGGTATATGCATAGCTGTTGCTTAATCTTCTCTCACTCCCATGTTGTCACGCCCGCCCCGTTTCTCCACCAGATGAGGGTCCATCGCTACCCACAAAACAGAATGAGGAGTTTCGGCCGTTCATCAGGAGGTTGCCGGAATTCAAATTCTGGTATGTCTTTTGTTCATTGTGGTTGGGCTGCAGTGGCCCTGTCCATACTGAATTCTGTAATCATCACTGCTTGAAAATTCTGTCTGAATTTTGTGATCTGGTGTTTAGAGGAATAGTTAATGTTGCTGGTTGCCCATTGCACCTGGTGCCCAGGTAAAGAGAGGATGAGAACTACGTAGTAGCTGGTCATCAAGCCCTGCATTGTGACACACGTGTGCTTTGTAATTGTCAGCTTTGCTTTGCACACGTGTGAAGACTCCCTGTGCCCCATTCTACGTTTGGGCACACACATGAATATGGAGGTTTAACCCAAGATTAGACCACACCGAGTCTTGTAATAGGATATCTTGTTTTCTTTTTTAGTATATGTATATATGTACAGAGAGATTTGCATACTGGTTTTTAATATATGAGTATATGTATAGAGTGATTTGCATACTGGTTGCCGAAAGTGAAGCAGACCGTGCTGTCTCATTTGCAACATGGATATGCAAAGCTGATTGCAGAGACAGAGACCAGAGCAACTTATTGCTGCAGACCAGAAGTGAGGCGACGCTCATGTTTGTGGCGCTCTTCTGTCTGTGACTTACAGAAAGGAGGCTGTGCTCAGCGTCACTACATACTTAGATCTTTTAGTTTCAAATCCATAAAACCACGTGCATATGTTCTCCTCATCTTTTCATTTACAGTTATTTGGTAGTATTCACGTGCCGTTCTCATGCCACAATATCGAATAAAATGGTTTTTTTTAAATCTTCCCATTATCAATAAATTTTTATCTTCTTAATTTGCTGGTTACTAAGTTCTGATTAAAGTGTAATTCCTTATTCCACTCACTACGTGGCCACATTAACTACTTTAAGCATTGAATTCTATAAGACACTGGGAGAAAAAGTAAAGGTTACCTTATAAACTGCCTTTAAATCACACTTAGTTTCTTTTCCGCTTTCCTGTAGTAGCTACAATATTCCCACAAATAAACATTTATGCAGGTGTAGGTTAACTTTTCTTTCCAGGGTCTCCATATATCCTTTATTGTTTAATTCCTGGCTTTGTCCATGATGCAAAGCATCTGAGATCTCTTGTCGCACCTTTTCATGCTGAACCTGGTGGCGGTTTCAGGCACTCCGCGACGAAGGGCATAGTCATCGCCATGATTTGCACGTTCTTTGAAGCCTTCAACGTGCCAGTGTTCTGGCCCATCCTCGTCATGTACTTCATCATGCTCTTCTGCATCACCATGAAGCGTCAGATCAAGGTGTGTGATTTGTTCGTTCGATGCCACAGCGTATGATGGTGTCCTTGTAATAAACTCTGGGCAGGGCTGTACCTACTGCAAATCGGAATCATGACACTGAACTGGGTTTTTTTTTTTTTTTGCTATGTCTTTAACTTCTCAGTTATCTGTTTTTGTCTGTCTGTCCACAGCATATGATCAAGTATAGATACCTGCCCTTCACACACGGGAAGAGGATATACAGAGGCAAGGAAGACACAGGGAAAACTTTTGCTAGTTAAAATTTCCCACCACTGAAATTAAAGTTGTTGATGAAGAATGGTGCGTAAAAGGGTTGAGGTTTTTTGTTTTGTTTGTTTTATTTTTGTTTTTTAGTTGGTTTTTTTTTTCTGTGGGGAACGAAAAAGAAAACTAGATCTAGGAAAAGAGTTTTGATCCGTGACCGTGTTGCGTTATGGCCTGAATGGGGGTTTTTATGAGAGGATTGTTGCTGCCTTCAAGAAACTGCACCCAGGTTGTGGATGTGTCTGGGAGTCACCTGACATTTGCCAACGAGTGCGGTGCCTCTTTTGCCTTGAACACAGACTCAGTTTGACAGTGAGCACAAACTAAGTGCAGTCATATCTAACGAACCTCCCAAATAGGCTATGCGGCCGTGGCTTCGTAACCTTCACCCTTCCATAGCCATGCACGGGAACTTACCTGTTCATCACTGTTGGTTACAGCTTAACATCTCCTCTCCGATTGTTTGAAAGCGTCGTATTTTTGGGGGGTACTTTTGTCATTGGTACCACTTGTGTTAGTGGTGAAATAGTCAGAATCCTAATTGGCTATTATGGGGCCTGCTTTCAGATTTGTCTCAGCATCAAACGTCAGATTGTCCCCACACGTGTGCACTGGAGTACACATGCTTAGCATTCTTGTATCAAATCAATGTCAGGGGTGTCGGACTTGGTATTCAGGTGCATTGCAAATGTTTCCGTGGAAAAAGGAGACACTGGTGAACTGCAAAGATTTGTAGCATCTACTCTGTAACTTGCCACAAGTGAATCTGAATTTGCCTTTCTTCTTAAATGTGCGGTAGCCTTCTATAGTTTAGTTTTATTTGTATATAGTTTGTCCCTAGTTCCATCCCTCCTAGCAGCTCCTAATTTATCCTCCCATAGTTTCGCTCTTAAATACTCCAAACATGTTTTACGTTTTGAAACAAAGGTTCATTCCATTGCACTGAAGCTTGACTCTCAATAGAACTGGTTGTACATTTTAAAAATATATTGTGATTATTCCATTCCAAACAAAAATATTTCTCTCTCTCTCTCTTCTTTTGCAGAGGAAACATAATGTCCAGGGCTTTAAATAAAACAAATGGATGGAGAGAGTTTAGACCTTTTTTTCCCTCGGTTCTTTTAATGTTCTGGACCCCAACTGCTAATGTAGAATTGGTAACAACATTTTTTTTTTTCTGTCTTTTTAATTTTTTTCCCTTCAATGAGCACTGAAGTTGAGGATCAAAACATTTTTCCTAATATTGTGCATCATGTTTTATGGGGGTTTATATATAAAAATAAATATATATATATATATATATATATTTTTTTTTTTTAAAGGTTAAATTGAGATTTTGTCTTTTTTTCCCCCTTTAGACATGTGATTCCAGGTGTTAAATTCATCTCTTGACATAATGAAAATACATTGGATACTAGAATCGGATACTAGATCTGTACATTTCTCAATGAAGGCATTGCATGTTTTTGGTTTACTTGTGCTGCTGTTCAAAAAATGATTTTAATAACTTACAATGTAAATTTTTCACTCCAAATGCTATTAAAAGATAGTGTCCCGTCACCTGTTCTGTACCAAACTCTTACTTCATCTCTACTGCAGGTATGTACATTTGTCTGTCTGTCTTTCTATTTACATCTTCCTCACATAACTACTGTCAGCTATGTAACTAAATATTGCCATGTTTTTGTTGAGCAATATTTGTTCCAACTATACATTCCTGTTGCCCTGAAACTAAATAATTTTTCATCCCCGATCATTCGGAGGAGTACCAATTACCAGGTCAACATAGACTTGGCTTCACATTTGAAAGTGGAAGAATGAGGTTCTGTGGTGTGTTCATGAAGCTAGTAATGAAAAATGTGTAGCAGACTGAAAACCTTCCATATGAGCGTCTATACATCGTCCTTTGGAAATTCTCACCAGGCTGTTGCAGTAATTTCCAAAACCGCTGGTGTCGGCGTTGGTGTCTCCAGCACACCTGTGCTGGAGAATGCCAGTCTGCATGGTTCACAGGACCACTCCTAAGCTTTCGCGGCATGACCTTAATACAGCCCACCCCTAACACCGTGTCAGGGTGCTTCAATGGAAAACACTGTGAATAAAAGTAGAGACTGAGCCTTGCTGCCTTCAGTGGCACATGTCCAGCTAGAGTGCAGTCTAAAATGAGCAATTCCGAGATAATTATCTATGGCTGCGTTCAGTTTTCAAACCTATTTTGCTGTCTGATTTGGGGTTTGGTTTTTTTCCCTCATATTTGGTTCTTATGAATTGATGGTTCAAATTCATAAATTTCATTAGTATGACTGGAACCACCTGGATAAGAAAAGGTTTTTTTTCTATTCAGTTTTGACTTTAGACACGAAATATCTCCTGGAAAGAAGACATAAGAGAATCTTAGTCATGATGACTTATAGACTTGCTTTAAAAATCATTTCTGATTTTGCTTAGATTTAAGCATTCACATTCAAAAGTTTTAAGAACTGAATTTGCAGAAACATTTTTCTTGCTCCAGTGTACCTGATTCAATTTAGTACTAACCTTCACAAATTGTGACCATCGTGATTTTAGCGCAATGACATTAAAGGGAGCAACACACTGGTTAACACACAGGAGAAAAGTCGACCACCTCATGGATTTTTCCATCTTTGGTTTTGTTAGATGAAAAAAAGGACTGGCTTATGCAAGAAGCATGTATGATGGCCATTCCTTAGCTGGGGCATGTGGTTTGCCCAGGTAAGAATGGCATTATGGACTCTATACATTAGCAAGAAGACCAGAAACCTGGACATTGGCCAGGAGACTGGTCTATGTTAATTGTAATACTACACCTGAAAGCACAGAGCTACAATTGCAGACTGCATGTAACTACAGGGTTTTAGCCTATTCTCATAATTTGAGACCCACAGAATCCTTCTATCCAAAGTTTTACACAAGCTAAAAGCATGCAGTGTTGTTTGTGCTCTCAAATACATAAATCACTTTTGTTCATTAAAGGGATGGTTTGTTTAAGTATTCTGTCACAGTGGGTATGGGACTGTTTGCTGACTCAGAACGACGCAGACAAGACTCAGAATTATGGGCATGAGCAGGCATTTAACCCACTGCTTTTCAAAATGCTATCAACTTAAGTTTGGATTGGAAAAGCAAAAAATAAATAAATAAATAAATTAAAAAAAAAAAAAAAAAAAAATATATATATATATATATATATATATATATATATATATATAATCGCTCACAGCACCGAACTATAGATATGAAACAAAAGATTTGATTGGTTTGATTGGCCCTAAAAAAAAATGTCTTGCTAGAGGATGTGGTGTGATGGCCAAATGGTAAGGCGTGGGTCTCGTAAACCGGCGATCACGGGTTCGAGCCTCGTTCATGCCTTTTAAAAGCCACTTGAGGGGAATGCCACAAAACATTGTCATGGAAGATAACCATAGTCATTGTGGGTTGACATGGTCATCGACTGTGTGCTGATTCGCTCCCTTGTTTCTTGATTTTCGTTGCATGGTCACCACACATGCAGCACATGAGCATGTTGGGGATGTAGCTCAGTGGTACAGCTTGTGTTTTATATGCGTGATATCGTGGGTTCAATCCCCAGCATGTGTTCCTGATGTTTAGGACAGCTGCCCTCTAGAAAAGGTTCTGTTTAGAAGCATAGGGTGCTACACTTTGTGCTGATGCTATCGATAGGGCATGCTCAGCTTCCAATGACGGTTACTCATGAGTCAGAACGAGGCCGATTTCCACCATGAGTCAGAAGGGTGTTGATGTTTTGAGCGACTTCCCCCTTTTCCACTGTGAAAGTTAACGGGCAAGCTTGTAGGAACGTTATGTGTGTGGTTAATGGCCAGTTAAACATTCAGTCTCTGAGGCATGATGGCCAAGTGGCAAGGCGTTGGTCTCGTAAACCAAAGACCATGGGTTCTTGTTTACTCCAAAAATGAAACGGGACATGATCTTATGCTGGCAAACTCTTGACTACATGTGCCTTAAAAAATGTCTTGCCAGAGTCCTTGTACTTCAGTTGTCATCTGTTGCCGTCATGAAGTTCTACAAATGTCAGAATTTGCCTCGCTTCTTCGGTCACCATTGCTTTAAGACATCTAAGGTGCATCGAAGTTTCCTACCTGCGTCAGTCTCAGAATGTACAGAGAATTTTTGTTTCCAGCCACCTTTGCTGAATGAATGAACCTTCAGGACTGCAAAGTCTTTACCACCAAAACTTTAAAGTGCCTCATCTGTGTACTGTTCCTGGCTTGGTTTTTGTACTCTTGAGGCTCTGGCTTGGTGGCTTGGCAGATGACAACTTGCTTAGTCCACTCAGGCGACTAGTTGTTGTGCCTTTCGGAACGTAAAAAGAATACACTTTCCCGGAGATGTAGCTCAGTGTTAGTGCACATGCCTTGCATGTATGAGGGCCTGCGTTCAGTCCCCAGCAATCACCATAGATGTAACCGTGTAGACTGAACCACCCTGCTGAGGAAGCGCACACATATTTCTGGCCAAAATAGCTAACTATAGGTTCATCCTTGTTCACCTTAAGACCTCCAACACAAATGGAGCTTCTTTTGTCAGTGTGGCATTAGCCCAATCTACACTCACTGGCCACTTTATTACTTACACCTTGGTAGTACTGGCTTGGACCAACTTTTGCCTTCAGAGCTGCCTTAATCCTTTGTGGCATAGATTCAACAAGGCGCTGGAAACATTCCTTAGAGATTTTTGTCCATATTGACATGACAGCAGTTCTTGCAGATTTGCCTGCTGCACACCCATGATGTGAATCTTTTATTTCGCCACAACTCAAAGGTGTTCTATTGGATTGAGATCTGGTGGCTGTTGTAACAAGTGGTTATTTGAGTTACTGTTGCCTTTCCATCAGCTCAAACCAGTCAGGCCATTCTCCTCTGACATCAACAAAGCACTTCCACCAGAGAAGTGCCACTCACTGGAGTGTTTCACTTTTTTAGACCATCCTATTTAAACTATAGAGATCGTTATGTGCAAACATCGCAGTAGATCAGCAGTTTCTGAAATACTCACCGAGACCAGCCCATCTAGCACCAGAACAGGTATGCCTAATAAAGTGGCCAGTGAGTGTTGCTTCATCACACTTTGAAGTCACATGAAAATGGTGATTAATTCTGACTAATTCATCCTGTGAAGCTTTTTAGCACATCAAAAGCAGTTTGGGCATCCTGGTTCTCACCAATGTAGTTTCATGTGGCATGCCTATAATCAGGGAACAAAACTATGCCTTCACTACCTCACACAAAAATAGATTGACTAACTCTTTGCAGAGACTTGTGTTTGGATAGTGCTCATTTTAAAATAAAAGTGACATTTCAAACAGCATTTGTTTAAGCTAGGGAAAAATCAAGCAGAGGCAGCAACGTTGACGATACGTTTTATTAAAGACGACAGGACAACCATTTGGAAAAGGATCAATAACAGTTTCAGCAAGGCAGCATTAGATAGAGCCTTCGTTGGGCAATTAGAAGGAATGAACAGGAAAGTCCAGAGTGAAGCTATAGCTCTTTGAGGTCAAGCCAGAACTTGGGCTCTGCATTTGGGTCTGCCCTGTGCCTGCACCTTGGGCTGACAGAGGTCCATCAGGTTTTAGTGGAGCATCACTGGCAGACTGCTGGCTGGTACAGGCAACACCCAAACCCACACTGGAACCCTGCATCTGGGACTGGGCAGTCTGTGCTGAAGGCTGCCATGTACCTGCACCCTGGGGATCCAGAGACCCATAATAAGCACTGCTGGTTTGGGGAACATCACCGGAAGACTGCTGGCTGGTAGAGGTCAAGCCAGAACTTGGGCTCTGCATTTGGGTCTGCCCTGTGCCTGCACCTTGGGCTGACAGAGGTCCATCAGGTTTTAGTGGAGCATCACTGGCAGACTGCTGGCTGGTACAGGCAACACCCAAACCCACACTGGAACCCTGCATCTGGGACTGGGCAGTCTGTGCTGAAGGCTGCCATGTACCTGCACCCTGGGGATCCAGAGACCCATAATAAGCACTGCTCGTTTGGGGAACATCACCGGAAGACTGCTGGCTGGTAGAGGTCAAGCCAGAACTTGGGCTCTGCATTTGGGTCTGCCCTGTGCCTGACAGAGGTCCATCAGGTTTTAGTGGAGCATCACTGGCAGACTGCTGGCTGGTACAGGCAACACCCAAACCCACACTGGAACCCTGCATCTGGGACTGGGCAGTCTGTGCTGAAGGCTGCCATGTACCTGCACCCTGGGGATCCAGAGACCCATAATAAGCACTGCTCATTTGGGGAACATCACTGGAAGACTGCTGGCTGGTAGAGGTCAAGCCAGCACTTGGGCTCTGCATTTGGGTCTGCCCTGTCCCTGCACCTTGGGCTGACAGAGGTCCATCAGGTTTTAGTGGAGCATCACTGGCAGACTGCTGGCTGGTTGAGCTCACACCAGAACCCCCACTGGAAGGCTGCATCTGGGACTGGGCAGAAGATGTCTGCCATGTGCTTGCAAGCCAAGGAGGAAGGGCCCCATTGGAGCTGGTGCAGCCTTTTTGTGCAGCATCACTGGCTGACTGCTGGTTGATGGAGGTTGAGCTAGAACTCATGATCTGCATTTGGGTCTGCCCTGTGCCTGACAGAGGTCCATCAGTTTTTAGTGGAGCATCACTGGCAGACTGCTGGCTGGTAGAGGCAACACCCAAACCCACACTGGAACCCTGCATCTGGGACTGGGCAGACTGGAGGGTAGATGTCTGCCGTGTGCCTGCAAGCCAAGGAGGAAGGGCCCCATAGGAGCTGGTGCAGCCTTTTTGGGCAGAGTCACTGGCTGACTGCTGGCTAGGGGAGGTCGTGTCAGAACTCACAATTGTGCTTTGGCCAGGTATAAAAGGGAGTCTCGATTTCATAACTGGTGCAGAAGCGGACCAGCTGGAACTCTGGTACTGACCTTCATTGCTACCTTGCTGAGAGGTTGAAACCAATGCACCTCCTACAGTCTGGGTTTGGGACACAGGCTTACTTACTGGCCTGGTTTGTGAAGGATGGGGAAGCTGTTGGTAGCTTTCAGGTTGAGGAGGGGAAGCAACATGAGGTTGGGGCTCCTCTGAAGGAAGATGCATTGACTGGCCTGAGGATGGAGCCCAGTAGCCTCCCTGATGTTGATGGGTAGGAGCAGATTGGGCAGTGTACAGCCATGAACTGGTGTACTGACTGGGGAAACCTTGAGCACTGGATACAGAGTCCAAGCTGCCAGAAGACCCCCCATGTAAAGCATCACGCTCAAAAAGGCTACTGGATATCTGGGGGGTGCTTAGGACACTCTCGGAGCTCTGCCCCCAATACCGGGCTTCAACATTACCAGAGGAATCCAGCAGCTGGGGTTGGGATACAACACCAGGAAACTGTTGGCCACCTTGGAACACAGACTGGTAATACCCAGCAGAGCCACTTGTAGTTTGAGCCTCTGAAGAATCCATTTGACTGCTGGAAACACAACTTGGTTGTCCAGTCCGAGTCCGACTGGGTTCAGGACCTTGCAGAGGGAACGCGGAACTACTTTGCATGGATGCAGCACTGGAAGTGGAGCCCTCCACCTTGGTCTGATGAGGAAGGTTGCTGACTTTTTGGGGCTGAGCCATGGAAGCCCATGCTGCTACACTGGACCAATGTGGCACAGGTTTTTTATTCCACACTTGAAGGGGACACAAAAAGAGTGAAGAAGGTTTGCTAAAGAGGCCTGAACATGGGCACAAGGCCTCAATATCTGTGGTCTGATCAATTTCTTACCTCCAAGCCCATCTGTATCCCTTAACAGAAATGCAGCAGCAAGGAATAACCAAAGCCTACATGACAAAAGAGCATTTAAACATGAACTTAATCAACTGTCATAAATAATAGACAAGGTAACACCACAACCTAACCACCCCACAGTATTACCCTCTGCTCCACCACATCATGCCTCTGGACGGGGAAACCCCTAAAGCCAGTGTTACACAGCACTCGCTTCTCACTGTTAAAAGCACAAACAGACATGGGCTCCCTGCCTACCTGCATTCCATTTAAACCTCTCATTAAAGTTGGCTGATAAGAATCACCTGTTCAAACCCTTTTCAGATGTTGTCTAACCAAGTATGGCTGCCCTTTGTTTTTGCTTTGTTTGTGGAACATTTGAATCCATGAAATATCCTTTTCTCACTGTGTTGTATATTTTAACTGTGTGTTTGGGAATATTTTTGGGCCATTGTAATTCCTTTTTTACATCTAATCTTGACGAAGTTTCGATGTAGGCTGGACTTGTGAGGAACACAAAAACATATATTTGTGAGGAAAGAGGAATGATTTTGATCACTGATGTTTGTTTAAATGTAATCTCTGCTGTTACCTATGGGATGATAGGTGCACCAGCGGGAGTTATTCAATGCATAATAACAAGAGCAACTGAGATAGCTGTGTACATCTTTCTTCCAGTATCATATTTTGATATCCATGTTGTCCATGGAAGCAAGTGGAGCTGGAGATCCCTAGCACTTTTTATAAACTTACAGTCCTAGCAGATTCAATTTGATGAAAATTTCCAATTCAGTAAACATCACAAAACGTAAATCCAAAGTCCATGGGTCTGCAGCCAAGAGATTTAGATTGGGCAATTGATTCCAGCTCGTGTTAATCACCAACAGTGTGTTTCTGAGCACAGTGCCACATGTTCCACACTCTTCCTCAAATGCATTTAACAAGTGTTTTCCACATGATTTGTGTTCCATCGGAGGTTTTTAGGTCGTGGCGTGATGGCCAAGTGGTAAGGCGTCGGTCTCGTAAACCGGAGATCACGGGTTCGAGCCCCGTTCATGCCTTTTAAAAGCCACTTGAGGGGAATGCCACAAAACATTGTCATGGAAGATAACCATAGTCATTGTGGGTTGACATGGTCATCGACTGTGTGCTGATTCGTTCCCTTGTTTCTTGATTTTCGTGGCATGGTCACCACACATGCGGCACCTGAGCGTGTTGGGGATGTAGCTCAGTGGTACAGCTTGTGTTTTATATGCGTGATATCGTGGGTTCAATCCCCAGCATGTGTTCCTGATGTTTAGGACAGCTGCCCTCTAGAAAAGGTTCTGTTTGGAAGCATAGGGTGCTACACTTTGTGCTGATGCTATCGATAGGGCATGCTCAGCTTCCAATGACGGTTACTCATGAGTCAGAACGAGGCCGATTTCCACCATGAGTCAGAAGGGTGTTGATGTTTTGAGCGACTTCCCCCTTTTCCACTGTGAGAGTTAACGGGCAAGCTTGTAGGAACGTTATGTGTGTGGTTAATGGCCAGTTAAACATCCAGTCTCTGAGGCATGATGGCCAAGTGGCAAGGCGTTGGTCTCGTAAACCAAAGACCATGGGTTCTTGTTTACTCCAAAAATGAAACGGGACATGATCTTATGCTGGCAAACTCTTGACTGCATGTGCCTTAAAAAATGTCTTGCCAGAGTCCTTGTACTTCAGTTGTCATCTGTTGCCGTCATGAAGTTCCACAAATGTCAGAATTTGCCTCGCTTCTTCGGTCACCATTGCTTTAAGACATCTAAGGTGCATCGAAGTTTCCTACCTGCGTCAGTCTCAGAATGTACAGAGAATTTTTGTTTCCAGCCACCTTTGCTGAATGAATGAACCTTCAGGACTGCAAAGTCTTTACCACCAAAACTTTAAAGTGCCTCATCTGTGTACTGTTCCTGGCTTGGTTTTTGTACTCTTGAGGCTCTGGCTTGGTGGCTTGGCAGATGACAACTTGCTTAGTCCACTCAGGCGACTAGTTGTTGTGCCTTTCGGAACGTAAAAAGAATACACTTTCCCGGAGATGTAGCTCAGTGTTAGTGCACATGCCTGGCATGTATGAGGGCCTGCGTTCAGTCCCCAGCAATCACCATAGATGTAACCGTGTAGACTGAACCACCCTGCTGAGGAAGCGCACACATATTTCTGGCCAAAATAGCTAACTATAGGTTCATCCTTGTTCACCTTAAGACCTCCAACACAAATGGAGCTTCTTTTGTCAGTGTGGCATTAGCCCAATCTACACTCACTGGCCACTTTATTACTTACACCTTGGTAGTACTGGCTTGGACCAACTTTTGCCTTCAGAGCTGCCTTAATCCTTTGTGGCATAGATTCAACAAGGCGCTGGAAACATTCCTTAGAGATTTTTGTCCATATTGACATGACAGCAGTTCTTGCAGATTTGCCTGCTGCACACCCATGATGTGAATCTTTTATTTCGCCACAACTCAAAGGTGTTCTATTGGATTGAGATCTGGTGGCTGTTGTAACAAGTGGTTATTTGAGTTACTGTTGCCTTTCCATCAGCTCAAACCAGTCAGGCCATTCTCCTCTGACATCAACAAAGCACTTCCACCAGAGAAGTGCCACTCACTGGAGTGTTTCACTTTTTTAGACCATCCTATTTAAACTATAGAGATCGTTATGTGCAAACATCGCAGTAGATCAGCAGTTTCTGAAATACTCACCGAGACCAGCCCATCTAGCACCAGAACAGGTATGCCTAATAAAGTGGCCAGTGAGTGTTGCTTCATCACACTTTGAAGTCACATGAAAATGGTGATTAATTCTGACTAATTCATCCTGTGAAGCTTTTTAGCACATCAAAAGCAGTTTGGGCATCCTGGTTCTCACCAATGTAGTTTCATGTGGCATGCCTATAATCAGGGAAAAAAACTATGCCTTCACTACCTCACACAAAAATAGATTGACTAACTCTTTGCAGAGACTTGTGTTTGGATAGTGCTCATTTTAAAATAAAAGTGACATTTCAAACAGCATTTGTTTAAGCTAGGGAAAAATCAAGCAGAGGCAGCAACGTTGACGATACGTTTTATTAAAGACGACAGGACAACCATTTGGAAAAGGATCAATAACAGTTTCAGCAAGGCAGCATTAGATAGAGCCTTCGTTGGGCAATTAGAAGGAATGAACAGGAAAGTCCAGAGTGAAGCTATAGCTCTTTGAGGTCAAGCCAGAACTTGGGCTCTGCATTTGGGTCTGCCCTGTGCCTGCACCTTGGGCTGACAGAGGTCCATCAGGTTTTAGTGGAGCATCACTGGCAGACTGCTGGCTGGTACAGGCAACACCCAAACCCACACTGGAACCCTGCATCTGGGACTGGGCAGTCTGTGCTGAAGGCTGCCATGTACCTGCACCCTGGGGATCCAGAGACCCATAATAAGCACTGCTCATTTGGGGAACATCACCGGAAGACTGCTGGCTGGTAGAGGTCAAGCCAGCACTTGGGCTCTGCATTTGGGTCTGCCCTGTCCCTGCACCTTGGGCTGACAGAGGTCCATCAGGTTTTAGTGGAGCATCACTGGCAGACTGCTGGCTGGTTGAGCTCACACCAGAACCCCCACTGGAAGGCTGCATCTGGGACTGGGCAGAAGATGTCTGCCATGTGCTTGCAAGCCAAGGAGGAAGGGCCCCATTGGAGCTGGTGCAGCCTTTTTGTGCAGCATCACTGGCTGACTGCTGGTTGATGGAGGTTGAGCTAGAACTCATGATCTGCATTTGGGTCTGCCCTGTGCCTGACAGAGGTCCATCAGTTTTTAGTGGAGCATCACTGGCAGACTGCTGGCTGGTAGAGGCAACACCCAAACCCACACTGGAACCCTGCATCTGGGACTGGGCAGACTGGAGGGTAGATGTCTGCCGTGTGCCTGCAAGCCAAGGAGGAAGGGCCCCATAGGAGCTGGTGCAGCCTTTTTGGGCAGAGTCACTGGCTGACTGCTGGCTAGGGGAGGTCGTGTCAGAACTCACAATTGTGCTTTGGCTAGGTATAAAAGGGAGTCTCGATTTCATAACTGGTGCAGAAGCGGACCAGCTGGAACTCTGGTACTGACCTTCATTGCTACCTTGCTGAGAGGTTGAAACCAATGCACCTCCTACAGTCTGGGTTTGGGACACAGGCTTACTTACTGGCCTGGTTTGTGAAGGATGGGGAAGCTGTTGGTAGCTTTCAGGTTGAGGAGGGGAAGCAACATGAGGTTGGGGCTCCTCTGAAGGAAGATGCATTGACTGGCCTGAGGATGGAGCCCAGTAGCCTCCCTGATGTTGATGGGTAGGAGCAGATTGGGCAGTGTACAGCCATGAACTGGTGTACTGACTGGGGAAACCTTGAGCACTGGATACAGAGTCCAAGCTGCCAGAAGACCCCCCATGTAAAGCATCACGCTCAAAAAGGCTACTGGATATCTGGGGGGTGCTTAGGACACTCTCGGAGCTCTGCCCCCAATACCGGGCTTCAACATTACCAGAGGAATCCAGCAGCTGGGGTTGGGATACAACACCAGGAAACTGTTGGCCACCTTGGAACACAGACTGGTAATACCCAGCAGAGCCACTTGTAGTTTGAGCCTCTGAAGAATCCATTTGACTGCTGGAAACACAACTTGGTTGTCCAGTCCGAGTCCGACTGGGTTCAGGACCTTGCAGAGGGAACGCGGAACTACTTTGCATGGATGCAGCACTGGAAGTGGAGCCCTCCACCTTGGTCTGATGAGGAAGGTTGCTGACTTTTTGGGGCTGAGCCATGGAAGCCCATGCTGCTACACTGGACCAATGTGGCACAGGTTTTTTATTCCACACTTGAAGGGGACACAAAAAGAGTGAAGAAGGTTTGCTAAAGAGGCCTGAACATGGGCACAAGGCCTCAATATCTGTGGTCTGATCAATTTCTTACCTCCAAGCCCATCTGTATCCCTTAACAGAAATGCAGCAGCAAGGAATAACCAAAGCCTACATGACAAAAGAGCATTTAAACATGAACTTAATCAACTGTCATAAATAATAGACAAGGTAACACCACAACCTAACCACCCCACAGTATTACCCTCTGCTCCACCACATCATGCCTCTGGACGGGGAAACCCCTAAAGCCAGTGTTACACAGCACTCGCTTCTCACTGTTAAAAGCACAAACAGACATGGGCTCCCTGCCTACCTGCATTCCATTTAAACCTCTCATTAAAGTTGGCTGATAAGAATCACCTGTTCAAACCCTTTTCAGATGTTGTCTAACCAAGTATGGCTGCCCTTTGTTTTTGCTTTGTTTGTGGAACATTTGAATCCATGAAATATCCTTTTCTCACTGTGTTGTATATTTTAACTGTGTGTTTGGGAATATTTTTGGGCCATTGTAATTCCTTTTTTACATCTAATCTTGACGAAGTTTCGATGTAGGCTGGACTTGTGAGGAACACAAAAACATATATTTGTGAGGAAAGAGGAATGATTTTGATCACTGATGTTTGTTTAAATGTAATCTCTGCTGTTACCTATGGGATGATAGGTGCACCAGCGGGAGTTATTCAATGCATAATAACAAGAGCAACTGAGATAGCTGTGTACATCTTTCTTCCAGTATCATATTTTGATATCCATGTTGTCCATGGAAGCAAGTGGAGCTGGAGATCCCTAGCACTTTTTATAAACTTACAGTCCTAGCAGATTCAATTTGATGAAAATTTCCAATTCAGTAAACATCACAAAACGTAAATCCAAAGTCCATGGGTCTGCAGCCAAGAGATTTAGATTGGGCAATTGATTCCAGCTCGTGTTAATCACCAACAGTGTGTTTCTGAGCACAGTGCCACATGTTCCACACTCTTCCTCAAATGCATTTAACAAGTGTTTTCCACATGATTTGTGTTCCATCGGAGGTTTTTAGGTCGTGGCGTGATGGCCAAGTGGTAAGGCGTCGGTCTTGTAAACCGGAGATCACGGGTTCGAGCCCCGTTTATGCCTTTTAAAAGCCACTTGAGGGGAATGCCACAAAACATTGTCATGGAAGATAACCATAGTCATTGTGGGTTGACATGGTCATTGACTGTGTGCTGATTCGTTCCCTTGTTTCTTGATTTTCGTGGCATGGTCACCACACATGCGGCACGTGAGCGTGTTGGGGATGTAGCTCAGTGGTACAGCTTGTGTTTTATATGCGTGATATCGTGGGTTCAATCCCCAGCATGTGTTCCTGATGTTTAGGACAGCTGCCCTCTAGAAAAGGTTCTGTTTGGAAGCATAGGGTGCTACACTTTGTGCTGATGCTATCGATAGGGCATGCTCAGCTTCCAATGACGGTTACTCATGAGTCAGAACGAGGCCGATTTCCACCATGAGTCAGAAGGGTGTTGATGTTTTGAGCGACTTCCCCCTTTTCCACTGTGAGAGTTAACGGGCAAGCTTGTAGGAACGTTATGTGTGTGGTTAATGGCCAGTTAAACATCCAGTCTCTGAGGCATGATGGCCAAGTGGCAAGGCGTTGGTCTCGTAAACCAAAGACCATGGGTTCTTGTTTACTCCAAAAATGAAACGGGACATGATCTTATGCTGGCAAACTCTTGACTACATGTGCCTTAAAAAATGTCTTGCCAGAGTCCTTGTACTTCAGTTGTCATCTGTTGCCGTCATGAAGTTCTACAAATGTCAGAATTTGCCTCGCTTCTTCGGTCACCATTGCTTTAAGACATCTAAGGTGCATCGAAGTTTCCTACCTGCGTCAGTCTCAGAATGTACAGAGAATTTTTGTTTCCAGCCACCTTTGCTGAATGAATGAACCTTCAGGACTGCAAAGTCTTTACCACCAAAACTTTAAAGTGCCTCATCTGTGTACTGTTCCTGGCTTGGTTTTTATACTCTTGAGGCTCTGGCTTGGTGGCTTGGCAGATGACAACTTGCTTAGTCCACTCAGGCGACTAGTTGTTGTGCCTTTCGGAACGTAAAAAGAATACACTTTCCCGGAGATGTAGCTCAGTGTTAGTGCACATGCCTTGCATGTATGAGGGCCTGCGTTCAGTCCCCAGCAATCACCATAGATGTAACCGTGTAGACTGAACCACCCTGCTGAGGAAGCGCACACATATTTCTGGCCAAAATAGCTAACTATAGGTTCATCCTTGTTCACCTTAAGACCTCCAACACAAATGGAGCTTCTTTTGTCAGTGTGGCATTAGCCCAATCTACACTCACTGGCCACTTTATTACTTACACCTTGGTAGTACTGGCTTGGACCAACTTTTGCCTTCAGAGCTGCCTTAATCCTTTGTGGCATAGATTCAACAAGGCGCTGGAAACATTCCTTAGAGATTTTTGTCCATATTGACATGACAGCAGTTCTTGCAGATTTGCCTGCTGCACACCCATGATGTGAATCTTTTATTTCGCCACAACTCAAAGGTGTTCTATTGGATTGAGATCTGGTGGCTGTTGTAACAAGTGGTTATTTGAGTTACTGTTGCCTTTCCATCAGCTCAAACCAGTCAGGCCATTCTCCTCTGACATCAACAAAGCACTTCCACCAGAGAAGTGCCACTCACTGGAGTGTTTCACTTTTTTAGACCATCCTATTTAAACTATAGAGATCGTTATGTGCAAACATCGCAGTAGATCAGCAGTTTCTGAAATACTCACCGAGACCAGCCCATCTAGCACCAGAACAGGTATGCCTAATAAAGTGGCCAGTGAGTGTTGCTTCATCACACTTTGAAGTCACATGAAAATGGTGATTAATTCTGACTAATTCATCCTGTGAAGCTTTTTAGCACATCAAAAGCAGTTTGGGCATCCTGGTTCTCACCAATGTAGTTTCATGTGGCATGCCTATAATCAGGGAACAAAACTATGCCTTCACTACCTCACACAAAAATAGATTGACTAACTCTTTGCAGAGACTTGTGTTTGGATAGTGCTCATTTTAAAATAAAAGTGACATTTCAAACAGCATTTGTTTAAGCTAGGGAAAAATCAAGCAGAGGCAGCAACGTTGACGATACGTTTTATTAAAGACGACAGGACAACCATTTGGAAAAGGATCAATAACAGTTTCAGCAAGGCAGCATTAGATAGAGCCTTCGTTGGGCAATTAGAAGGAATGAACAGGAAAGTCCAGAGTGAAGCTATAGCTCTTTGAGGTCAAGCCAGAACTTGGGCTCTGCATTTGGGTCTGCCCTGTGCCTGCACCTTGGGCTGACAGAGGTCCATCAGGTTTTAGTGGAGCATCACTGGCAGACTGCTGGCTGGTACAGGCAACACCCAAACCCACACTGGAACCCTGCATCTGGGACTGGGCAGTCTGTGCTGAAGGCTGCCATGTACCTGCACCCTGGGGATCCAGAGACCCATAATAAGCACTGCTTGTTTGGGGACCATCACCGGAAGACTGCTGGCTGGTAGAGGTCAAGCCAGAACTTGGGCTCTGCATTTGGGTCTGCCCTGTGCCTGCACCTTGGGCTGACAGAGGTCCATCAGGTTTTAGTGGAGCATCACTGGCAGACTGCTGGCTGGTACAGGCAACACCCAAACCCACACTGGAACCCTGCATCTGGGACTGGGCAGTCTGTGCTGAAGGCTGCCATGTACCTGCACCCTGGGGATCCAGAGACCCATAATAAGCACTGCTCATTTGGGGACCATCACCGGAAGACTGCTGGCTGGTAGAGGTCAAGCCAGCACTTGGGCTCTGCATTTGGGTCTGCCCTGTCCCTGCACCTTGGGCTGACAGAGGTCCATCAGGTTTTAGTGGAGCATCACTGGCAGACTGCTGGCTGGTTGAGCTCACACCAGAACCCCCACTGGAAGGCTGCATCTGGGACTGGGCAGAAGATGTCTGCCATGTGCTTGCAAGCCAAGGAGGAAGGGCCCCATTGGAGCTGGTGCAGCCTTTTTGTGCAGCATCACTGGCTGACTGCTGGTTGATGGAGGTTGAGCTAGAACTCATGATCTGCATTTGGGTCTGCCCTGTGCCTGACAGAGGTCCATCAGTTTTTAGTGGAGCATCACTGGCAGACTGCTGGCTGGTAGAGGCAACACCCAAACCCACACTGGAACCCTGCATCTGGGACTGGGCAGACTGGAGGGTAGATGTCTGCCGTGTGCCTGCAAGCCAAGGAGGAAGGGCCCCATAGGAGCTGGTGCAGCCTTTTTGGGCAGAGTCACTGGCTGACTGCTGGCTAGGGGAGGTCGTGTCAGAACTCACAATTGTGCTTTGGCTAGGTATAAAAGGGAGTCTCGATTTCATAACTGGTGCAGAAGCGGACCAGCTGGAACTCTGGTACTGACCTTCATTGCTACCTTGCTGAGAGGTTGAAACCAATGCACCTCCTACAGTCTGGGTTTGGGACACAGGCTTACTTACTGGCCTGGTTTGTGAAGGATGGGGAAGCTGTTGGTAGCTTTCAGGTTGAGGAGGGGAAGCAACATGAGGTTGGGGCTCCTCTGAAGGAAGATGCATTGACTGGCCTGAGGATGGAGCCCAGTAGCCTCCCTGATGTTGATGGGTAGGAGCAGATTGGGCAGTGTACAGCCATGAACTGGTGTACTGACTGGGGAAACCTTGAGCACTGGATACAGAGTCCAAGCTGCCAGAAGACCCCCCATGTAAAGCATCACGCTCAAAAAGGCTACTGGATATCTGGGGGGTGCTTAGGACACTCTCGGAGCTCTGCCCCCAATACCGGGCTTCAACATTACCAGAGGAATCCAGCAGCTGGGGTTGGGATACAACACCAGGAAACTGTTGGCCACCTTGGAACACAGACTGGTAATACCCAGCAGAGCCACTTGTAGTTTGAGCCTCTGAAGAATCCATTTGACTGCTGGAAACACAACTTGGTTGTCCAGTCCGAGTCCGACTGGGTTCAGGACCTTGCAGAGGGAACGCGGAACTACTTTGCATGGATGCAGCACTGGAAGTGGAGCCCTCCACCTTGGTCTGATGAGGAAGGTTGCTGACTTTTTGGGGCTGAGCCATGGAAGCCCATGCTGCTACACTGGACCAATGTGGCACAGGTTTTTTATTCCACACTTGAAGGGGACACAAAAAGAGTGAAGAAGGTTTGCTAAAGAGGCCTGAACATGGGCACAAGGCCTCAATATCTGTGGTCTGATCAATTTCTTACCTCCAAGCCCATCTGTATCCCTTAACAGAAATGCAGCAGCAAGGAATAACCAAAGCCTACATGACAAAAGAGCATTTAAACATGAACTTAATCAACTGTCATAAATAATAGACAAGGTAACACCACAACCTAACCACCCCACAGTATTACCCTCTGCTCCACCACATCATGCCTCTGGACGGGGAAACCCCTAAAGCCAGTGTTACACAGCACTCGCTTCTCACTGTTAAAAGCACAAACAGACATGGGCTCCCTGCCTACCTGCATTCCATTTAAACCTCTCATTAAAGTTGGCTGATAAGAATCACCTGTTCAAACCCTTTTCAGATGTTGTCTAACCAAGTATGGCTGCCCTTTGTTTTTGCTTTGTTTGTGGAACATTTGAATCCATGAAATATCCTTTTCTCACTGTGTTGTATATTTTAACTGTGTGTTTGGGAATATTTTTGGGCCATTGTAATTCCTTTTTTACATCTAATCTTGACGAAGTTTCGATGTAGGCTGGACTTGTGAGGAACACAAAAACATATATTTGTGAGGAAAGAGGAATGATTTTGATCACTGATGTTTGTTTAAATGTAATCTCTGCTGTTACCTATGGGATGATAGGTGCACCAGCGGGAGTTATTCAATGCATAATAACAAGAGCAACTGAGATAGCTGTGTACATCTTTCTTCCAGTATCATATTTTGATATCCATGTTGTCCATGGAAGCAAGTGGAGCTGGAGATCCCTAGCACTTTTTATAAACTTACAGTCCTAGCAGATTCAATTTGATGAAAATTTCCAATTCAGTAAACATCACAAAACGTAAATCCAAAGTCCATGGGTCTGCAGCCAAGAGATTTAGATTGGGCAATTGATTCCAGCTCGTGTTAATCACCAACAGTGTGTTTCTGAGCACAGTGCCACATGTTCCACACTCTTCCTCAAATGCATTTAACAAGTGTTTTCCACATGATTTGTGTTCCATCGGAGGTTTTTAGGTCGTGGCGTGATGGCCAAGTGGTAAGGCGTCGGTCTCGTAAACCGGAGATCACGGGTTCGAGCCCCGTTCATGCCTTTTAAAAGCCACTTGAGGGGAATGCCACAAAACATTGTCATGGAAGATAACCATAGTCATTGTGGGTTGACATGGTCATCGACTGTGTGCTGATTCGTTCCCTTGTTTCTTGATTTTCGTGGCATGGTCACCACACATGCGGCACGTGAGCGTGTTGGGGATGTAGCTCAGTGGTACAGCTTGTGTTTTATATGCGTGATATCGTGGGTTCAATCCCCAGCATGTGTTCCTGATGTTTAGGACAGCTGCCCTCTAGAAAAGGTTCTGTTTGGAAGCATAGGGTGCTACACTTTGTGCTGATGCTATCGATAGGGCATGCTCAGCTTCCAATGACGGTTACTCATGAGTCAGAACGAGGCCGATTTCCACCATGAGTCAGAAGGGTGTTGATGTTTTGAGCGACTTCCCCCTTTTCCACTGTGAGAGTTAACGGGCAAGCTTGTAGGAACGTTATGTGTGTGGTTAATGGCCAGTTAAACATCCAGTCTCTGAGGCATGATGGCCAAGTGGCAAGGCGTTGGTCTCGTAAACCAAAGACCATGGGTTCTTGTTTACTCCAAAAATGAAACGGGACATGATCTTATGCTGGCAAACTCTTGACTGCATGTGCCTTAAAAAATGTCTTGCCAGAGTCCTTGTACTTCAGTTGTCATCTGTTGCCGTCATGAAGTTCTACAAATGTCAGAATTTGCCTCGCTTCTTCGGTCACCATTGCTTTAAGACATCTAAGGTGCATCGAAGTTTCCTACCTGCGTCAGTCTCAGAATGTACAGAGAATTTTTGTTTCCAGCCACCTTTGCTGAATGAATGAACCTTCAGGACTGCAAAGTCTTTACCACCAAAACTTTAAAGTGCCTCATCTGTGTACTGTTCCTGGCTTGGTTTTTGTACTCTTGAGGCTCTGGCTTGGTGGCTTGGCAGATGACAACTTGCTTAGTCCACTCAGGCGACTAGTTGTTGTGCCTTTCGGAACGTAAAAAGAATACACTTTCCCGGAGATGTAGCTCAGTGTTAGTGCACATGCCTGGCATGTATGAGGGCCTGCGTTCAGTCCCCAGCAATCACCATAGATGTAACCGTGTAGACTGAACCACCCTGCTGAGGAAGCGCACACATATTTCTGGCCAAAATAGCTAACTATAGGTTCATCCTTGTTCACCTTAAGACCTCCAACACAAATGGAGCTTCTTTTGTCAGTGTGGCATTAGCCCAATCTACACTCACTGGCCACTTTATTACTTACACCTTGGTAGTACTGGCTTGGACCAACTTTTGCCTTCAGAGCTGCCTTAATCCTTTGTGGCATAGATTCAACAAGGCGCTGGAAACATTCCTTAGAGATTTTTGTCCATATTGACATGACAGCAGTTCTTGCAGATTTGCCTGCTGCACACCCATGATGTGAATCTTTTATTTCGCCACAACTCAAAGGTGTTCTATTGGATTGAGATCTGGTGGCTGTTGTAACAAGTGGTTATTTGAGTTACTGTTGCCTTTCCATCAGCTCAAACCAGTCAGGCCATTCTCCTCTGACATCAACAAAGCACTTCCACCAGAGAAGTGCCACTCACTGGAGTGTTTCACTTTTTTAGACCATCCTATTTAAACTATAGAGATCGTTATGTGCAAACATCGCAGTAGATCAGCAGTTTCTGAAATACTCACCGAGACCAGCCCATCTAGCACCAGAACAGGTATGCCTAATAAAGTGGCCAGTGAGTGTTGCTTCATCACACTTTGAAGTCACATGAAAATGGTGATTAATTCTGACTAATTCATCCTGTGAAGCTTTTTAGCACATCAAAAGCAGTTTGGGCATCCTGGTTCTCACCAATGTAGTTTCATGTGGCATGCCTATAATCAGGGAACAAAACTATGCCTTCACTACCTCACACAAAAATAGATTGACTAACTCTTTGCAGAGACTTGTGTTTGGATAGTGCTCATTTTAAAATAAAAGTGACATTTCAGACAGCATTTGTTTAAGCTAGGGAAAAATCAAGCAGAGGCAGCAACGTTGACGATACGTTTTATTAAAGACGACAGGACAACCATTTGGAAAAGGATCAATAACAGTTTCAGCAAGGCAGCATTAGATAGAGCCTTCGTTGGGCAATTAGAAGGAATGAACAGGAAAGTCCAGAGTGAAGCTATAGCTCTTCGAGGTCAAGCCAGAACTTGGGCTCTGCATTTGGGTCTGCCCTGTGCCTGCACCTTGGGCTGACAGAGGTCCATCAGGTTTTAGTGGAGCATCACTGGCAGACTGCTGGCTGGTACAGGCAACACCCAAACCCACACTGGAACCCTGCATCTGGGACTGGGCAGTCTGTGCTGAAGGCTGCCATGTACCTGCACCCTGGGGATCCAGAGACCCATAATAAGCACTGCTGGTTTGGGGAACATCACCGGAAGACTGCTGGCTGGTAGAGGTCAAGCCAGAACTTGGGCTCTGCATTTGGGTCTGCCCTGTGCCTGCACCTTGGGCTGACAGAGGTCCATCAGGTTTTAGTGGAGCATCACTGGCAGACTGCTGGCTGGTACAGGCAACACCCAAACCCACACTGGAACCCTGCATCTGGGACTGGGCAGTCTGTGCTGAAGGCTGCCATGTACCTGCACCCTGGGGATCCAGAGACCCATAATAAGCACTGCTCATTTGGGGAACATCACCGGAAGACTGCTGGCTGGTAGAGGTCAAGCCAGCACTTGGGCTCTGCATTTGGGTCTGCCCTGTCCCTGCACCTTGGGCTGACAGAGGTCCATCAGGTTTTAGTGGAGCATCACTGGCAGACTGCTGGCTGGTTGAGCTCACACCAGAACCCCCACTGGAAGGCTGCATCTGGGACTGGGCAGAAGATGTCTGCCATGTGCTTGCAAGCCAAGGAGGAAGGGCCCCATTGGAGCTGGTGCAGCCTTTTTGTGCAGCATCACTGGCTGACTGCTGGTTGATGGAGGTTGAGCTAGAACTCATGATCTGCATTTGGGTCTGCCCTGTGCCTGACAGAGGTCCATCAGTTTTTAGTGGAGCATCACTGGCAGACTGCTGGCTGGTAGAGGCAACACCCAAACCCACACTGGAACCCTGCATCTGGGACTGGGCAGACTGGAGGGTAGATGTCTGCCGTGTGCCTGCAAGCCAAGGAGGAAGGGCCCCATAGGAGCTGGTGCAGCCTTTTTGGGCAGAGTCACTGGCTGACTGCTGGCTAGGGGAGGTCGTGTCAGAACTCACAATTGTGCTTTGGCTAGGTATAAAAGGGAGTCTCGATTTCATAACTGGTGCAGAAGCGGACCAGCTGGAACTCTGGTACTGACCTTCATTGCTACCTTGCTGAGAGGTTGAAACCAATGCACCTCCTACAGTCTGGGTTTGGGACACAGGCTTACTTACTGGCCTGGTTTGTGAAGGATGGGGAAGCTGTTGGTAGCTTTCAGGTTGAGGAGGGGAAGCAACATGAGGTTGGGGCTCCTCTGAAGGAAGATGCATTGACTGGCCTGAGGATGGAGCCCAGTAGCCTCCCTGATGTTGATGGGTAGGAGCAGATTGGGCAGTGTACAGCCATGAACTGGTGTACTGACTGGGGAAACCTTGAGCACTGGATACAGAGTCCAAGCTGCCAGAAGACCCCCCATGTAAAGCATCACGCTCAAAAAGGCTACTGGATATCTGGGGGGTGCTTAGGACACTCTCGGAGCTCTGCCCCCAATACCGGGCTTCAACATTACCAGAGGAATCCAGCAGCTGGGGTTGGGATACAACACCAGGAAACTGTTGGCCACCTTGGAACACAGACTGGTAATACCCAGCAGAGCCACTTGTAGTTTGAGCCTCTGAAGAATCCATTTGACTGCTGGAAACACAACTTGGTTGTCCAGTCCGAGTCCGACTGGGTTCAGGACCTTGCAGAGGGAACGCGGAACTACTTTGCATGGATGCAGCACTGGAAGTGGAGCCCTCCACCTTGGTCTGATGAGGAAGGTTGCTGACTTTTTGGGGCTGAGCCATGGAAGCCCATGCTGCTACACTGGACCAATGTGGCACAGGTTTTTTATTCCACACTTGAAGGGGACACAAAAAGAGTGAAGAAGGTTTGCTAAAGAGGCCTGAACATGGGCACAAGGCCTCAATATCTGTGGTCTGATCAATTTCTTACCTCCAAGCCCATCTGTATCCCTTAACAGAAATGCAGCAGCAAGGAATAACCAAAGCCTACATGACAAAAGAGCATTTAAACATGAACTTAATCAACTGTCATAAATAATAGACAAGGTAACACCACAACCTAACCACCCCACAGTATTACCCTCTGCTCCACCACATCATGCCTCTGGACGGGGAAACCCCTAAAGCCAGTGTTACACAGCACTCGCTTCTCACTGTTAAAAGCACAAACAGACATGGGCTCCCTGCCTACCTGCATTCCATTTAAACCTCTCATTAAAGTTGGCTGATAAGAATCACCTGTTCAAACCCTTTTCAGATGTTGTCTAACCAAGTATGGCTGCCCTTTGTTTTTGCTTTGTTTGTGGAACATTTGAATCCATGAAATATCCTTTTCTCACTGTGTTGTATATTTTAACTGTGTGTTTGGGAATATTTTTGGGCCATTGTAATTCCTTTTTTACATCTAATCTTGACGAAGTTTCGATGTAGGCTGGACTTGTGAGGAACACAAAAACATATATTTGTGAGGAAAGAGGAATGATTTTGATCACTGATGTTTGTTTAAATGTAATCTCTGCTGTTACCTATGGGATGATAGGTGCACCAGCGGGAGTTATTCAATGCATAATAACAAGAGCAACTGAGATAGCTGTGTACATCTTTCTTCCAGTATCATATTTTGATATCCATGTTGTCCATGGAAGCAAGTGGAGCTGGAGATCCCTAGCACTTTTTATAAACTTACAGTCCTAGCAGATTCAATTTGATGAAAATTTCCAATTCAGTAAACATCACAAAACGTAAATCCAAAGTCCATGGGTCTGCAGCCAAGAGATTTAGATTGGGCAATTGATTCCAGCTCGTGTTAATCACCAACAGTGTGTTTCTGAGCACAGTGCCACATGTTCCACACTCTTCCTCAAATGCATTTAACAAGTGTTTTCCACATGATTTGTGTTCCATCGGAGGTTTTTAGGTCGTGGCGTGATGGCCAAGTGGTAAGGCGTCGGTCTCGTAAACCGGAGATCACGGGTTCGAGCCCCGTTCATGCCTTTTAAAAGCCACTTGAGGGGAATGCCACAAAACATTGTCATGGAAGATAACCATAGTCATTGTGGGTTGACATGGTCATTGACTGTGTGCTGATTCGTTCCCTTGTTTCTTGATTTTCGTGGCATGGTCACCACACATGCGGCACGTGAGCGTGTTGGGGATGTAGCTCAGTGGTACAGCTTGTGTTTTATATGCGTGATATCGTGGGTTCAATCCCCAGCATGTGTTCCTGATGTTTAGGACAGCTGCCCTCTAGAAAAGGTTCTGTTTGGAAGCATAGGGTGCTACACTTTGTGCTGATGCTATCGATAGGGCATGCTCAGCTTCCAATGACGGTTACTCATGAGTCAGAACGAGGCCGATTTCCACCATGAGTCAGAAGGGTGTTGATGTTTTGAGCGACTTCCCCCTTTTCCACTGTGAGAGTTAACGGGCAAGCTTGTAGGAACGTTATGTGTGTGGTTAATGGCCAGTTAAACATCCAGTCTCTGAGGCATGATGGCCAAGTGGCAAGGCGTTGGTCTCGTAAACCAAAGACCATGGGTTCTTGTTTACTCCAAAAATGAAACGGGACATGATCTTATGCTGGCAAACTCTTGACTACATGTGCCTTAAAAAATGTCTTGCCAGAGTCCTTGTACTTCAGTTGTCATCTGTTGCCGTCATGAAGTTCTACAAATGTCAGAATTTGCCTCGCTTCTTCGGTCACCATTGCTTTAAGACATCTAAGGTGCATCGAAGTTTCCTACCTGCGTCAGTCTCAGAATGTACAGAGAATTTTTGTTTCCAGCCACCTTTGCTGAATGAATGAACCTTCAGGACTGCAAAGTCTTTACCACCAAAACTTTAAAGTGCCTCATCTGTGTACTGTTCCTGGCTTGGTTTTTATACTCTTGAGGCTCTGGCTTGGTGGCTTGGCAGATGACAACTTGCTTAGTCCACTCAGGCGACTAGTTGTTGTGCCTTTCGGAACGTAAAAAGAATACACTTTCCCGGAGATGTAGCTCAGTGTTAGTGCACATGCCTTGCATGTATGAGGGCCTGCGTTCAGTCCCCAGCAATCACCATAGATGTAACCGTGTAGACTGAACCACCCTGCTGAGGAAGCGCACACATATTTCTGGCCAAAATAGCTAACTATAGGTTCATCCTTGTTCACCTTAAGACCTCCAACACAAATGGAGCTTCTTTTGTCAGTGTGGCATTAGCCCAATCTACACTCACTGGCCACTTTATTACTTACACCTTGGTAGTACTGGCTTGGACCAACTTTTGCCTTCAGAGCTGCCTTAATCCTTTGTGGCATAGATTCAACAAGGCGCTGGAAACATTCCTTAGAGATTTTTGTCCATATTGACATGACAGCAGTTCTTGCAGATTTGCCTGCTGCACACCCATGATGTGAATCTTTTATTTCGCCACAACTCAAAGGTGTTCTATTGGATTGAGATCTGGTGGCTGTTGTAACAAGTGGTTATTTGAGTTACTGTTGCCTTTCCATCAGCTCAAACCAGTCAGGCCATTCTCCTCTGACATCAACAAAGCACTTCCACCAGAGAAGTGCCACTCACTGGAGTGTTTCACTTTTTTAGACCATCCTATTTAAACTATAGAGATCGTTATGTGCAAACATCGCAGTAGATCAGCAGTTTCTGAAATACTCACCGAGACCAGCCCATCTAGCACCAGAACAGGTATGCCTAATAAAGTGGCCAGTGAGTGTTGCTTCATCACACTTTGAAGTCACATGAAAATGGTGATTAATTCTGACTAATTCATCCTGTGAAGCTTTTTAGCACATCAAAAGCAGTTTGGGCATCCTGGTTCTCACCAATGTAGTTTCATGTGGCATGCCTATAATCAGGGAACAAAACTATGCCTTCACTACCTCACACAAAAATAGATTGACTAACTCTTTGCAGAGACTTGTGTTTGGATAGTGCTCATTTTAAAATAAAAGTGACATTTCAAACAGCATTTGTTTAAGCTAGGGAAAAATCAAGCAGAGGCAGCAACGTTGACGATACGTTTTATTAAAGACGACAGGACAACCATTTGGAAAAGGATCAATAACAGTTTCAGCAAGGCAGCATTAGATAGAGCCTTCGTTGGGCAATTAGAAGGAATGAACAGGAAAGTCCAGAGTGAAGCTATAGCTCTTTGAGGTCAAGCCAGAACTTGGGCTCTGCATTTGGGTCTGCCCTGTGCCTGCACCTTGGGCTGACAGAGGTCCATCAGGTTTTAGTGGAGCATCACTGGCAGACTGCTGGCTGGTACAGGCAACACCCAAACCCACACTGGAACCCTGCATCTGGGACTGGGCAGTCTGTGCTGAAGGCTGCCATGTACCTGCACCCTGGGGATCCAGAGACCCATAATAAGCACTGCTTGTTTGGGGACCATCACCGGAAGACTGCTGGCTGGTAGAGGTCAAGCCAGAACTTGGGCTCTGCATTTGGGTCTGCCCTGTGCCTGCACCTTGGGCTGACAGAGGTCCATCAGGTTTTAGTGGAGCATCACTGGCAGACTGCTGGCTGGTACAGGCAACACCCAAACCCACACTGGAACCCTGCATCTGGGACTGGGCAGTCTGTGCTGAAGGCTGCCATGTACCTGCACCCTGGGGATCCAGAGACCCATAATAAGCACTGCTCATTTGGGGACCATCACCGGAAGACTGCTGGCTGGTAGAGGTCAAGCCAGAACTTGGGCTCTGCATTTGGGTCTGCCCTGTCCCTGCACCTTGGGCTGACAGAGGTCCATCAGGTTTTAGTGGAGCATCACTGGCAGACTGCTGGCTGGTTGAGCTCACACCAGAACCCCCACTGGAAGGCTGCATCTGGGACTGGGCAGAAGATGTCTGCCATGTGCTTGCAAGCCAAGGAGGAAGGGCCCCATTGGAGCTGGTGCAGCCTTTTTGTGCAGCATCACTGGCTGACTGCTGGTTGATGGAGGTTGAGCTAGAACTCATGATCTGCATTTGGGTCTGCCCTGTGCCTGACAGAGGTCCATCAGTTTTTAGTGGAGCATCACTGGCAGACTGCTGGCTGGTAGAGGCAACACCCAAACCCACACTGGAACCCTGCATCTGGGACTGGGCAGACTGGAGGGTAGATGTCTGCCGTGTGCCTGCAAGCCAAGGAGGAAGGGCCCCATAGGAGCTGGTGCAGCCTTTTTGGGCAGAGTCACTGGCTGACTGCTGGCTAGGGGAGGTCGTGTCAGAACTCACAATTGTGCTTTGGCTAGGTATAAAAGGGAGTCTCGATTTCATAACTGGTGCAGAAGCGGACCAGCTGGAACTCTGGTACTGACCTTCATTGCTACCTTGCTGAGAGGTTGAAACCAATGCACCTCCTACAGTCTGGGTTTGGGACACAGGCTTACTTACTGGCCTGGTTTGTGAAGGATGGGGAAGCTGTTGGTAGCTTTCAGGTTGAGGAGGGGAAGCAACATGAGGTTGGGGCTCCTCTGAAGGAAGATGCATTGACTGGCCTGAGGATGGAGCCCAGTAGCCTCCCTGATGTTGATGGGTAGGAGCAGATTGGGCAGTGTACAGCCATGAACTGGTGTACTGACTGGGGAAACCTTGAGCACTGGATACAGAGTCCAAGCTGCCAGAAGACCCCCCATGTAAAGCATCACGCTCAAAAAGGCTACTGGATATCTGGGGGGTGCTTAGGACACTCTCGGAGCTCTGCCCCCAATACCGGGCTTCAACATTACCAGAGGAATCCAGCAGCTGGGGTTGGGATACAACACCAGGAAACTGTTGGCCACCTTGGAACACAGACTGGTAATACCCAGCAGAGCCACTTGTAGTTTGAGCCTCTGAAGAATCCATTTGACTGCTGGAAACACAACTTGGTTGTCCAGTCCGACTGGGTTCAGGACCTTGCAGAGGGAACGCGGAACTACTTTGCATGGATGCAGCACTGGAAGTGGAGCCCTCCACCTTGGTCTGATGAGGAAGGTTGCTGACTTTTTGGGGCTGAGCCATGGAAGCCCATGCTGCTACACTGGACCAATGTGGCACAGGTTTTTTATTCCACACTTGAAAGGGACACAAAAAGAGTGAAGAAGGTTTGCTAAAGAGGCCTGAACATGGGCACAAGGCCTCAATATCTGTGGTCTGATCAATTTCTTACCTCCAAGCCCATCTGTATCCCTTAACAGAAATGCAGCAGCAAGGAATAACCAAAGCCTACATGACAAAAGAGCATTTAAACATGAACTTAATCAACTGTCATAAATAATAGACAAGGTAACACCACAACCTAACCACCCCACAGTATTACCCTCTGCTCCACCACATCATGCCTCTGGACGGGGAAACCCCTAAAGCCAGTGTTACACAGCACTCGCTTCTCACTGTTAAAAGCACAAACAGACATGGGCTCCCTGCCTACCTGCATTCCATTTAAACCTCTCATTAAAGTTGGCTGATAAGAATCACCTGTTCAAACCCTTTTCAGATGTTGTCTAACCAAGTATGGCTGCCCTTTGTTTTTGCTTTGTTTGTGGAACATTTGAATCCATGAAATATCCTTTTCTCACTGTGTTGTATATTTTAACTGTGTGTTTGGGAATATTTTTGGGCCATTGTAATTCCTTTTTTACATCTAATCTTGACGAAGTTTCGATGTAGGCTGGACTTGTGAGGAACACAAAAACATATATTTGTGAGGAAAGAGGAATGATTTTGATCACTGATGTTTGTTTAAATGTAATCTCTGCTGTTACCTATGGGATGATAGGTGCACCAGCGGGAGTTATTCAATGCATAATAACAAGAGCAACTGAGATAGCTGTGTACATCTTTCTTCCAGTATCATATTTTGATATCCATGTTGTCCATGGAAGCAAGTGGAGCTGGAGATCCCTAGCACTTTTTATAAACTTACAGTCCTAGCAGATTCAATTTGATGAAAATTTCCAATTCAGTAAACATCACAAAACGTAAATCCAAAGTCCATGGGTCTGCAGCCAAGAGATTTAGATTGGGCAATTGATTCCAGCTCGTGTTAATCACCAACAGTGTGTTTCTGAGCACAGTGCCACATGTTCCACACTCTTCCTCAAATGCATTTAACAAGTGTTTTCCACATGATTTGTGTTCCATCGGAGGTTTTTAGGTCGTGGCGTGATGGCCAAGTGGTAAGGCGTCGGTCTCGTAAACCGGAGATCACGGGTTCGAGCCCCGTTCATGCCTTTTAAAAGCCACTTGAGGGGAATGCCACAAAACATTGTCATGGAAGATAACCATAGTCATTGTGGGTTGACATGGTCATCGACTGTGTGCTGATTCGTTCCCTTGTTTCTTGATTTTCGTGGCATGGTCACCACACATGCGGCACGTGAGCGTGTTGGGGATGTAGCTCAGTGGTACAGCTTGTGTTTTATATGCGTGATATCGTGGGTTCAATCCCCAGCATGTGTTCCTGATGTTTAGGACAGCTGCCCTCTAGAAAAGGTTCTGTTTGGAAGCATAGGGTGCTACACTTTGTGCTGATGCTATCGATAGGGCATGCTCAGCTTCCAATGACGGTTACTCATGAGTCAGAACGAGGCCGATTTCCACCATGAGTCAGAAGGGTGTTGATGTTTTGAGCGACTTCCCCCTTTTCCACTGTGAGAGTTAACGGGCAAGCTTGTAGGAACGTTATGTGTGTGGTTAATGGCCAGTTAAACATCCAGTCTCTGAGGCATGATGGCCAAGTGGCAAGGCGTTGGTCTCGTAAACCAAAGACCATGGGTTCTTGTTTACTCCAAAAATGAAACGGGACATGATCTTATGCTGGCAAACTCTTGACTACATGTGCCTTAAAAAATGTCTTGCCAGAGTCCTTGTACTTCAGTTGTCATCTGTTGCCGTCATGAAGTTCTACAAATGTCAGAATTTGCCTCGCTTCTTCGGTCACCATTGCTTTAAGACATCTAAGGTGCATCAAAGTTTCCTACCTGCGTCAGTCTCAGAATGTACAGAGAATTTTTGTTTCCAGCCACCTTTGCTGAATGAATGAACCTTCAGGACTGCAAAGTCTTTACCACCAAAACTTTAAAGTGCCTCATCTGTGTACTGTTCCTGGCTTGGTTTTTATACTCTTGAGGCTCTGGCTTGGTGGCTTGGCAGATGACAACTTGCTTAGTCCACTCAGGCGACTAGTTGTTGTGCCTTTCGGAACGTAAAAAGAATACACTTTCCCGGAGATGTAGCTCAGTGTTAGTGCACATGCCTTGCATGTATGAGGGCCTGCGTTCAGTCCCCAGCAATCACCATAGATGTAACCGTGTAGACTGAACCACCCTGCTGAGGAAGCGCACACATATTTCTGGCCAAAATAGCTAACTATAGGTTCATCCTTGTTCACCTTAAGACCTCCAACACAAATGGAGCTTCTTTTGTCAGTGTGGCATTAGCCCAATCTACACTCACTGGCCACTTTATTACTTACACCTTGGTAGTACTGGCTTGGACCAACTTTTGCCTTCAGAGCTGCCTTAATCCTTTGTGGCATAGATTCAACAAGGCGCTGGAAACATTCCTTAGAGATTTTTGTCCATATTGACATGACAGCAGTTCTTGCAGATTTGCCTGCTGCACACCCATGATGTGAATCTTTTATTTCGCCACAACTCAAAGGTGTTCTATTGGATTGAGATCTGGTGGCTGTTGTAACAAGTGGTTATTTGAGTTACTGTTGCCTTTCCATCAGCTCAAACCAGTCAGGCCATTCTCCTCTGACATCAACAAAGCACTTCCACCAGAGAAGTGCCACTCACTGGAGTGTTTCACTTTTTTAGACCATCCTATTTAAACTATAGAGATCGTTATGTGCAAACATCGCAGTAGATCAGCAGTTTCTGAAATACTCACCGAGACCAGCCCATCTAGCACCAGAACAGGTATGCCTAATAAAGTGGCCAGTGAGTGTTGCTTCATCACACTTTGAAGTCACATGAAAATGGTGATTAATTCTGACTAATTCATCCTGTGAAGCTTTTTAGCACATCAAAAGCAGTTTGGGCATCCTGGTTCTCACCAATGTAGTTTCATGTGGCATGCCTATAATCAGGGAACAAAACTATGCCTTCACTACCTCACACAAAAATAGATTGACTAACTCTTTGCAGAGACTTGTGTTTGGATAGTGCTCATTTTAAAATAAAAGTGACATTTCAAACAGCATTTGTTTAAGCTAGGGAAAAATCAAGCAGAGGCAGCAACGTTGACGATACGTTTTATTAAAGACGACAGGACAACCATTTGGAAAAGGATCAATAACAGTTTCAGCAAGGCAGCATTAGATAGAGCCTTCGTTGGGCAATTAGAAGGAATGAACAGGAAAGTCCAGAGTGAAGCTATAGCTCTTTGAGGTCAAGCCAGAACTTGGGCTCTGCATTTGGGTCTGCCCTGTGCCTGCACCTTGGGCTGACAGAGGTCCATCAGGTTTTAGTGGAGCATCACTGGCAGACTGCTGGCTGGTACAGGCAACACCCAAACCCACACTGGAACCCTGCATCTGGGACTGGGCAGTCTGTGCTGAAGGCTGCCATGTACCTGCACCCTGGGGATCCAGAGACCCATAATAAGCACTGCTGGTTTGGGGAACCTCACCGGAAGACTGCTGGCTGGTAGAGGTCAAGCCAGAACTTGGGCTCTGCATTTGGGTCTGCCCTGTGCCTGCACCTTGGGCTGACAGAGGTCCATCAGGTTTTAGTGGAGCATCACTGGCAGACTGCTGGCTGGTACAGGCAACACCCAAACCCACACTGGAACCCTGCATCTGGGACTGGGCAGTCTGTGCTGAAGGCTGCCATGTACCTGCACCCTGGGGATCCAGAGACCCATAATAAGCACTGCTTGTTTGGGGAACATCACCGGAAGACTGCTGGCTGGTAGAGGTCAAGCCAGAACTTGGGCTCTGCATTTGGGTCTGCCCTGTGCCTGACAGACGTCCATCAGGTTTTAGTGGAGCTTCACCGGAAGACTGCTGGCTGGTTGAGCTCACACCAGAACCCCCACTGGAAGGCTGCATCTGGGACTGGGCAGAAGATGTCTGCCATGTGCTTGCAAGCCAAGGAGGAAGGGCCCCATTGGAGCTGGTGCAGCCTTTTTGTGCAGCATCACTGGCTGACTGCTGGTTGATGGAGGTTGAGCTAGAACTCATGATCTGCATTTGGGTCTGCCCTGTGCCTGACAGAGGTCCATCAGTTTTTAGTGGAGCATCACTGGCAGACTGCTGGCTGGTAGAGGCAACACCCAAACCCACACTGGAACCCTGCATCTGGGACTGGGCAGACTGGAGGGTAGATGTCTGCCGTGTGCCTGCAAGCCAAGGAGGAAGGGCCCCATAGGAGCTGGTGCAGCCTTTTTGGGCAGAGTCACTGGCTGACTGCTGGCTAGGGGAGGTCGTGTCAGAACTCACAATTGTGCTTTGGCTAGGTATAAAAGGGAGTCTCGATTTCATAACTGGTGCAGAAGCGGACCAGCTGGAACTCTGGTACTGACCTTCATTGCTACCTTGCTGAGAGGTTGAAACCAATGCACCTCCTACAGTCTGGGTTTGGGACACAGGCTTACTTACTGGCCTGGTTTGTGAAGGATGGGGAAGCTGTTGGTAGCTTTCAGGTTGAGGAGGGGAAGCAACATGAGGTTGGGGCTCCTCTGAAGGAAGATGCATTGACTGGCCTGAGGATGGAGCCCAGTAGCCTCCCTGATGTTGATGGGTAGGAGCAGATTGGGCAGTGTACAGCCATGAACTGGTGTACTGACTGGGGAAACCTTGAGCACTGGATACAGAGTCCAAGCTGCCAGAAGACCCCCCATGTAAAGCATCACGCTCAAAAAGGCTACTGGATATCTGGGGGGTGCTTAGGACACTCTCGGAGCTCTGCCCCCAATACCGGGCTTCAACATTACCAGAGGAATCCAGCAGCTGGGGTTGGGATACAACACCAGGAAACTGTTGGCCACCTTGGAACACAGACTGGTAATACCCAGCAGAGCCACTTGTAGTTTGAGCCTCTGAAGAATCCATTTGACTGCTGGAAACACAACTTGGTTGTCCAGTCCGAGTCCGACTGGGTTCAGGACCTTGCAGAGGGAACGCGGAACTACTTTGCATGGATGCAGCACTGGAAGTGGAGCCCTCCACCTTGGTCTGATGAGGAAGGTTGCTGACTTTTTGGGGCTGAGCCATGGAAGCCCATGCTGCTACACTGGACCAATGTGGCACAGGTTTTTTATTCCACACTTGAAAGGGACACAAAAAGAGTGAAGAAGGTTTGCTAAAGAGGCCTGAACATGGGCACAAGGCCTCAATATCTGTGGTCTGATCAATTTCTTACCTCCAAGCCCATCTGTATCCCTTAACAGAAATGCAGCAGCAAGGAATAACCAAAGCCTACATGACAAAAGAGCATTTAAACATGAACTTAATCAACTGTCATAAATAATAGACAAGGTAACACCACAACCTAACCACCCCACAGTATTACCCTCTGCTCCACCACATCATGCCTCTGGACGGGGAAACCCCTAAAGCCAGTGTTACACAGCACTCGCTTCTCACTGTTAAAAGCACAAACAGACATAGGCTCCCTGCCTACCTGCATTCCATTTAAACCTCTCATTAAAGTTGGCTGATAAGAATCACCTGTTCAAACCCTTTTCAGATGTTGTCTAACCAAGTATGGCTGCCCTTTGTTTTTGCTTTGTTTGTGGAACATTTGAATCCATGAAATATCCTTTTCTCACTGTGTTGTATATTTTAACTGTGTGTTTGGGAATATTTTTGGGCCATTGTAATTCCTTTTTTACATCTAATCTTGACGAAGTTTCGATGTAGGCTGGACTTGTGAGGAACACAAAAACATATATTTGTGAGGAAAGAGGAATGATTTTGATCACTGATGTTTGTTTAAATGTAATCTCTGCTGTTACCTATGGGATGATAGGTGCACCAGCGGGAGTTATTCAATGCATAATAACAAGAGCAACTGAGATAGCTGTGTACATCTTTCTTCCAGTATCATATTTTGATATCCATGTTGTCCATGGAAGCAAGTGGAGCTGGAGATCCCTAGCACTTTTTATAAACTTACAGTCCTAGCAGATTCAATTTGATGAAAATTTCCAATTCAGTAAACATCACAAAACGTAAATCCAAAGTCCATGGGTCTGCAGCCAAGAGATTTAGATTGGGCAATTGATTCCAGCTCGTGTTAATCACCAACAGTGTGTTTCTGAGCACAGTGCCACATGTTCCACACTCTTCCTCAAATGCATTTAACAAGTGTTTTCCACATGATTTGTGTTCCATCGGAGGTTTTTAGGTCGTGGCGTGATGGCCAAGTGGTAAGGCGTAGGTCTCGTAAACCGGAGATCACGGGTTCGAGCCCCGTTCATGCCTTTTAAAAGCCACTTGAGGGGAATGCCACAAAACATTGTCATGGAAGATAACCATAGTCATTGTGGGTTGACATGGTCATCGACTGTGTGCTGATTCGTTCCCTTGTTTCTTGATTTTCGTGGCATGGTCACCACACATGCGGCACGTGAGCGTGTTGGGGATGTAGCTCAGTGGTACAGCTTGTGTTTTATATGCGTGATATCGTGGGTTCAATCCCCAGCATGTGTTCCTGATGTTTAGGACAGCTGCCCTCTAGAAAAGGTTCTGTTTGGAAGCATAGGGTGCTACACTTTGTGCTGATGCTATCGATAGGGCATGCTCAGCTTCCAATGACGGTTACTCATGAGTCAGAACGAGGCCGATTTCCACCATGAGTCAGAAGGGTGTTGATGTTTTGAGCGACTTCCCCCTTTTCCACTGTGAGAGTTAACGGGCAAGCTTGTAGGAACGTTATGTGTGTGGTTAATGGCCAGTTAAACATCCAGTCTCTGAGGCATGATGGCCAAGTGGCAAGGCGTTGGTCTCGTAAACCAAAGACCATGGGTTCTTGTTTACTCCAAAAATGAAACGGGACATGATCTTATGCTGGCAAACTCTTGACTACATGTGCCTTAAAAAATGTCTTGCCAGAGTCCTTGTACTTCAGTTGTCATCTGTTGCCGTCATGAAGTTCTACAAATGTCAGAATTTGCCTCGCTTCTTCGGTCACCATTGCTTTAAGACATCTAAGGTGCATCGAAGTTTCCTACCTGCGTCAGTCTCAGAATGTACAGAGAATTTTTGTTTCCAGCCACCTTTGCTGAATGAATGAACCTTCAGGACTGCAAAGTCTTTACCACCAAAACTTTAAAGTGCCTCATCTGTGTACTGTTCCTGGCTTGGTTTTTATACTCTTGAGGCTCTGGCTTGGTGGCTTGGCAGATGACAACTTGCTTAGTCCACTCAGGCGACTAGTTGTTGTGCCTTTCGGAACGTAAAAAGAATACACTTTCCCGGAGATGTAGCTCAGTGTTAGTGCACATGCCTTGCATGTATGAGGGCCTGCGTTCAGTCCCCAGCAATCACCATAGATGTAACCGTGTAGACTGAACCACCCTGCTGAGGAAGCGCACACATATTTCTGGCCAAAATAGCTAACTATAGGTTCATCCTTGTTCACCTTAAGACCTCCAACACAAATGGAGCTTCTTTTGTCAGTGTGGCATTAGCCCAATCTACACTCACTGGCCACTTTATTACTTACACCTTGGTAGTACTGGCTTGGACCAACTTTTGCCTTCAGAGCTGCCTTAATCCTTTGTGGCATAGATTCAACAAGGCGCTGGAAACATTCCTTAGAGATTTTTGTCCATATTGACATGACAGCAGTTCTTGCAGATTTGCCTGCTGCACACCCATGATGTGAATCTTTTATTTCGCCACAACTCAAAGGTGTTCTATTGGATTGAGATCTGGTGGCTGTTGTAACAAGTGGTTATTTGAGTTACTGTTGCCTTTCCATCAGCTCAAACCAGTCAGGCCATTCTCCTCTGACATCAACAAAGCACTTCCACCAGAGAAGTGCCACTCACTGGAGTGTTTCACTTTTTTAGACCATCCTATTTAAACTATAGAGATCGTTATGTGCAAACATCGCAGTAGATCAGCAGTTTCTGAAATACTCACCGAGACCAGCCCATCTAGCACCAGAACAGGTATGCCTAATAAAGTGGCCAGTGAGTGTTGCTTCATCACACTTTGAAGTCACATGAAAATGGTGATTAATTCTGACTAATTCATCCTGTGAAGCTTTTTAGCACATCAAAAGCAGTTTGGGCATCCTGGTTCTCACCAATGTAGTTTCATGTGGCATGCCTATAATCAGGGAACAAAACTATGCCTTCACTACCTCACACAAAAATAGATTGACTAACTCTTTGCAGAGACTTGTGTTTGGATAGTGCTCATTTTAAAATAAAAGTGACATTTCAAACAGCATTTGTTTAAGCTAGGGAAAAATCAAGCAGAGGCAGCAACGTTGACGATACGTTTTATTAAAGACGACAGGACAACCATTTGGAAAAGGATCAATAACAGTTTCAGCAAGGCAGCATTAGATAGAGCCTTCGTTGGGCAATTAGAAGGAATGAACAGGAAAGTCCAGAGTGAAGCTATAGCTCTTTGAGGTCAAGCCAGAACTTGGGCTCTGCATTTGGGTCTGCCCTGTGCCTGCACCTTGGGCTGACAGAGGTCCATCAGGTTTTAGTGGAGCATCACTGGCAGACTGCTGGCTGGTACAGGCAACACCCAAACCCACACTGGAACCCTGCATCTGGGACTGGGCAGTCTGTGCTGAAGGCTGCCATGTACCTGCACCCTGGGGATCCAGAGACCCATAATAAGCACTGCTGGTTTGGGGAACCTCACCGGAAGACTGCTGGCTGGTAGAGGTCAAGCCAGAACTTGGGCTCTGCATTTGGGTCTGCCCTGTGCCTGCACCTTGGGCTGACAGAGGTCCATCAGGTTTTAGTGGAGCATCACTGGCAGACTGCTGGCTGGTACAGGCAACACCCAAACCCACACTGGAACCCTGCATCTGGGACTGGGCAGTCTGTGCTGAAGGCTGCCATGTACCTGCACCCTGGGGATCCAGAGACCCATAATAAGCACTGCTTGTTTGGGGAACATCACTGGAAGACTGCTGGCTGGTAGAGGTCAAGCCAGAACTTGGGCTCTGCATTTGGGTCTGCCCTGTGCCTGACAGACGTCTATCAGGTTTTAGTGGAGCTTCACCGGAAGACTGCTGGCTGGTTGAGCTCACACCAGAACCCCCACTGGAAGGCTGCATCTGGGACTGGGCAGAAGATGTCTGCCATGTGCTTGCAAGCCAAGGAGGAAGGGCCCCATTGGAGCTGGTGCAGCCTTTTTGTGCAGCATCACTGGCTGACTGCTGGTTGATGGAGGTTGAGCTAGAACTCATGATCTGCATTTGGGTCTGCCCTGTGCCTGACAGAGGTCCATCAGTTTTTAGTGGAGCATCACTGGCAGACTGCTGGCTGGTAGAGGCAACACCCAAACCCACACTGGAACCCTGCATCTGGGACTGGGCAGACTGGAGGGTAGATGTCTGCCGTGTGCCTGCAAGCCAAGGAGGAAGGGCCCCATAGGAGCTGGTGCAGCCTTTTTGGGCAGAGTCACTGGCTGACTGCTGGCTAGGGGAGGTCGTGTCAGAACTCACAATTGTGCTTTGGCTAGGTATAAAAGGGAGTCTCGATTTCATAACTGGTGCAGAAGCGGACCAGCTGGAACTCTGGTACTGACCTTCATTGCTACCTTGCTGAGAGGTTGAAACCAATGCACCTCCTACAGTCTGGGTTTGGGACACAGGCTTACTTACTGGCCTGGTTTGTGAAGGATGGGGAAGCTGTTGGTAGCTTTCAGGTTGAGGAGGGGAAGCAACATGAGGTTGGGGCTCCTCTGAAGGAAGATGCATTGACTGGCCTGAGGATGGAGCCCAGTAGCCTCCCTGATGTTGATGGGTAGGAGCAGATTGGGCAGTGTACAGCCATGAACTGGTGTACTGACTGGGGAAACCTTGAGCACTGGATACAGAGTCCAAGCTGCCAGAAGACCCCCCATGTAAAGCATCACGCTCAAAAAGGCTACTGGATATCTGGGGGGTGCTTAGGACACTCTCGGAGCTCTGCCCCCAATACCGGGCTTCAACATTACCAGAGGAATCCAGCAGCTGGGGTTGGGATACAACACCAGGAAACTGTTGGCCACCTTGGAACACAGACTGGTAATACCCAGCAGAGCCACTTGTAGTTTGAGCCTCTGAAGAATCCATTTGACTGCTGGAAACACAACTTGGTTGTCCAGTCCGAGTCCGACTGGGTTCAGGACCTTGCAGAGGGAACGCGGAACTACTTTGCATGGATGCAGCACTGGAAGTGGAGCCCTCCACCTTGGTCTGATGAGGAAGGTTGCTGACTTTTTGGGGCTGAGCCATGGAAGCCCATGCTGCTACACTGGACCAATGTGGCACAGGTTTTTTATTCCACACTTGAAAGGGACACAAAAAGAGTGAAGAAGGTTTGCTAAAGAGGCCTGAACATGGGCACAAGGCCTCAATATCTGTGGTCTGATCAATTTCTTACCTCCAAGCCCATCTGTATCCCTTAACAGAAATGCAGCAGCAAGGAATAACCAAAGCCTACATGACAAAAGAGCATTTAAACATGAACTTAATCAACTGTCATAAATAATAGACAAGGTAACACCACAACCTAACCACCCCACAGTATTACCCTCTGCTCCACCACATCATGCCTCTGGACGGGGAAACCCCTAAAGCCAGTGTTACACAGCACTCGCTTCTCACTGTTAAAAGCACAAACAGACATGGGCTCCCTGCCTACCTGCATTCCATTTAAACCTCTCATTAAAGTTGGCTGATAAGAATCACCTGTTCAAACCCTTTTCAGATGTTGTCTAACCAAGTATGGCTGCCCTTTGTTTTTGCTTTGTTTGTGGAACATTTGAATCCATGAAATATCCTTTTCTCACTGTGTTGTATATTTTAACTGTGTGTTTGGGAATATTTTTGGGCCATTGTAATTCCTTTTTTACATCTAATCTTGACGAAGTTTCGATGTAGGCTGGACTTGTGAGGAACACAAAAACATATATTTGTGAGGAAAGAGGAATGATTTTGATCACTGATGTTTGTTTAAATGTAATCTCTGCTGTTACCTATGGGATGATAGGTGCACCAGCGGGAGTTATTCAATGCATAATAACAAGAGCAACTGAGATAGCTGTGTACATCTTTCTTCCAGTATCATATTTTGATATCCATGTTGTCCATGGAAGCAAGTGGAGCTGGAGATCCCTAGCACTTTTTATAAACTTACAGTCCTAGCAGATTCAATTTGATGAAAATTTCCAATTCAGTAAACATCACAAAACGTAAATCCAAAGTCCATGGGTCTGCAGCCAAGAGATTTAGATTGGGCAATTGATTCCAGCTCGTGTTAATCACCAACAGTGTGTTTCTGAGCACAGTGCCACATGTTCCACACTCTTCCTCAAATGCATTTAACAAGTGTTTTCCACATGATTTGTGTTCCATCGGAGGTTTTTAGGTCGTGGCGTGGTGCGTCGGTCTCGTAAACCGGAGATCACGGGTTCGAGCCCCGTTCATGCCTTTTAAAAGCCACTTGAGGGGAATGCCACAAAACATTGTCATGGAAGATAACCATAGTCATTGTGGGTTGACATGGTCATCGACTGTGTGCTGATTCGTTCCCTTGTTTCTTGATTTTCGTGGCATGGTCACCACACATGCGGCACATGAGCGTGTTGGGGATGTAGCTCAGTGGTACAGCTTGTGTTTTATATGCGTGATATCGTGGGTTCAATCCCCAGCATGTGTTCCTGATGTTTAGGACAGCTGCCCTCTAGAAAAGGTTCTGTTTGGAAGCATAGGGTGCTACACTTTGTGCTGATGCTATCGATAGGGCATGCTCAGCTTCCAATCACGGTTACTCATGAGTCAGAACGAGGCCGATTTCCACCATGAGTCAGAAGGGTGTTGATGTTTTGAGCGACTTCCCCCTTTTCCACTGTGAGAGTTAACGGGCAAGCTTGTAGGAACGTTATGTGTGTGGTTAATGGCCAGTTAAACATCCAGTCTCTGAGGCATGATGGCCAAGTGGCAAGGCGTTGGTCTCGTAAACCAAAGACCATGGGTTCTTGTTTACTCCAAAAATGAAACGGGACATGATCTTATGCTGGCAAACTCTTGACTACATGTGCCTTAAAAAATGTCTTGCCAGAGTCCTTGTACTTCAGTTGTCATCTGTTGCCGTCATGAAGTTCTACAAATGTCAGAATTTGCCTCGCTTCTTCGGTCACCATTGCTTTAAGACATCTAAGGTGCATCGAAGTTTCCTACCTGCGTCAGTCTCAGAATGTACAGAGAATTTTTGTTTCCAGCCACCTTTGCTGAATGAATGAACCTTCAGGACTGCAAAGTCTTTACCACCAAAACTTTAAAGTGCCTCATCTGTGTACTGTTCCTGGCTTGGTTTTTATACTCTTGAGGCTCTGGCTTGGTGGCTTGGCAGATGACAACTTGCTTAGTCCACTCAGGCGACTAGTTGTTGTGCCTTTCGGAACGTAAAAAGAATACACTTTCCCGGAGATGTAGCTCAGTGTTAGTGCACATGCCTTGCATGTATGAGGGCCTGCGTTCAGTCCCCAGCAATCACCATAGATGTAACCGTGTAGACTGAACCACCCTGCTGAGGAAGCGCACACATATTTCTGGCCAAAATAGCTAACTATAGGTTCATCCTTGTTCACCTTAAGACCTCCAACACAAATGGAGCTTCTTTTGTCAGTGTGGCATTAGCCCAATCTACACTCACTGGCCACTTTATTACTTACACCTTGGTAGTACTGGCTTGGACCAACTTTTGCCTTCAGAGCTGCCTTAATCCTTTGTGGCATAGATTCAACAAGGCGCTGGAAACATTCCTTAGAGATTTTTGTCCATATTGACATGACAGCAGTTCTTGCAGATTTGCCTGCTGCACACCCATGATGTGAATCTTTTATTTCGCCACAACTCAAAGGTGTTCTATTGGATTGAGATCTGGTGGCTGTTGTAACAAGTGGTTATTTGAGTTACTGTTGCCTTTCCATCAGCTCAAACCAGTCAGGCCATTCTCCTCTGACATCAACAAAGCACTTCCACCAGAGAAGTGCCACTCACTGGAGTGTTTCACTTTTTTAGACCATCCTATTTAAACTATAGAGATCGTTATGTGCAAACATCGCAGTAGATCAGCAGTTTCTGAAATACTCACCGAGACCAGCCCATCTAGCACCAGAACAGGTATGCCTAATAAAGTGGCCAGTGAGTGTTGCTTCATCACACTTTGAAGTCACATGAAAATGGTGATTAATTCTGACTAATTCATCCTGTGAAGCTTTTTAGCACATCAAAAGCAGTTTGGGCATCCTGGTTCTCACCAATGTAGTTTCATGTGGCATGCCTATAATCAGGGAACAAAACTATGCCTTCACTACCTCACACAAAAATAGATTGACTAACTCTTTGCAGAGACTTGTGTTTGGATAGTGCTCATTTTAAAATAAAAGTGACATTTCAAACAGCATTTGTTTAAGCTAGGGAAAAATCAAGCAGAGGCAGCAACGTTGACGATACGTTTTATTAAAGACGACAGGACAACCATTTGGAAAAGGATCAATAACAGTTTCAGCAAGGCAGCATTAGATAGAGCCTTCGTTGGGCAATTAGAAGGAATGAACAGGAAAGTCCAGAGTGAAGCTATAGCTCTTTGAGGTCAAGCCAGAACTTGGGCTCTGCATTTGGGTCTGCCCTGTGCCTGCACCTTGGGCTGACAGAGGTCCATCAGATTTTAGAGGAGCATCACTGGCAGACTGCTGGCTGGTACAGGCAACACCCAAACCCACACTGGAACCCTGCATCTGGGACTGGGCAGTCTGTGCTAAAGGCTGCCATGTACCTGCACCCTGGGGATCCAGAGACCCATAATAAGCACTGCTCGTTTGGGGAACATCACCGGAAGACTGCTGGCTGGTAGAGGTCAAGCCAGCACTTGGGCTCTGCATTTGGGTCTGCCCTGTCCCTGCACCTTGGGCTGACAGAGGTCCATCAGGTTTTAGTGGAGCATCACTGGCAGACTGCTGGCTGGTTGAGCTCACACCAGAACCCCCACTGGAAGGCTGCATCTGGGACTGGGCAGAAGATGTCTGCCATGTGCTTGCAAGCCAAGGAGGAAGGGCCCCATTGGAGCTGGTGCAGCCTTTTTGTGCAGCATCACTGGCTGACTGCTGGTTGATGGAGGTTGAGCTAGAACTCATGATCTGCATTTGGGTCTGCCCTGTGCCTGACAGAGGTCCATCAGTTTTTAGTGGAGCATCACTGGCAGACTGCTGGCTGGTAGAGGCAACACCCAAACCCACACTGGAACCCTGCATCTGGGACTGGGCAGACTGGAGGGTAGATGTCTGCCGTGTGCCTGCAAGCCAAGGAGGAAGGGCCCCATAGGAGCTGGTGCAGCCTTTTTGGGCAGAGTCACTGGCTGACTGCTGGCTAGGGGAGGTCGTGTCAGAACTCACAATTGTGCTTTGGCTAGGTATAAAAGGGAGTCTCGATTTCATAACTGGTGCAGAAGCGGACCAGCTGGAACTCTGGTACTGACCTTCATTGCTACCTTGCTGAGAGGTTGAAACCAATGCACCTCCTACAGTCTGGGTTTGGGACACAGGCTTACTTACTGGCCTGGTTTGTGAAGGATGGGGAAGCTGTTGGTAGCTTTCAGGTTGAGGAGGGGAAGCAACATGAGGTTGGGGCTCCTCTGAAGGAAGATGCATTGACTGGCCTGAGGATGGAGCCCAGTAGCCTCCCTGATGTTGATGGGTAGGAGCAGATTGGGCAGTGTACAGCCATGAACTGGTGTACTGACTGGGGAAACCTTGAGCACTGGATACAGAGTCCAAGCTGCCAGAAGACCCCCCATGTAAAGCATCACGCTCAAAAAGGCTACTGGATATCTGGGGGGTGCTTAGGACACTCTCGGAGCTCTGCCCCCAATACCGGGCTTCAACATTACCAGAGGAATCCAGCAGCTGGGGTTGGGATACAACACCAGGAAACTGTTGGCCACCTTGGAACACAGACTGGTAATACCCAGCAGAGCCACTTGTAGTTTGAGCCTCTGAAGAATCCATTTGACTGCTGGAAACACAACTTGGTTGTCCAGTCCGAGTCCGACTGGGTTCAGGACCTTGCAGAGGGAACGCGGAACTACTTTGCATGGATGCAGCACTGGAAGTGGAGCCCTCCACCTTGGTCTGATGAGGAAGGTTGCTGACTTTTTGGGGCTGAGCCATGGAAGCCCATGCTGCTACACTGGACCAATGTGGCACAGGTTTTTTATTCCACACTTGAAAGGGACACAAAAAGAGTGAAGAAGGTTTGCTAAAGAGGCCTGAACATGGGCACAAGGCCTCAATATCTGTGGTCTGATCAATTTCTTACCTCCAAGCCCATCTGTATCCCTTAACAGAAATGCAGCAGCAAGGAATAACCAAAGCCTACATGACAAAAGAGCATTTAAACATGAACTTAATCAACTGTCATAAATAATAGACAAGGTAACACCACAACCTAACCACCCCACAGTATTACCCTCTGCTCCACCACATCATGCCTCTGGACGGGGAAACCCCTAAAGCCAGTGTTACACAGCACTCGCTTCTCACTGTTAAAAGCACAAACAGACATGGGCTCCCTGCCTACCTGCATTCCATTTAAACCTCTCATTAAAGTTGGCTGATAAGAATCACCTGTTCAAACCCTTTTCAGATGTTGTCTAACCAAGTATGGCTGCCCTTTGTTTTTGCTTTGTTTGTGGAACATTTGAATCCATGAAATATCCTTTTCTCACTGTGTTGTATATTTTAACTGTGTGTTTGGGAATATTTTTGGGCCATTGTAATTCCTTTTTTACATCTAATCTTGACGAAGTTTCGATGTAGGCTGGACTTGTGAGGAACACAAAAACATATATTTGTGAGGAAAGAGGAATGATTTTGATCACTGATGTTTGTTTAAATGTAATCTCTGCTGTTACCTATGGGATGATAGGTGCACCAGCGGGAGTTATTCAATGCATAATAACAAGAGCAACTGAGATAGCTGTGTACATCTTTCTTCCAGTATCATATTTTGATATCCATGTTGTCCATGGAAGCAAGTGGAGCTGGAGATCCCTAGCACTTTTTATAAACTTACAGTCCTAGCAGATTCAATTTGATGAAAATTTCCAATTCAGTAAACATCACAAAACGTAAATCCAAAGTCCATGGGTCTGCAGCCAAGAGATTTAGATTGGGCAATTGATTCCAGCTCGTGTTAATCACCAACAGTGTGTTTCTGAGCACAGTGCCACATGTTCCACACTCTTCCTCAAATGCATTTAACAAGTGTTTTCCACATGATTTGTGTTCCATCGGAGGTTTTTAGGTCGTGGCGTGATGGCCAAGTGGTAAGGCGTCGGTCTCGTAAACCGGAGATCACGGGTTCGAGCCCCGTTCATGCCTTTTAAAAGCCACTTGAGGGGAATGCCACAAAACATTGTCATGGAAGATAACCATAGTCATTGTGGGTTGACATGGTCATCGACTGTGTGCTGATTCGTTCCCTTGTTTCTTGATTTTCGTGGCATGGTCACCACACATGCGGCACGTGAGCGTGTTGGGGATGTAGCTCAGTGGTACAGCTTGTGTTTTATATGCGTGATATCGTGGGTTCAATCCCCAGCATGTGTTCCTGATGTTTAGGACAGCTGCCCTCTAGAAAAGGTTCTGTTTGGAAGCATAGGGTGCTACACTTTGTGCTGATGCTATCGATAGGGCATGCTCAGCTTCCAATGACGGTTACTCATGAGTCAGAACGAGGCCGATTTCCACCATGAGTCAGAAGGGTGTTGATGTTTTGAGCGACTTCCCCCTTTTCCACTGTGAGAGTTAACGGGCAAGCTTGTAGGAACGTTATGTGTGTGGTTAATGGCCAGTTAAACATCCAGTCTCTGAGGCATGATGGCCAAGTGGCAAGGCGTTGGTCTCGTAAACCAAAGACCATGGGTTCTTGTTTACTCCAAAAATGAAACGGGACATGATCTTATGCTGGCAAACTCTTGACTACATGTGCCTTAAAAAATGTCTTGCCAGAGTCCTTGTACTTCAGTTGTCATCTGTTGCCGTCATGAAGTTCTACAAATGTCAGAATTTGCCTCGCTTCTTCGGTCACCATTGCTTTAAGACATCTAAGGTGCATCAAAGTTTCCTACCTGCGTCAGTCTCAGAATGTACAGAGAATTTTTGTTTCCAGCCACCTTTGCTGAATGAATGAACCTTCAGGACTGCAAAGTCTTTACCACCAAAACTTTAAAGTGCCTCATCTGTGTACTGTTCCTGGCTTGGTTTTTATACTCTTGAGGCTCTGGCTTGGTGGCTTGGCAGATGACAACTTGCTTAGTCCACTCAGGCGACTAGTTGTTGTGCCTTTCGGAACGTAAAAAGAATACACTTTCCCGGAGATGTAGCTCAGTGTTAGTGCACATGCCTTGCATGTATGAGGGCCTGCGTTCAGTCCCCAGCAATCACCATAGATGTAACCGTGTAGACTGAACCACCCTGCTGAGGAAGCGCACACATATTTCTGGCCAAAATAGCTAACTATAGGTTCATCCTTGTTCACCTTAAGACCTCCAACACAAATGGAGCTTCTTTTGTCAGTGTGGCATTAGCCCAATCTACACTCACTGGCCACTTTATTACTTACACCTTGGTAGTACTGGCTTGGACCAACTTTTGCCTTCAGAGCTGCCTTAATCCTTTGTGGCATAGATTCAACAAGGCGCTGGAAACATTCCTTAGAGATTTTTGTCCATATTGACATGACAGCAGTTCTTGCAGATTTGCCTGCTGCACACCCATGATGTGAATCTTTTATTTCGCCACAACTCAAAGGTGTTCTATTGGATTGAGATCTGGTGGCTGTTGTAACAAGTGGTTATTTGAGTTACTGTTGCCTTTCCATCAGCTCAAACCAGTCAGGCCATTCTCCTCTGACATCAACAAAGCACTTCCACCAGAGAAGTGCCACTCACTGGAGTGTTTCACTTTTTTAGACCATCCTATTTAAACTATAGAGATCGTTATGTGCAAACATCGCAGTAGATCAGCAGTTTCTGAAATACTCACCGAGACCAGCCCATCTAGCACCAGAACAGGTATGCCTAATAAAGTGGCCAGTGAGTGTTGCTTCATCACACTTTGAAGTCACATGAAAATGGTGATTAATTCTGACTAATTCATCCTGTGAAGCTTTTTAGCACATCAAAAGCAGTTTGGGCATCCTGGTTCTCACCAATGTAGTTTCATGTGGCATGCCTATAATCAGGGAACAAAACTATGCCTTCACTACCTCACACAAAAATAGATTGACTAACTCTTTGCAGAGACTTGTGTTTGGATAGTGCTCATTTTAAAATAAAAGTGACATTTCAAACAGCATTTGTTTAAGCTAGGGAAAAATCAAGCAGAGGCAGCAACGTTGACGATACGTTTTATTAAAGACGACAGGACAACCATTTGGAAAAGGATCAATAACAGTTTCAGCAAGGCAGCATTAGATAGAGCCTTCGTTGGGCAATTAGAAGGAATGAACAGGAAAGTCCAGAGTGAAGCTATAGCTCTTTGAGGTCAAGCCAGAACTTGGGCTCTGCATTTGGGTCTGCCCTGTGCCTGCACCTTGGGCTGACAGAGGTCCATCAGGTTTTAGTGGAGCATCACTGGCAGACTGCTGGCTGGTACAGGCAACACCCAAACCCACACTGGAACCCTGCATCTGGGACTGGGCAGTCTGTGCTGAAGGCTGCCATGTACCTGCACCCTGGGGATCCAGAGACCCATAATAAGCACTGCTGGTTTGGGGAACCTCACCGGAAGACTGCTGGCTGGTAGAGGTCAAGCCAGAACTTGGGCTCTGCATTTGGGTCTGCCCTGTGCCTGCACCTTGGGCTGACAGAGGTCCATCAGATTTTAGAGGAGCATCACTGGCAGACTGCTGGCTGGTACAGGCAACACCCAAACCCACACTGGAACCCTGCATCTGGGACTGGGCAGTCTGTGCTAAAGGCTGCCATGTACCTGCACCCTGGGGATCCAGAGACCCATAATAAGCACTGCTCGTTTGGGGAACATCACCGGAAGACTGCTGGCTGGTAGAGGTCAAGCCAGCACTTGGGCTCTGCATTTGGGTCTGCCCTGTCCCTGCACCTTGGGCTGACAGAGGTCCATCAGGTTTTAGTGGAGCATCACTGGCAGACTGCTGGCTGGTTGAGCTCACACCAGAACCCCCACTGGAAGGCTGCATCTGGGACTGGGCAGAAGATGTCTGCCATGTGCTTGCAAGCCAAGGAGGAAGGGCCCCATTGGAGCTGGTGCAGCCTTTTTGTGCAGCATCACTGGCTGACTGCTGGTTGATGGAGGTTGAGCTAGAACTCATGATCTGCATTTGGGTCTGCCCTGTGCCTGACAGAGGTCCATCAGTTTTTAGTGGAGCATCACTGGCAGACTGCTGGCTGGTAGAGGCAACACCCAAACCCACACTGGAACCCTGCATCTGGGACTGGGCAGACTGGAGGGTAGATGTCTGCCGTGTGCCTGCAAGCCAAGGAGGAAGGGCCCCATAGGAGCTGGTGCAGCCTTTTTGGGCAGAGTCACTGGCTGACTGCTGGCTAGGGGAGGTCGTGTCAGAACTCACAATTGTGCTTTGGCTAGGTATAAAAGGGAGTCTCGATTTCATAACTGGTGCAGAAGCGGACCAGCTGGAACTCTGGTACTGACCTTCATTGCTACCTTGCTGAGAGGTTGAAACCAATGCACCTCCTACAGTCTGGGTTTGGGACACAGGCTTACTTACTGGCCTGGTTTGTGAAGGATGGGGAAGCTGTTGGTAGCTTTCAGGTTGAGGAGGGGAAGCAACATGAGGTTGGGGCTCCTCTGAAGGAAGATGCATTGACTGGCCTGAGGATGGAGCCCAGTAGCCTCCCTGATGTTGATGGGTAGGAGCAGATTGGGCAGTGTACAGCCATGAACTGGTGTACTGACTGGGGAAACCTTGAGCACTGGATACAGAGTCCAAGCTGCCAGAAGACCCCCCATGTAAAGCATCACGCTCAAAAAGGCTACTGGATATCTGGGGGGTGCTTAGGACACTCTCGGAGCTCTGCCCCCAATACCGGGCTTCAACATTACCAGAGGAATCCAGCAGCTGGGGTTGGGATACAACACCAGGAAACTGTTGGCCACCTTGGAACACAGACTGGTAATACCCAGCAGAGCCACTTGTAGTTTGAGCCTCTGAAGAATCCATTTGACTGCTGGAAACACAACTTGGTTGTCCAGTCCGACTGGGTTCAGGACCTTGCAGAGGGAACGCGGAACTACTTTGCATGGATGCAGCACTGGAAGTGGAGCCCTCCACCTTGGTCTGATGAGGAAGGTTGCTGACTTTTTGGGGCTGAGCCATGGAAGCCCATGCTGCTACACTGGACCAATGTGGCACAGGTTTTTTATTCCACACTTGAAAGGGACACAAAAAGAGTGAAGAAGGTTTGCTAAAGAGGCCTGAACATGGGCACAAGGCCTCAATATCTGTGGTCTGATCAATTTCTTACCTCCAAGCCCATCTGTATCCCTTAACAGAAATGCAGCAGCAAGGAATAACCAAAGCCTACATGACAAAAGAGCATTTAAACATGAACTTAATCAACTGTCATAAATAATAGACAAGGTAACACCACAACCTAACCACCCCACAGTATTACCCTCTGCTCCACCACATCATGCCTCTGGACGGGGAAACCCCTAAAGCCAGTGTTACACAGCACTCGCTTCTCACTGTTAAAAGCACAAACAGACATGGGCTCCCTGCCTACCTGCATTCCATTTAAACCTCTCATTAAAGTTGGCTGATAAGAATCACCTGTTCAAACCCTTTTCAGATGTTGTCTAACCAAGTATGGCTGCCCTTTGTTTTTGCTTTGTTTGTGGAACATTTGAATCCATGAAATATCCTTTTCTCACTGTGTTGTATATTTTAACTGTGTGTTTGGGAATATTTTTGGGCCATTGTAATTCCTTTTTTACATCTAATCTTGACGAAGTTTCGATGTAGGCTGGACTTGTGAGGAACACAAAAACATATATTTGTGAGGAAAGAGGAATGATTTTGATCACTGATGTTTGTTTAAATGTAATCTCTGCTGTTACCTATGGGATGATAGGTGCACCAGCGGGAGTTATTCAATGCATAATAACAAGAGCAACTGAGATAGCTGTGTACATCTTTCTTCCAGTATCATATTTTGATATCCATGTTGTCCATGGAAGCAAGTGGAGCTGGAGATCCCTAGCACTTTTTATAAACTTACAGTCCTAGCAGATTCAATTTGATGAAAATTTCCAATTCAGTAAACATCACAAAACGTAAATCCAAAGTCCATGGGTCTGCAGCCAAGAGATTTAGATTGGGCAATTGATTCCAGCTCGTGTTAATCACCAACAGTGTGTTTCTGAGCACAGTGCCACATGTTCCACACTCTTCCTCAAATGCATTTAACAAGTGTTTTCCACATGATTTGTGTTCCATCGGAGGTTTTTAGGTCGTGGCGTGATGGCCAAGTGGTAAGGCGTCGGTCTCGTAAACCGGAGATCACGGGTTCGAGCCCCGTTCATGCCTTTTAAAAGCCACTTGAGGGGAATGCCACAAAACATTGTCATGGAAGATAACCATAGTCATTGTGGGTTGACATGGTCATCGACTGTGTGCTGATTCGTTCCCTTGTTTCTTGATTTTCGTGGCATGGTCACCACACATGCGGCACGTGAGCGTGTTGGGGATGTAGCTCAGTGGTACAGCTTGTGTTTTATATGCGTGATATCGTGGGTTCAATCCCCAGCATGTGTTCCTGATGTTTAGGACAGCTGCCCTCTAGAAAAGGTTCTGTTTGGAAGCATAGGGTGCTACACTTTGTGCTGATGCTATCGATAGGGCATGCTCAGCTTCCAATGACGGTTACTCATGAGTCAGAACGAGGCCGATTTCCACCATGAGTCAGAAGGGTGTTGATGTTTTGAGCGACTTCCCCCTTTTCCACTGTGAGAGTTAACGGGCAAGCTTGTAGGAACGTTATGTGTGTGGTTAATGGCCAGTTAAACATCCAGTCTCTGAGGCATGATGGCCAAGTGGCAAGGCGTTGGTCTCGTAAACCAAAGACCATGGGTTCTTGTTTACTCCAAAAATGAAACGGGACATGATCTTATGCTGGCAAACTCTTGACTACATGTGCCTTAAAAAATGTCTTGCCAGAGTCCTTGTACTTCAGTTGTCATCTGTTGCCGTCATGAAGTTCTACAAATGTCAGAATTTGCCTCGCTTCTTCGGTCACCATTGCTTTAAGACATCTAAGGTGCATCAAAGTTTCCTACCTGCGTCAGTCTCAGAATGTACAGAGAATTTTTGTTTCCAGCCACCTTTGCTGAATGAATGAACCTTCAGGACTGCAAAGTCTTTACCACCAAAACTTTAAAGTGCCTCATCTGTGTACTGTTCCTGGCTTGGTTTTTATACTCTTGAGGCTCTGGCTTGGTGGCTTGGCAGATGACAACTTGCTTAGTCCACTCAGGCGACTAGTTGTTGTGCCTTTCGGAACGTAAAAAGAATACACTTTCCCGGAGATGTAGCTCAGTGTTAGTGCACATGCCTTGCATGTATGAGGGCCTGCGTTCAGTCCCCAGCAATCACCATAGATGTAACCGTGTAGACTGAACCACCCTGCTGAGGAAGCGCACACATATTTCTGGCCAAAATAGCTAACTATAGGTTCATCCTTGTTCACCTTAAGACCTCCAACACAAATGGAGCTTCTTTTGTCAGTGTGGCATTAGCCCAATCTACACTCACTGGCCACTTTATTACTTACACCTTGGTAGTACTGGCTTGGACCAACTTTTGCCTTCAGAGCTGCCTTAATCCTTTGTGGCATAGATTCAACAAGGCGCTGGAAACATTCCTTAGAGATTTTTGTCCATATTGACATGACAGCAGTTCTTGCAGATTTGCCTGCTGCACACCCATGATGTGAATCTTTTATTTCGCCACAACTCAAAGGTGTTCTATTGGATTGAGATCTGGTGGCTGTTGTAACAAGTGGTTATTTGAGTTACTGTTGCCTTTCCATCAGCTCAAACCAGTCAGGCCATTCTCCTCTGACATCAACAAAGCACTTCCACCAGAGAAGTGCCACTCACTGGAGTGTTTCACTTTTTTAGACCATCCTATTTAAACTATAGAGATCGTTATGTGCAAACATCGCAGTAGATCAGCAGTTTCTGAAATACTCACCGAGACCAGCCCATCTAGCACCAGAACAGGTATGCCTAATAAAGTGGCCAGTGAGTGTTGCTTCATCACACTTTGAAGTCACATGAAAATGGTGATTAATTCTGACTAATTCATCCTGTGAAGCTTTTTAGCACATCAAAAGCAGTTTGGGCATCCTGGTTCTCACCAATGTAGTTTCATGTGGCATGCCTATAATCAGGGAACAAAACTATGCCTTCACTACCTCACACAAAAATAGATTGACTAACTCTTTGCAGAGACTTGTGTTTGGATAGTGCTCATTTTAAAATAAAAGTGACATTTCAAACAGCATTTGTTTAAGCTAGGGAAAAATCAAGCAGAGGCAGCAACGTTGACGATACGTTTTATTAAAGACGACAGGACAACCATTTGGAAAAGGATCAATAACAGTTTCAGCAAGGCAGCATTAGATAGAGCCTTCGTTGGGCAATTAGAAGGAATGAACAGGAAAGTCCAGAGTGAAGCTATAGCTCTTTGAGGTCAAGCCAGAACTTGGGCTCTGCATTTGGGTCTGCCCTGTGCCTGCACCTTGGGCTGACAGAGGTCCATCAGGTTTTAGTGGAGCATCACTGGCAGACTGCTGGCTGGTACAGGCAACACCCAAACCCACACTGGAACCCTGCATCTGGGACTGGGCAGTCTGTGCTGAAGGCTGCCATGTACCTGCACCCTGGGGATCCAGAGACCCATAATAAGCACTGCTTGTTTGGGGACCATCACCGGAAGACTGCTGGCTGGTAGAGGTCAAGCCAGAACTTGGGCTCTGCATTTGGGTCTGCCCTGTGCCTGCACCTTGGGCTGACAGAGGTCCATCAGGTTTTAGTGGAGCATCACTGGCAGACTGCTGGCTGGTACAGGCAACACCCAAACCCACACTGGAACCCTGCATCTGGGACTGGGCAGTCTGTGCTGAAGGCTGCCATGTACCTGCACCCTGGGGATCCAGAGACCCATAATAAGCACTGCTTGTTTGGGGAACATCACTGGAAGACTGCTGGCTGGTAGAGGTCAAGCCAGAACTTGGGCTCTGCATTTGGGTCTGCCCTGTGCCTGACAGACGTCTATCAGGTTTTAGTGGAGCTTCACCGGAAGACTGCTGGCTGGTTGAGCTCACACCAGAACCCCCACTGGAAGGCTGCATCTGGGACTGGGCAGAAGATGTCTGCCATGTGCTTGCAAGCCAAGGAGGAAGGGCCCCATTGGAGCTGGTGCAGCCTTTTTGTGCAGCATCACTGGCTGACTGCTGGTTGATGGAGGTTGAGCTAGAACTCATGATCTGCATTTGGGTCTGCCCTGTGCCTGACAGAGGTCCATCAGTTTTTAGTGGAGCATCACTGGCAGACTGCTGGCTGGTAGAGGCAACACCCAAACCCACACTGGAACCCTGCATCTGGGACTGGGCAGACTGGAGGGTAGATGTCTGCCGTGTGCCTGCAAGCCAAGGAGGAAGGGCCCCATAGGAGCTGGTGCAGCCTTTTTGGGCAGAGTCACTGGCTGACTGCTGGCTAGGGGAGGTCGTGTCAGAACTCACAATTGTGCTTTGGCTAGGTATAAAAGGGAGTCTCGATTTCATAACTGGTGCAGAAGCGGACCAGCTGGAACTCTGGTACTGACCTTCATTGCTACCTTGCTGAGAGGTTGAAACCAATGCACCTCCTACAGTCTGGGTTTGGGACACAGGCTTACTTACTGGCCTGGTTTGTGAAGGATGGGGAAGCTGTTGGTAGCTTTCAGGTTGAGGAGGGGAAGCAACATGAGGTTGGGGCTCCTCTGAAGGAAGATGCATTGACTGGCCTGAGGATGGAGCCCAGTAGCCTCCCTGATGTTGATGGGTAGGAGCAGATTGGGCAGTGTACAGCCATGAACTGGTGTACTGACTGGGGAAACCTTGAGCACTGGATACAGAGTCCAAGCTGCCAGAAGACCCCCCATGTAAAGCATCACGCTCAAAAAGGCTACTGGATATCTGGGGGGTGCTTAGGACACTCTCGGAGCTCTGCCCCCAATACCGGGCTTCAACATTACCAGAGGAATCCAGCAGCTGGGGTTGGGATACAACACCAGGAAACTGTTGGCCACCTTGGAACACAGACTGGTAATACCCAGCAGAGCCACTTGTAGTTTGAGCCTCTGAAGAATCCATTTGACTGCTGGAAACACAACTTGGTTGTCCAGTCCGAGTCCGACTGGGTTCAGGACCTTGCAGAGGGAACGCGGAACTACTTTGCATGGATGCAGCACTGGAAGTGGAGCCCTCCATCTTGGTCTGATGAGGAAGGTTGCTGACTTTTTGGGGCTGAGCCATGGAAGCCCATGCTGCTACACTGGACCAATGTGGCACAGGTTTTTTATTCCACACTTGAAGGGGACACAAAAAGAGTGAAGAAGGTTTGCTAAAGAGGCCTGAACATGGGCACAAGGCCTCAATATCTGTGGTCTGATTAATTTCTTACCTCCAATCCCATCTGTATCCCTTAACAGAAATGCAGCAGCAAGGAATAACCAAAGCCTACATGACAAAAGAGCATTTAAACATGAACTTAATCAACTGTCATAAATAATAGACAAGGTAACACCACAACCTAACCACCCCACAGTATTACCCTCTGCTCCACCACATCATGCCTCTGGACAGGGAAACCCCTAAAGCCAGTGTTACACCGCACTCACTTCTCACTGTTAATAACACAAACAAACATAGGTTCCCTGCCTTCCTCAATTGCATTTAACAAGCCTTTTTCTCGCTCACATTTTTGCTCTGTGATTTCTGTGGACATTTCTACTAAGATTTCTCTTAACACTCTATAATAAATTTTACTGCCTCAAGTCTTAGGCAGGAGTCACTGCACTGCAGACGGTACTGCTAAAGGTTCTTATAATATTCTATAACAAACAGTATCCTTTTTTTTTTTGTACAGTCATATCTTAGTAAAATATTAAGTTTTGCATGCAGAAGTTTTGGAATGAAGAGGAACTTATTATGATGAAGTTTAAACATCTAACTAAATAGCTGATCTCAAGTTATGCAGCTTTATTCATAAATTGTTACATTACGTGAAACACTTCTACATTGTGGAGACCCTCTGGCCAATAGATGGCGATAAAGGTACACAAAATGATTCAATTCTGATCTGCTGCACCAAGACCGAAGGTCCAATTTCTGGAAATCCCATGAACTTCGCCAATCTTCACTTCATCAATTGTGCTTGTCAACTAAAGAAAGAAGCTGGTTATAAATAAATTTTACTGCATGCCATACTAGATAAGGGTTATACGATGCAGAAAATCTCAAATATCAATTTATGGTTTATATTAAGATATATACAGCTATATATATATCCTCTGATTAAGTGCTTGATCAAAACAATCACCATACTAGTGATATAATGGTGTCTGTTAGTCCCACTTCTCTATCGTTTGCCTCTGGAAGTATTTGGGATTTTGATTCTAGCTGCACTCATCGTTTCTTCGTGCCATCTTTTTTCCCTTGCCACTCTCGGTTTTGGCTTGCTCAGTGGTCATCCGGATTAGAGAACCCCAACTCGGGAACGAACCGCTCTTTTGAACGAATTTTTTTTTTTCCGATCGAGCTGGTGCACAAGTCCATCGGAATTGATTATTTTACCAACTAGCCACTAATACCTATTTGTCATGGTTCTCAAAAAATGATTAGACTAAAATATCTCATGAAAAAATCTCAAAATATCGGAGAGAAAATTCTCAAGATATTAAAAATTACAAAAAAATATGGACTTCTGACAAGCAGAATTTAATCTTAATAGTCACCCATTAAACAAAACAAAAAAACACCTCATGTCGCTTTGTGGTACCCGAACATATTGGAAAGTATTTAAGATTAATAATTCAGATTAAAGAAAGCACATCCTCTCCTGGGAGAAAATAAATAGATCTAATCGGACGACCAGACAGAAAATAGATTCTGAAAATTGAACTTCCTAGCACTAATCCAGGCGCAGATTTCTGTAAAGCTGTTTAAAAACATTATACAAATAGAATTAAATTTACTTTAATGTAACGGATTAAGCATATTTTGCTAAGCTTTGATAAATAATTACCTACTCAATTTGTTATGTAAAGTCTCACTCTAACAATTAATTGCATTATATAGATTGCGTTTAGGCCTAGATATCTGGCCAGCAGAAAGTTCATTAATTCGGATTCCAACTTCATCCCATCGAATGTAATAACTCTCTCCATTTTAGAAAACCAATCTTGATGTTAACTATTATTTTATCACGAGTCTTGTCATGTTTTTATTAATTTTTAATTTTTGCTCACAGTTTACGTGCCTGGCGATGTAAGGTGCTTTCCAGATCTGCCATGTTTTCTTAGCCAAACAGACTGAGACGCGCTGGAGAAACGCGGGGATGAGCGGTGTAAACGCACACCAGCCACAAATCCGGAAGGTTTTCTCAGATACCTAACACACATGTGCTGATGTCATAGCTAAAATATTTCACCGTTTATTTGAATTAGTAAGAAAGGGATCTCTGTAACTTTCATCCACGTCTCTTGTCCATCATTTCTAAGAGGCTTGTTGTGCATGTGCATGACCAGTCCGTTCTTCAGATAGATCCAGTACAAGCCACATATGACTCGGAACAAAATCCTTAGACCAAACTCTTAAAGGGTGAAAAGATTACACTGTTACACAGTTTTGGCAGAAGGAACTTTGTAGTGGAAGGTGTGTAGAGTCGTTTTTAACAATGCTTAATGATGAAATGGGAGCTTCATAAGTTAGCATTGTGTACATGTCTTTGATTTCTTCTGCACATCTTTTTTGGTTAATTCTGTATGTTATTAATTTTACAGAAACACAGTCTTTCCTCTGCTTCCCTCTTATCTCCACACACCTCTTTTAACTCCCTTGTTTAATCTTTCACCATGTTTTTCGCTGACTCTTTCGTGCTTTTCCTACTCCACCTCTTCTCCATCTTTGTCCCCCTAGTCCTGCTTTGTTCTCTTGCTTTCTCTTTGATTTGCTTGCCCTTTTTTCATTTAATGTATTCCCTTAATTTCTTCCTACACCTTTATCGGTTATAGGTCTTTGTGAAAGCGGCACTCTCCTGGCTGAGTTGTGAAGGACATAGTTCTCACCTCTGCTCCGCCTGAGCTGAGTGGGTGTGTGCTAAGCTGCCGAGTCGACTTTATTCAGCTGCTGAGTCGCTGCTACACCGCTTTAAGGCCTAGAGAGATACATTCATACACCAGTGGGGCAAAAAAAGAACACTAGCTGGCCAATGAAGCCCCACCTGCTAGTACAGCACATGTGCACTCTCCACCATGAACGCAGTCTTTATGAACTCACGTCTGTGCTTTTTTATTAGTGTTTATTTCAGGACACGTCTTATCTAGTATCAGTCCTCCTGTCAGCATACAGTAAGTCTCATACAGTAGTGGGGCATTAGGGGCAAAGCAGGCCTTTTAGTCTGAAAGATTTGTGTCGTACTGTGCCAGTTTACATTGGCCTTCACCTTCACATGACTGAGTGGAAATGCTAATCTGAGGCCAGTCCCACTCTTACACAGAAACATGAAGTCACGAAACCATATCACTATTCCTGTGCTTCAAGAAAACTCTGTAATGGTTTTCTTGTAATATTCGATTTCGAGAGGACTGAACTGAACTTTAAATGCCCCGGCCTTCACTTTAGAATAGAATAGAATAGAATAGAATAGAATAGAATTGAATTCTTCAGTTTAAAATGAGACAGTGGTCACAGTGGTTGCACAGATTGCTTTAAGAGATAAATATAGGCTGTATGATGAAAAGAAAAAAATAGGATATTGAAAAAACCCAGAAGTATGAAGCTGAAATGTATGGGATATGTACTTTACAATCATCTTTCTTCTCTTTCTGTCCATCAAAAAGTTTTCTGGTGCAGCTCTGGGACTTGTGGCGCTTGTCTTTGATTTTAATACTGAGAGCATAATTTATGTAAGATGTTTGAATGGCTTTTGGAGTGCAGCTAGATTAAAGAGAGCCCCATATAGGAGAACAAACTATTCTGAGG
>NC_137516.1:4420000-4432500 GCF_041902795.1 Electrophorus electricus | reverse complement strand
CCTGCCTGGTGAAAAGACTCAGACAGCACTGAGATTACATCGCACCAACCCCCAAATTGCCACAGCTCATAAACAGGGGACACAAAACAGGCCAAATAGCAACAATAAAACCTCTAATCACAACAAATAATAAAACCACAAAAACATAAAAGAGCCAGCCAAAGCCAACAGTGATGGGCCAGTCAGAGCTTCCTTCCTGCCCCCTTTTTCGAAAGAAAAAGTGTGTGTGTGTGTGTGTGTAGAGGTGTGTATGGATGTACAGAATTATAATGGAGGGTATTTGTCTGACTGCACTATTCTTGCCTGTGTGTGTCTTTGTTACTCTGCACAACTGCATCGTTGGAACCTTGTCAGATGTATCACCCTCAGCGAGCCCCCCAAAGACATCATCAAAGCGTGTCCATGGCACCTGTGTCTTCGATTTGCGCCATCTCTGCACGAGTCCTCTGCAGCCAGCGTCGTAAACCGCACAAACAATCTACTCCGTCGAACTCGTCACAGCCGTAAACCAGCTGCCCTTTTAAAGGAAGCCAGAGTTCACAAAGAGACAGCCGATAGTCCCACTGAAATTAGGCACACATGTTCCTCCCAGGGATAAAGTGTTGCCAAAAAACAAACAAACAACAACAAAAAAAAGAAAACAAAAGGCAATTGTTTTCAGGAAGGCTATGATGATTGTCTAGAAGACTCTTGGGGGCTTTAGTGATGCAACCCATAATGTTTCAGTTACATTTACATTTTGAAAATGGCCATGTTGCACAGCTCCGATTAAACCTGATTGAACGTGGTTCAGATTAAACCTGATTGAACACAGTTTTGATGAAATCTGATTCAACACAGTTCATATTAAACCTGATTGAACACAGTTTTGATCAAACCTGATTGAACTTGGTCCAAGCTAAACCTGAATGAACGTGGTTCAGGATAAATTTAGTTACAGCTAAGGTTCTTTAGAAAGGAATCTACATAAAATGTTACAGTGTTTAACATGTGAACACGTGAAACATTTGTGAGCCTAGTGCATAACAAACAGCACAAGAAATAAGAAGACTAAAGAGACAGCTCTGACGAGGCTGGCAGGGGAGAGTTTCCGGGCCTTCCACTCTGCAGTCCTTATTCATGTACCAAGGGTAGGATCTCTGTGTGATGTCACTTCCTGTGTGAGCTTTATCTGCGCCAGCATTTGCTCCTTTGTTGTTGCATATATAAACCAAAAGACACCTTGCCAGACTTTTCTGTGACTTTCACGAGTAGGTCACTAGATACAAGCACTGGGATGTATATAAAACCAGAGTGAAGTTCTTACTGGGAAAGGTCAAGACGTGCATGACACCAGCACTGTGTATTGTAAAAACAAGGCATTGTTAAGAAAGACACGTATTTTGGGAAGAGGCATATGAGAGCGAGAGAGAGAGAGAGAGAGAGAGAGAATGACATTCTGTGTTTTACCGTGAGAGCGATTCTTTTATTTCAAATCCAGCATTCTGAAGCATGGGCCAAAAGAATTACATCACTGTCCAATGACTTACAGACTGTGCTGTACTGAGTCTGACTGTGCTGTAGATGCGTCTGAGTTCAAGTGTGTGTGTGTGTGTGTGTGTGGGGGGGGGGGGGTTGACTGTATATGCATGTGCTTATGTGTATACACACATTTTTGAGTTTCTGCATTGAGCCAAACATAGTCTGCCACAGTCAGACTACGGTGAGTTTAAAAAACAGCTTCCGTTAGTTTTTTGCCTGATAAAAGGAGAAGGCAGAAGGCAGTAGTCATCATATCAGGCTCTTCCAGGCCTGCTGCTTTGATGTTCAGTTTATGAGGCCTGTTGCCAAAATTACTGTGTGCATCTGCTGCTGACACTGAGCAACAGGGACAGAATCCCTCAGGGCGTGAGAACGACCAGCGACAAATCAGGAAGTAAATAAACGGGATGCCATTCATATTCCCTCTAAATCCCTCCGATGGATGCCAGTCATTTTCCCTCTAAATCCCCCGATGGATGCCAGGAGAGACAAAGGGCAACAAATGTTCAAATGAATCTTCTAATTAGACCATGATGAGTTTGCTTTAAAACCAGCAGCTCAAAGGGACATCATCTAATTATCTCACTGCACACTCGTCACACAGGAAATAGTGAGAGGTTTAATATCCAAAACTGGATTCTCCCTAGAGTCCTCCGTCTTCTTATGTACAGTCACCTACACGACCGACTGCGCAGACGTGCGTGTGGGTGAGACTACATCCTGACTAAAGCTCCTTCAAACCTTTTAGGGCTTGTCTCTCAAGTGGAGGCTTAACTCAGGTAAACAAAAAAAAAGAGGAGCACACCCAGATCCAAACACTGAGAGACCAACGGCACTCATGCCTTGTGTGTGTGATGCAGGGCAGAGTGGGTCAATAAAAACGCCTCAGGAGACCAGAGAGATAGTGGCAGTAGGAAGGGCTTCTGAAGGTGCTGTTGGACACACCGTCACACAGGAGAGAGAGAGACAGACAGAAGAGAGAGTAATACACTTCAAATAAAATTACAATCAAACTATCTGAGGTTAGACTATAGAAAAAAAATGACTAGAAAGATCAAAGGTGGTTTTCTCTCTCTCTCTCTCTCTCTCTCTCTCTCTCTCTCGCTCAGCCATGTGAATGAGTGGACGAGCCTCTGTCAGGTCGTTCCAGTCGACATTCTCCCTCACTTTGGCTCAAATGCTGTTTGCCGTTCCTCCTTGAACGAGCGTCATCATTCGCTCTGGTCAGACGCGTTTGACGCGGCAGGCGCACCATCAGCAGCTCCACCACGAGAAGAGGCGGAGTTATCTCAGCCTCACAGCAAAGTACCTGACTCCACCCGCCAAGAGTGAGCTGACAGAGGGCTTGTTTGAACAGCCCCCCCGATCCAGCACGTGCTCTCAATGCAACCCTTCACATGTCTCCCAAACATCTGCAGCTGAGATGAAACAGAATTGTAATTGGGCACAAATCGTGCGAGAAGCGTGGAGGTGGTGATGGGGGGGAGAGAGTGGGGTCAGGCTCCTTCCAGAGACGCGCTGGCACAAGGTCCCGGTGAGTGTGCATGCAGCCATCAGGTCCTGAATTAAAGACGGACCGAAAGCAAAGACCGCGTGGAAGAGAGGAACTCTCGGATGAACTCTCGAAGGAACTTTTGAAGCGTTTTTACCGCTTTGGGTTTGATGCATTATGTAGTGTAAAGACGGATGAAGTGTACAGCCATGCTCAGAATCGCTGGTTTCAGGCGCCATGCACAGAGAGAGAGAGAGAGAGAGAGAGAGAGAGAGAGAGCGAGAGAGACACAGCTCCTGATCATATCTGATGATCGTTTCTCCTTGAAATCTAGATAGCAAAGCCCAGTCTTGCCCAGATGCTGCTTGAGGTTCCAGCGGTGAAGGACTCTAGACGTAGATTATCACACACACACACACGAAGACAAAAAGTAAAGGACCTTCTGGACAAACTCGCAAGCATTCACACGTTCACACACAGACGCTCGCACACATGCAGAAACACGCAAGTCAACGTTTCCCTTTCTGCCCCCTTTGGCTTTCTCATTGTAAGGGAATATCCATGGAAGCCTCTACTCCTTTCACTCTCACAGCCATTGACTTCACTCAAAGGTTTCTTGCGGTGCAAACCACCGCTCGAGCGCCGTCTACAAAAGGTGTTTGTGCAGCGACACACCACATTTCTGCAGTTCTCCAGAGACCAGGACTTGCTAATCACTCTCGCAAGGAGAGGCAGACAGAGAGGGAGAGAGGGAGAGAGAGAGAGAGAGAGAGAGAGAGAGAGAGAGAGAGAGAGAGAGAGAAAGGGAGAGAGAGAGAGAGAGAGAGAGAGAGAGAGAGAGAGAAGGAAAGAGAGTTGAAGGCAATGAAAGAGTTTCTGATGGCACATCTAATCAAAAACGCAACAGAAAAACAACGTTTCCCCCAGAGGACATGGTTGCAAAGAGATGAAATGAGATGTTGAAAAGATTTGTGCGTTTGACCCTGTTTGCTGGCACTGTGATGTGCGTCAGTCTGTGTTGTGCAGAAGAATCAAAGGAAGAGCAGTTTCATCGTCCCCCCACATGGCCTTTTCTTCACTGTTCTGCCTTCCTAGATTTGCTTTATTTTATCTTCTTTTGTTTTATTTAGGTGCACACACTGACCACTGCAAGTGATGTAGTTTTATTGCTGTTGTTTGACTACACAAATTCTCTCATCATGCTTTATGGTGGCTCAGAACTGGCTGTGATGAAGACCCCACAGATTAAAGCAGATGGGTGCACTATTTACAGGGAGTCTGAGTTCTTTTCATAGATCTAGTTTGTGTGTGTGTGTGTGTGTGTGTGTGTGTGTGTGTGTGTGGACTCGGAAATGAGGCTGAATAGTGTGGCCTCTCTGAGATGTCATGGCTAAAAGGCCCAATTTTTTCCCCTCACCTCAGGAATGAGCCCTCGGGTTTTCCTTACAAGGTGTGTGTGTGTGTGTGTGTGTATGTGTGTGTGTGTGTACATGAGAATGTCTGGGTGTATTTTTGTGTGTGTGTGTCTATCTGTGTGTGGGGGGGTGTGTGCATGTGCGTGCGTGCGTGCGTGTGTGTGTGTGTGTGTGTGTGTGTGTGTGTGTGTGTTAGAAAGTCAAGGTGATTTCAGGGTGTTTTGATATAAGAGCCAGAAGAATGTGCATCAGTATAGTAATCTGTTGGGGGTGGGATGAGGTAAGTGCTCACAGCTATGAAACCATATCTGAGACAGATTAAAAGCCATGTTCCTCTGCTCCTTTTAACTTACCCAGGTGTTAAATCTTGGATGTGTCCCCCAGTGCCTCTATGTGTGTGTGTGGTTTGGAGGCGCTAGAACTCCAACTGTGTTTTAAATCTCTTAGTCATTAATAACTGTCTGGTGTAGTAAGTGCTAGATTTTGCAAAGGCTCTTTGTATCATTGCGGAGACATGTGTGCTTATGCATTGTCCATTATATTTACAACCAGTTTGCCCAATGAAAAACTTAGTCCAACATTAATGTTTGCTTAAGCTGTTTCCCTGGTGATAAGCCATTTTTGTTATAAACAAATCATCCAGTGGCTTTGATGAAGTGTGTTTTAGAAAGAAATTCAAAGGCACATGTCCTTGAAAAAATGTTGAACAGATTAAAAGTTGCCTCCGAAGTAAAGTTTAAAATACCAGAAGTGCCCCCCCTTCTTATTTTGCTCACACCTTTTTCACATCTGAACTCATATGTAAGTTTTATTTTGTAAAATGTTTAATGCCTTTGCATATCTTTTGGCATTAAATATGTGATAAGATAATATATTACTACTATTACAGCTGCTTGTCAATCTAAGGTAAGTTTATTTGAGTAGCACTTGGCAATTCGAATTGCTGTTCATAGACATAAAATTAAATAATAAAGCTTTTTACTCATTTCAGGTTATTACGTGTGTTCTGAGATCTATCACCTCTCTACTATTAATGCTCTACTGTCACTCTGGCTACTACTAGTACTACCACCACTAATACTACTATGAATATATCACTAGTATCACCACCATTACTACTAGTACTACCACCACTAATACTACTATCTATCTATCTATCTATCTATCTATCTATCTATCTATCTATCTATCTATCTATCTATCTATCTATCTATCTATCTATCTATCTATCTATCTATCTATCTATCTATCTATCTATCTATCCATCCATCCATCCATCCATCTCTTAATTCAGTAAGCATTTTTATTCAGTTCATTACACTTTATTGGCAAAGAATATTACAGTAAAACTACATGAACACCTTTGCAATATTAAGGAAATTTGGAACTCTATATTAAAAATAATTAACATGAAAAGAACTGTAATTACTATGAAAGAATAATGGAAAGACATCCAGATGAGAAAGGAAAAAGAAAGAAACGTATATAAAAAGGAAATAATAAATAGATAAATACATAATGGTGTTTATAAACAAGGCTCTCTCTCTCACCCCAGAGACAGTTCCAAGTGTGAATTCTGCTCATAATTAGACCTGCCCCCCGAGACAGTGCATTTGTTTTCATTTTCGTTTTTCCTGGAACACACACTTTTGAGGTATTCCGGTCTAATGAGACGTAATCAGACTGTCTTAAACGGGTCAACTAGCTTTGATAACAGTCTGATCTATTAGCATTTTCTCATCCTCTCCTCTTTAGCCACACCCACAGCAGGTTCTCACTCCACTTAAGCCACACCCCCACGCTAATACTTTTATTTGCATTCCTTTTTATCTCATCATTATCTCCTATGATGCTCTACTCACGCTTTTGCTTTCTTTTCATTTGGTCATTCTGCATGCCCATGTCATTATTCTCTCTCTCTCTCTCTCTCTCCCTCTCTCTCTCTCAATCACACACACACACACACACACACACACACACACACACACACACACACACACACACCACACACTCTCTCTCTCTCTCGCTGTCTGCCTCACTTAACTGGGTGGGTTTTGGCAAACATAGTGTGTTAGTGTGTCAGCGTGTGTGTGTGCGTGTGTGTACGTGAGCTGCTTCGCTCGGACTCCTCTGTCCCGGCAAATCCAAACACAACTTCAGAGGGAGAGACACTCCACATGTGGCTGCATGAAAAGATTCGCAAAGCCTTGGGTGAAAAGACAACATCTGAGAGGAAAAAAAAAAAAAAAGGCCCCAGCCGAACACCTCCCTGCGTCTCAGCTCATACTGTTCCTCAGAAAGTGCCCGTCCGCTAGCCGAGCGCAGGCAGCTCCATGCAGAAGCCCGCAGTGCCTGTCTCCTCTCTTCAGCTTACAAACACAATCTGCCAATTATAGCATGGCATCCGTGGGATTAGCCAAAGCTTTGAATTTCATCCTCATTGCGCTTGCTGGTTTTCGGAGGAGTGAAAGGAACTCCTCCATAGTGGGACATTGTGCTGCCGTTAATAAATAAATTACATAAATTACACATGGAACGCGAGTTTTGTGGTGGGAAATTTCTTCTGTATAAGAATTTCTGTTTTAATCTCAATAGCTCAGCCAGGATGTTTTTTCATGCGAAGGATCTTCCTAGAGAGTGTTCAGCATGATTCTGTTTAAAGATTCAGAATTGTTCAACGTAAAGTTGGTTAGTGATTTCAGAACATGATGGACATGGGTGCTGCTATAGACTCTGTCTGGGTGGACCTCACAGTGAGCAGCTCTCTGGCAGTGAGTGGCAGTGTGTGCTAGTGAGTGGCAGTGAGTGGTCGTGTGTGGTAGTGTGTGGTAATGAGGGGCAGTATGTGGTAGTGAGTGGCAGTGAGTGAGAGTTTGTGAAAGTGTGTAGTAGTGACTGGGAGTTTGTAACAGTGTGTGGTAGTGACTGGGAGTTTGTGGCAGTGCGTGGCATTGAGTGGCAGTTGTGGCAGTGTGTGACAGTATGTGACAGTGTGCAGTGGTGTGTGGCTGTATGTGTCAGTGAGTGTATGTGAGTGGCAGTTTGTGGCAGTGTGTGGTAGTGAGTGGCATTTTGCGGCAGTGTGTGGTAGTGAGTGGCAGTGTGTGGCATTGCATACTTCACTGCTTTTTTCATCCATGCCTCCATCTGTAACCGCAGGGTCCTCTCACTTGTCTCAGGACACAGACAAGGAAGAACAGGAAGGAGAGAAAGAGAGAGCAGAATGAGACAGAACGAGAGACAGAGGCATGAGGGATCAATTGGGAAAATATCGCTAAGGGCTTGTTCAGTTTTATCTGCCTTTGAACGAGTCAGCTTTAATTTGGCTTTGATCTCAATTTGCCGTCGTACGGATCGTCTTCTCCACACAATGAGGACTGGAGAGGAAAGTTTTCTAGAGTATTTTCATCTTCTAAAGGTCTTGCTAACTCTCCCTCTCTCTGTCTGCCTTTCTCACTTTCTCTCTCGCTCTTTCAACCCTGGAATAAACCCACCCGAAAGTGCCCTCCATTTTTCATGTGTAATTTGCTCAAAATGGACTGAGGCAAATAAAAAAACTGCCACATTAGAAAGATTAAAGACACAAATGGGATATTTTAGCCCCAAAACTCTTTTTGAACCAAGATATCTGAAGTCTTAAAAAATACTTTTTTTTGCCTTAAGTTTTGAAGGCCACTGAACAACCTGCAGATTGTCTTACTTCAGACGAACGCAGCTTAACACTCACATCTTAAGGCGAAGGTTTTTTAATCTCTCTCTACCCCTCACCATCCCTCTCTCTCTCTCTCTCTCTCTCTCTCTCTCTCTCTCTCTCTCTCTCTCTCTCTCGCTACCCTCTTTCATCAGGTTTTAAAGGCCACTAGTTCTCAAGGCTTGAGGATGAAACAGTCACTTCTGCCAGGGACAGCCGCAACGCATTAATCTTTCTCCTTGCGCCAGGGCTCACCAAGAGAGAAGAGACGTAGCAGACGCATGTTCTTCCTGTATAAAAAAAGCAACAACACCCCCAAGTGCCATCCAGCACATGCCGACACACACCCTTACAAGGCCTTGCCTCCAAGTGAGCATCACCTTCATAATTAGCTCCTTTATGCTCACCTGGGTAGATGTGGTAACCCACTGCTTCATGAAGATCAGGGACTGGGACCTCCTGTCTGGCAAAGCCCTGCACGAATCCAAGGTACAGAAGCAAGGCTTTGACATCTTGGGTGACTCCATACTCCAAGCACAACATCTGTTTCAAACATGTTCTGGAACCTTTTAAAATATCTTAAATTCACCAGAACTACAGTCAGCATGAACTTAAACTGTTACAGTCATGTAATGGACTCGGCACAATCAAGTCCTTCCCTTACCATCAGTCATTCACGCTTCTTCCACAGCCTCTACTGCGTTTCTTTACAGCACATATTGCGATGTACATATTTTGATTACACTGTAATTCCCCTGGATTTCAGAACATACGTACATACGTATGTTGTTATTTCTATGATAATCATTGTAATATGCGTTTAAATGTTTATATTTCCAATGCATAAGTTATATACTGTTATTACATGTTATCTGATCTCATCAGACTGATACTAATTCTGGTTTATACACTAACTGGTGCTGTGCTCAGGTCCAGTCTGCCAGTGCTTTCTGGGAGCTGCGTTCAGCAGCTTGACAAGGCATTTCCAGCATTGTGGGATTCCGACTTGCCGGGGTCTGCCGCTTGCAGACAGATGTAAACTGAGCTTTCAGGCCTCTCTCTCTTTCTCCCTCTCTCTGTCTCATACATGCTCACAGACATACACGCGCGTGCACGCACACACATGCCCTCCTGTTTTCAAAGAGAAAGCAACACTCAGCACAGCTGGCCTAGTTCCCACTGACACTCCTAGAATCCGCACATTGGCTACTCCTCTTTCTCATCCCCTTTGCCCCTTGGACTGAGTTCTCTACCCCACCACTCTACATAGTGCAGTCGGAATGGAGGGTCATGCTTTGAGCTAATGACCCAGGTTGAGGGGTTTGATGCATGTATGTGCATGGTTGTTTGTTTATACGTATATATACACACACACACACACACACACACGCATGTGTGTGATGACCGAGAGAGGACAGGAGAGGAGAGTGAGAGGTCACTGGCAGAGAAAGGCCAACATTCTCACTGAAGAGACTGAAGAGGAGTCTAATCTAATTTAGCTGCTGGAGAGTGTGTGTATGTGTGTGTGTGTGTGTGTGTGTGTGTGTGTGTGTGCGCGTGCGCGCACACTGTGGGAATAACAGGGTAAGGTCCTCTGGATGAATGGAGCCTCAGGAGCCAAAAGCAGTGGGGTGTCCCCATATCCCCTGTTTTCTATCCGTCTCTCCCTCTCTCCATCACCCCCTCTTTCTATCCATCTATCCTTTACTCCCTCCCCCCTTCAGACACCACTGATTCCAGCCCCGGCACTCAAAGAAGGATTAGCGAAGAGCAAAAGAAAGAGAGAGAAAAGGAGAGAGAGAGGGGGATGAGAAAGTGAGTCCTCCTTGATTAGTGATTCATGCTCAAGTGCCCTTACAAGGATCTTGGGGTAATTTTCAATCACTTTATTAGCTCGTAAGAACACAGGAGTGATGTGTTTGTTTCCTTCACTTCTGAAGGCATTTCATTACCTCGCACTACAACCGTGGCACCTCTAGCGTCTCGTGCAAAGCAAAGTCAATTAAAAATCCCCCCAGAACTAGTGCTACAGTCCAACTTTACATGGACACAGGACCCCGCTCTGACCCCGGTGGGTCTTCCCGCACAAGGAGCCAGCTCCCGACTGGCTGCGCGTTCAGCTGTTTGAAGCTGCGGAAGGCGGCATCGGAGCTCTTAAGGAACGGCCAGCGGAAAGGTGACAGAGCTCAGAGCCCGCGCACCACGCTATGGCGGTCCCCTCCAAGCCGGGGAGTTGCAGGCAGCGTCACGGCTGGCACAGCATGGCGTGTTTACAGACTCTGCCAGACAGAGTTTCCGCTGTCATCCATGGCCTTGCTGTTTGTTGACTAACTGAATGACGCCGTTTGGTTTAAGACATGAGACAAAGCAAATGATTGCTGCCTCTGTTGTGGGATAGCTGGATGTCATCCTCGAGGGCGGACTGCAACCGCCAAGGGCTTTGTAGAAGCCGCAAAGATTTGTCCGTTAGCCTGTTTTCAAACCATTAGGCTGAATTACTGCAAGGGTGCTTAGCGGGACTATAAATGTGTAGACGGCTGTGGAATGGCAGACGGCTCGTTTGTTTTGGGAATGCTTTTTCAGAATCCTTATTGGGAATGCTGCCTTCTAACCAGGAGGATTATATGCTTGTATTTGCGTTTGAGTGGAGTGGTAATGTTTGTCAGCTCAGCTCTTCACAGTTCTTGTCCGGACACCAGTCGGTAATTCAGTGCAGTTCAGTTCAATTCAATCCCCTTAATTCATTTCAGTTCAATCCACTTTAATTCAGTTCAGTTCAATCCATTTTAATTTAGTTCAGTTCAATCCAGTTCAGTAGCACCTAGGGTACTACAGAATTCGCAGAAATAGTGAACTATGTGGCCGTGTCTTGAGAACTTTACACTTTGAATGAGTTTCTATAAGAAACGCTTTGGTTAGTTTGGCTAATCTTTTGTCTCAATGTTTAAATAATCTGCCCGAAAACCTTTTAGCACCTACAAACAAGCGGGCAACATGATTTCAAATGAGAAATTAGTGTATTCCCTATTCCCTGGCCACAGACCTGATTCAAAAAGGGACAATTACAAGTCATTAATAAGTGATTAATTATTGACCTGTTACAACCATATGCACCCACGATACCCAGCAGGCCTTTGAAGTAGTGCTGAGCATAAATGATTAACTCGCGAGGAAACTCAGGAGCACTTCCTCCGATCGCTCGGCCCGTTAGCGTAGGAGCAGCGAGGAAGTGAGAGGCCTCCGCATTGTAGAGGGAGGGAACTTTTAGCCAGTGATCCTGACGTGTGACTCCCAGATGTTACTAGAAATGGCTGCATTAGGGTATTGTTTCATCCATCACTGGCTATTGAGGAATGAATCTGACACACACATACATGCACACAAACACTTATACATGTGTGCATACACACACACATTCACAAAAATGAATCTGGCTAGAAAACAAAATTAATTACAGGAGTTTATTTTTATTTCCACCTCTGAACTGAATGTTTTTTTGTCCTTATGTATGCTGAAATATATTCAAAAGACTCTCAGAGAAGAGAAGAGGAAAGGAGAGGTGAGGTGAGGGGAGGGGAGGAGAGGAAAGGAGAGGAGAGGGGAGGAGAGGAGAGGTGAGGAGAGGTGAGGTGAGGAGAGGAGAGGTGAGGTGAGGTGAGATGAGGAGAGGTGAGGTGAGCAGAGGAGAGGAGGCCCCTGCTAAGCAGATTAAGTTCTTGCCTCTCCTGTCTGATTAATCAACATGCCCTTTCAGCCTGAGCGCTCAATACAAAACATGGTCAAAACCCACCATTACTACCAGTACTCCACTCACACACACACACACACACACCTATACACACACACACACACACACACACCTATACACACACAGACACACACACACACACACACACACACCTATACACACACACACACACCTATACACACACACACACACACCTATACACACACAGACACACACACACACACCTATACACACACACACACACGCCTATATACACACACACACACACCTATACACACACACACACACACACACACACACACACAGTCCTGTATCTTCCGATGAAGACATATTACTCAAATAAAAAACTTTTCTTAGATGCTACACAGTAATTCTTGCCTTTTTATGGATTAGATTACTTTAATGCTCTGTTTTTTCCACCTGTTTTAGAGAGATATTGTTGCCTTTGACTTGTGCAAACTGCTGGAGTCTGTCTTCTCCCAAGGGCCCAGTGTAGTGCTCAGCTCAATCTAGCTCTGGCCTCTCGTCAGCGGTCAACAGTCAGCTGTAGAACTAAGTTTAAAATGTTTCAATACCATGTCCACTTCTTCAAAATTCCTCATGCAGTCTGCTTTTCAACTGCGCACCTCAGAA
>NC_137516.1:4410000-4415000 GCF_041902795.1 Electrophorus electricus | reverse complement strand
GCATATTTTGACACTTCGTTTTCGCGACCAAATACTTGTTGTCGGTGGAAACCACAAACGGTCAAGGAGCACTTTGCTATGATCTCTGGTAAAATAAATAAATAAATAGAATAAAAATGTTTAAAAATGTTTTTTAAGATGTTGTTTAGATTTTAAAAGGTCCTGCGGGCTGTTTTGCGGGGCTTTGGGGATAATCACCGTGTCAGTTGCAGCTTTCTTATGCAAAGCAGCTGTCTTTGAAGGCGGATCTTTTGGCAGGTTAGCACGGGACGGTAGCGCACTGAAGCGCACACCGCGCACAGCTACGTGCAAGTCACACGGAGCACCAAAGTCTTCGGAGATCCGCTCCACTTAACGCCTGCGGACTAATTCACGATCTAATGTTATCTGGGTTTTTACATTTAAAAAAAGAAATCTTGTTTTTGCAATACTTGGGCGCATGGTTGCATTAAGGATTACTCTTCGTGTCTGTATTTTTGCTGTTCGCGTTTGTGTCTTTGCGGTCATAGCAGGAGCGCCAGCCGAATGATCACAAACTGAAAAGTCTGGGCACTTTTAGAGGATTACCGGACCGTCTTACTGCCCGGCAGAAGCAGGAATCCTCGGATCGGATTTGTTGGCAAACCGGTAAAAGACACTAGCTGCGTTATCAGTAACACATCAGTAATAAGAAATCAGTTTAGATAAATGCGATGGACGAAGGATTCTCCGTTGGCGTTCCCCATGGGAAGCGTTGGTTTTTTATAGCGGACGCTCTGACATTTTCTTCGTGAAGGATGTCTACTTCTTGATCGAAGTATTTACTCGTCGTCTGCGTCTGAACTAATACGTAGCTGTCGTTAAGTGCGTTAACTGTCCCACGGACTTATTTTCGTCTTGTGACTCAGATTCGCACATCAGCAAACTTAACGAACCTGTCCTGCAGCCAACCTGTCTTAACCCACAAAAATACATGAGTTAATCCACGGGGAGAAAATGACTCCCTTCGCTTCTCCGTGGAGTATTCTCAGCCTTCTGCTCCTGCTGTGCGTGTCTGGGCCGTGCTTCGCCATCGGCTCCATGGACGGCGAGCGGTCGGGCGATGGCAGGTGCCAGGAGATCGCCATCCCCCTCTGCAAGGACATCGGCTACAACCTGACTGTCATGCCCAACTTAATGGGCCACGAGGACCAGGGTGAGGCAGCCATCAAGCTGCACGAATTCGCTCCGCTGATCGAGTTCGGTTGCCATAGCCACCTACGCTTTTTCCTGTGCTCCCTCTATGCACCCATGTGCACGGAACAGGTGTCCACGCCCATCCCCGCATGCCGTGTGATGTGCGAGCAGGCCCGACAGAGGTGCTCGCCCATCATGGAGCAGTTCAACTTCTACTGGCCAGACTCGCTGGACTGCTCCAGGCTGCCCAACAAGAACGACCCTAACTTCCTGTGCATGGAAGCTCCTAGCAATGGGAGCGACGACCCCGCTAAGGGCACCCACACCCAGCCGCCGGACTCGCGGCCAGCTCGCTCCGGGAACAGCCGGGAGCTTCCCGTTAAGGAGAAGGTGGGCAAGGATACCTGCGGCAACACCGGGAAGTTCCACTATGTGCAGAAGAGCGAGTCGTGCGCTCCCAAGTGCTCCCCCAAAGTGGACGTGTACTGGAGCCAGGCGGACAAGCGCTTCTCGCTGGTCTGGATGACCGTGTGGTCCATCCTGTGCTTCGTCTCCAGCGCCTTCACCGTGCTCACCTTCCTCATTGACCCGCAGCGCTTCAGGTACCCCGAGCGGCCCATCATCTTCCTCTCCATGTCCTACTGTGTCTACTCCGTGGGCTACCTCATCCGGCTCTTCGTCGGGGCAGAGAACGTGGCGTGCGACCGCGACGGCGGCGTCCAGTACATCATCCAGGAGGGGCTGGAGAGCACGGGCTGCACCATCGTCTTCCTCATCCTCTACTACTTCGGCATGGCCAGCTCACTGTGGTGGGTCATCCTCACGCTCACCTGGTTCCTGGCCGCCGGTAAGAAGTGGGGTCACGAGGCCATCGAGGCCAACAGCAGCTACTTCCATCTAGCCGCCTGGGCCATCCCAGCCATTAAGACCATCCTCATCCTCGTCATGAGGAAGGTGGCAGGCGACGAGCTGACGGGCGTGTGCTACGTGGGTAGCATGGATGTGAAGGCCCTGACGGGCTTCGTCCTGATCCCGCTGTCCTGCTACCTGGTGGTGGGCACGTCCTTCCTGCTCTCAGGGTTCGTGGCGCTCTTCCACATCCGCCAGGTGATGAAGACCGAGGGCGAGAACACAGACAAGCTGGAGAAGCTGATGGTGCGAATCGGCGTCTTCTCTGTGCTCTACACTGTCCCTGCCACCTGTGTCATAGCGTGCTACTTCTACGAGCGCCTCAACATGGACTACTGGGAAGTTCTGGCAGGAGAGCAGCGCTGCGCAGAGGCAGTAGGGGGCGGCGGTGGCGGCGGTGAGGAGTGCACTATGAAGAGCTCCATCCCAGCTGTGGAGATCTTCATGGTGAAGAACTTCATGCTGCTGGTGGTGGGCATCACCGGTGGCATGTGGATCTGGACCTCCAAGACCCTGCAGTCCTGGCAGAACGTCTTCAGCCGGAAGCTGAGGAAGAGGACGAGGAGGAAGGCAGCATGCGTGTTCACGGGCGCCGGACCCTACCTGAAGCCTCACCCGGCGCTCAAGGGGCACAAGACAAAGTATGAGCCTGCAGGACCTCTGGCCACGTGTGTGTGAGCACGTGTGTGAGCACGTGTGCACACACAGCGAACAGGCACATTTACACGGGACCTCACAGACTCCAAACATATACGCACACAAAGCAAAGGAACACGGTTTTGTGGAATCTCACAGACCCAGACAGCAGTTCCGTTTATTTTCCAAGACCAAGTTCACATTTATTTTATGCAAACCTCAAAAAACAAAAAAAAAAAAGCAGGAGTGTGCTGAACACTGACATTTCTGTTTTCAGTTTAAGTGTGAACGAGTGCAGTGCTTAGTCTGGCTCTCCTACTGGCACTACTTATGTACTTACCGAACTTTTGTGGCAATTGAAAAAGGTTTGTTTTTTGTTTGTTTGTTTTTTTGCTGTTGTTGTTGTCGCTGTTGTATTGTTTTGTTTTTGTTTTTGTTCTTAAACAAAGAGGAAAGAGGGTGCAATCCCTCTTTATCGACGTGTCACTGGGAATGCCTGTATCATGTGCAATAGATGTTTCCCTCTGACAGAGAGAAAAAAGACTCTTATTACTGTAGGGGCCAATGAAAGGCACTACAGAGGTTTCGCGAACAATGGCCGTGAATAGGGGGGTGCTGGTGCCCGTCTGCGTGTCCCCGCGGCCCTTCAGTGGAAATGAAGGCCATGTTTCCTGCACCCCTGCCCTCTGATGTCCTCTGACATTGGGGAGCAGCTGTCGGCCGAAGCTTCGTCCCAGAACGAACCGGCCTTTGTGAAGCCCTTCCGTGCCGCGGAGCAAATTTACAAGCACTAAATATTGCCGACAAGGACAGAGGCCTTTCGATTGGGGGGGATGGGGTGTTTTTTACGGTGGGATTTTAATCCCGCCTCCACGGTTTGTTTTGTTATACTGAGCTCTTTTTCTTTGGTTGCACAAAGATACTTTTGTGTATATTTCTAAAAAAAAAAAAATCATATTTTGTAAGAGTAAATAAAAACCTTCTAGTTTGGAAACTTTCTTTGTGTTTGGTGTTGAACAGTTGTTTCCTTCGCAAGTGAAAGGAGAAGGCAAGATTTTCATCGGTTTTAATCGGACACGTCTTCCTTCTCAAGCTAGCCTTGTTTAGCTCGGAATGGAGAGAGATGACTAACATGAGAAAGAATTTGATGGCATCAGAAAGATTATAAAAAGCTACGTTTTAAGAACCTTTTTTCGCTTTTGCTTAAAAATCGACCACTTTAGAAATGCCTTTCATATTCCACTCTTATTAAGACGAATCTATTCACTTCCACGTCCCACTTCTAAACACTTAGCGAGCCAAGGCTTTAAAGTGTTTTGGGCCTGCAGGTATTTTTTTTCTCTCCGTTTTCCTGTGGTTTAATTGTAACATCAAATCAGGCCACTTCAGGTTCGAACACTTTGATGTAAACGAGGATGGCGTTTCGCCCGTCGCGATACAGCGAGCGCGAAAGTGTGTCAGCGTTGCAGCGGGAAGGCGGAAAGACACCTCTCTCTCCTTATGACGCCGCAGTCGGGACGAACAGCCATTCAGGCTTTTGTGTCGGCAACCTCTGAAGCGCCCCGTACAGTGAGAATCCTCCACGAGAAACGCGGGGGGACTTCAAACGCATCAGCTGGCGTCCGTGACTCTGATAGCCAGCACTTTCGGCGTGGCCGCACTCCGGCCGGGCTTTTAAAGTTAAAGCTGCCAGGTTTTGAGAAATGTTTACAGAGCACCACATTCACCGTTCAAGAGTTCCGCAAGGATTATACAAGTTTATGTAAGCAAATAAAATAATATTGCATAACTTCAAAATGGGCGTCAGCTAGAAAGGTGTGGTCTGTTGTGGGGAGGAAGGTGATCTCACCAGCACGTGCACTTGTTTGTTTGTTTGCCTTCTACCATTGTCAGTATGCTCAGAAATCAACCCCGAACATTGCATCCGATGGTACTACTCACGTCCTAATAGCCTGTCTGAGAACATGGAGGTCTGGGGCTTGGGTCCAGGATTCTTGTAGAAGAGTGAGCGTCTGTGGTTCATCCTGAGCTCCTGAAGTGAAGGTTGGCCTGTATTGACTCCGGCGCGTCTGTCCTCTGGTTCACTAGCTTCAGTTCAGAGATGCTGAGTGTAGACTCAGGTGAGTCTGGCCTCTGGGCTATGCAGCTCAGAAAAGAAGCTCAGTCTAATTGCTGTGTGTGTGTGTGTGAGAGAGAGAGAGAGAGAGAGAGAGAGAGAGAGAGAGAGAGAGAGAGAGAGAGAGAGAGAGAGAACTATAAGAGAACTCCATTTTAAGACATGCCCTGTCTTGATGTCATGT
>NC_137516.1:4325000-4400000 GCF_041902795.1 Electrophorus electricus | reverse complement strand
ATCATCTGTGGTCGCGTCATGGTACCATTGGCCCCATACTCGTGCTCGAGAGAATGAAGGTGAAGTAGAACAGTGTGGCTCTTTAAAGGAGAGCGAGAGCAAAGCGCAAGATGGAATCAGTGCGGGCAAGTATGCCACACACACACACACACACACACACACACACACCTACCTGCACCTGGTGCTGGGGCAGGCAGGAAAGTCACCTATCAAATGATTATAATGACATGGTAACTACAAATTGTATGTGCATGTGGTGTGTGTGTGGGTGTGTGTGCACGTGTGTGCGCTGAAATGTGTCTCATCTGTCTGTCAATATGCACCTGTGTCAGCGATGTCAGGTTGAAACATTATTATCTAATTTGATACTGACTACATCCGCTTGTTCTTGCTCTTAAAGGCTCTGTCTGACCAAACCACTGTTTAATTAATCAGATCATCTCTCACTGAGCCTTTAGTCTGTGTGATCCTGTAGTAGGAGATGGGACAGCATTCAGTTCAACAAGTCTACTGAGATAAACCTGACTCCGCAGTGTTCCTCACACACACACACACACACACACACACACACACACACACACACTCGGAAGATTAACTTATCTGCGATCCTGATGGCAACTCCCTGGACTCTCGTCCCTGTTCCCCGAGTCTAAAGCATGGTGCTGCATAAAAGCGGGGGAAAGATTGCAGTTCATCTTATTCATGTTTTTTCTTCCCCTTTTCTCCAGGTCTCCCCTCTGCTCCTGCCTCTGCTCCTCTTCATCTCTCTTTATGTCTTTAATGGGTAATGTGTGAGGAAGAAGGTGAATGAGAGAGAACGAACATGCTTCACCCTGCCTGAACTTGAGGTGGCGGGGGTGGGGATTGGTAAAAGGAAAGAGTGATAAGCAGTGGTTGAGTGAAAGTGAGGCATTACCCTCAGGCCCTTAACCTTACACACACACACACACACACGCACGCACCCACACACACACACACACACACACACACACACACACGCACGCACGCACGCGCACACATACACACACACATAGACACAGGTTTACAGTAGATCAGTGGGTTCCAGCAGCATATAAAATCACAAGCAGTATAGTATAACATATATAACATGCACACACTCTCTCTCACACACACCACTTTATTTGTTCAGTGACAGAGTTGGCTGGAGTTTAGAGGAAAGTCACAGACGTTTCTGTGGCCTCTATGAGCAGATTCCATTTTTCAAATTTTTCAGTTGATTAATTTTCTCACTCCAGGCATACACACACTTATATACACACACACACTTATACACACACACACACACACACAATCTTCAGCTGCTGACAGTTTAATTACACTCCAAATGAAATGAACAAACAGTCAAGTGGAGTTTTAACGCTTCCCTTAAGCAGCAGATCAGCTGTTACTATGAGTGAAGATCTCTCAGAGCACTAGTGGAGCTCACTAGAGAACAGCAGAGTGTCTGCTGAAAAACTCGCTTTCTCACCCTCGCTGTCACTCCCCATCCCCAGCACGCCTGACGACAGCGTGCTTCACGCGGGAGATGCTCTTAACGCCCTGTGGACTCAGCTGTTCGGCCGTGTCACTGGAGCATTCCAGACTGTTCCACGGGGGGGCATTAAAGCTCCCTTTTGTCACCCAGTACAATGTTGAAAACTGAGCAAACTCCTCAGGAGGAATCACCGGTCTCGCGTGTAGCAGAACAGTCTGCGTTTAGGACCCTGTGCTCCTGGGAGCAATCCCTTCTGGGTTCGGTGGGCGTGATCATATATCATGCCGTGCGACACGTTCTTTATGGTTATCAGTCCCGGTTAATGTATTGCGCTTACGAGGGTTTCAATTACAGAGCTCGAATTTGTTAGCCAATGAATCACATGTGTGGCTGCCTCGCTCTGCAACATGAGACTGCAGGGAAGGTTGTGGAGAGAGAGAAGCTATTTTGCCCACGGTTCAAGGTCATATATTAATGCCCCCAACTATACACACTCACACACACACACACACACACACACACACACACACTCTCATGCACACATTTGCAAAGAATCGATTACACAGTCTTACTCTACTGCAACAGGTTGCTCAGTAGATACTGTTATTAATATTTACAGCACTATACTCTAATATTTCTTTACAGTAATGACAGTTAAACAGAGTACAAAATTGTATTTCTACCAGACAATATATTGACAGCAGTGACATTATTCTAATAAACCATTTTGTGTTTACTGTACATGCCTGAAAGTTTACAGTTATTTTAACTATTTTATTACCTAATATGTAGATTTAAACCATTTAAACCAAGAAGACACTAGAATGCAATAAAATGTGTTTAAATGTTTTAGCCCTTAAACGCCAAACTTGAAATCACATGAGTAATCTGTAATATTGAAAAGTTCATATATTAGTTATCCAGAATTATATTACTGTCATATCGATTCAGAATTTATTCAATTAAATGCTTTTGCCAGTCCATAGAGTGAATATAAAGCTAGTGTCCTCTCGAACCATAACTAGCTAGAGTTCTGTGTTAACACTGCAGGTTTCCTTGACTGGACAGATGAGGGATATCAGAGTATGGCGCCTGACAGTAAGATCTCAGATACTGGATAATGTGTCATATGATTGTCAATATTTTCCCAGAATGCATAAAACTGTAAATGTATAGACCTGTAAATCAAATTTGAAGTGCAGTGCTGGCTCAAACACAATAATTAGTAACAGAAAATACAGAAATTCTTAACAATGGGTCTTTGTGCAGTAACTAAACAGAATTTTGTATTACTATATATAAATGTACTATGCCTATGCCCAAACCTAAACAAAGTTTAACCCTAAACATAATCCTAACCCAAATCTTAACCCTAACCCTAACCATGATCTCAGTAACAAGGTAGCAGTAGGCAACAATACATAATAACAAGCTACTCTCCAGCCAAATCTCCCCACAATGTCAAAACTCTTTGTTTTCCTGTATTCACTGGCATACTTGCTCTCTAAAAAGAACTAAATACATGTCCAAAATGTCTCTCTCTCTCTCTCTCTCTCTCTCTCTCTCTCTCTCTCTCTCTCTCTCTCTCTCACACACACACACACACACACACACACACAAACATATGCAGTTAACACATGAGTTTCTTTTGTACGTTAGAGACAAGAGTGCCAATGATCCATAAAATCATCATGGCCGGTGCCAAGAAGCTTTTAACAGGTTCCAAGGACCAAGGCCTGCTTTTTAAATAAAACATAAACAAGGAAAATATCAAACCTATTAATCTTTCATTAAGCTAGCTGGATAAAAAAGAATCGCTTAAAGTATCATTCGTTAACATCACTGTGAGAGCACAGGGCCCCCTGCCGACTTCAAAGACTCCCTCAAAGAAAAAAGCGCAGGAGAGAGAGAGAGAGAGAGAGAGAGAGAGAGAGAGAGAGAGAGAGAACATCAGTTATCTGCTTGCTACTTTGCATTGGGCACTGAACCAACTTGTGCTGTCTCTTTTTTTTCCTTCTGAGGATTGGAGAGCGAGGATTGGAGAGTGAGACTTTAGGAGTCTGTAGGAGTCAGCTAGGCATTGTCTGTTCTCAAGCCGATAAGGGGCCATTGTCACCCCGGTGACGGAGATGGTTATTTATCGTCACGGTGACCTGTTGTTGGAATCTCACCCCTGCATGAGTGTGCTAAAAAGACATTTGTGTGGGATTGTGTATGTGCGCACGTTCAATTGCCAGGTCCAGAGTACGCACGTAACCCACCCAGGAGCTCCACCGGACCTCTGGGTCAACCACAACCCCCTCCTCCATCACCCCTCTCCACGTTCAGGTGCATGGAGCCTAGCGCTGGCACCTGTACCAGGCTGAGACAGAGCAAAGGCACAAGCGGGTGCTTTGAAGCAGCGCCAGGCTGGAGCGAGCACAGCTCGGCGTGGCTAAAGTGACCGTGTTGAGCGGTCTGGACGCCCTGGCAACCAGGGAGACGGAGGGATAAACGCTGACGGGTTGTTGGGTGCCTGCAGCTCCCGACTGGTAGGGCTGCGGTCTTTTATACATAGCACAAAAATCAGTCTGTTGTCTTAATCTCAAACACACACACACACACACACACATAAATCTTAAAATATGGGGACTTCAGGCTGTCAAATGAGAACATTTCAGAAAATTTGTATCTTTCTTTCCCTGTTTCTCAATATTAAACTCATTTTGCATTTTTAGTCTTAACAAAATTGCTTTCCACTAAAATGACTTAACATTAACATCATAACATTACAAAAACTTCCTCGACTTTCAGCATGAGGGTCCGTTTAAACCAACCCCCTGCGTATTCCACCTATTAGAACACTGTCTAATTGTTCTCAAACTACCATTTCAGCACTAAAGCTAGCCTGAGGAGGCTCCTTTAAGGATGCTTAGGGACTTGGGTGACCGTGATCGTGATGATGTGTGTGTGTGTGTGTGTGTGTGTGTGTGTGTGTGTGTGTCTAGGGATGGAAGGGCGAATGGATGGAGGGATGAAAGCAGAGGAGAGCAGTGGTTTAATGAGATGCCAGAGCAGCGGGGGAGATGGTTTTAATTACTGCAGAGGATTGGTCTGGAGGGGTGGAGGTGGGTGGTGAAAATGTGTGTGTGTGTGTGTGTGTGTGTGTGTCAGGGCGAGTATGTGACTGTGTGTGTGTGTGTTTGTGTGTCAGGAAGGGTTTGTGACTGTGTGTTTCTCTGTGTGTGTGTGTGTGTGTGTGTGTGTGTGTGTGTGCACGTCTCTTTGGGTGGGAGTTCACAGACCACTACGGAGCATGCTGAGATTCCAGTTCCTTTGATGCTCACTTCAGCGTAGTGTTCTTTCTCTCTCTCTCTTTCTCTCTCTCTCGCTTTCTCTCTCTCTCTCTCTCTCTCTCTCTCTCTCTCTCTCTCACTTCTCCTCCTTCTTTCTTCTTATTCAACTGGCTGAAATGTACCTCCTCTTACTTTGGACCTAGACATCACACGTGGAAAAGAAATGTTACGTCAGTGCCCAGATAACAAGGTAACTTCTGTATGTGTGTGCGTGCATGTGGGTAAGAGTTTATGTTTATGTTTGAATGTGTGTGTGTGTGTGTGTGTGTGTGTGTGTGTGTGTGTGTGTGTGTGCCCGCAAAAGCAGTCAAACCCTAGTCTCCTCTGGTTAGGATAATTATTCAACAATATAAATCAACTTTCAGTTCACCAAAAAGTTCCATCGCTCTCAAAAAGGTCAGGTTACAAAATGACTGCAAGAAAATAAAAGTGCTGTTAACCATGAACCGAGTTGAACCAAACTGAACTGAATCAGAATGAATCAGTATTAATCAGTCAGTCTTCCTCCACATCAAATTCCCGTCCAGCTGGGGGGGGGGGGGGGGGGCTGGTTGATTCGTGTGAATCAGCTGTGCTGCTGGATCCCAGCGCTGCTAGCAGGAGACTTCTCAGCCCACAGATGAACCCCCCCACTTCAGCTGACTTTGAAAAAAGATCACATAGCTTCCCTGCACAGCATGTGTGTGTGGGGGGAGGGGGGGGGGGGGGGTTGCATGCCTCTGCTCCGGTCAAAATCACACACACACACACACACACAATTGTCACCTCCCTCATGAAGGAAAAAAGAAGTGAGCTGATGGGGCAAGGGGTTTGTGGTAAGCCATGTCTGAAGGTGCAAGCAGACTGTCAGCACCCTAACCGACTCTTTCAGTAAATCATGGCACATAATCAGTACTGTTGTTTGAAACCCCACTGAAATACATATAGTGGACTGTGTAAAACAACAACAGTTTTCTGTTTTTTCTTGTTTCTTTTTGAGTATGTGAATTTTTTTATATTAATTCCTTAGTGACATTAATTTGTTAACTGGTAATTGGTACATATGGCTGGTGAGCTGAAAGACCCATCAGAAATATTGATACAAGGTTGTTTACTGTATGAACATGTGCCTACTCTTAGTCTTTTACAGAAGACCACTTAATATGAACATGAATATGAATATTGTTTTTAATGTTAGCTATAAGGTGCCATTATACTCAGAGAAAGCCAAAGTCAAGCCCTATTCTCTCATATACACTCCAGCTGCCTGTTTAAAACAGTAACACAGTCACAAAATACTAATGTTGCTGACGATGACTGTAGAGAAATAGCCAATAGTATTATGCGATGGTCTCATGGTATTTTGTGGATTCTAGCCTCATTCATTGGAAGAAAGTTAGCATGTGTGGCACAGATGTTTTTAATGCTGACCCAGGACTAGTCACCTTCGACTAATTTCATTATTTTAAAAAATCATTATAAAAACCAGTGCAAACTGACTTAAGATCAGCACTGAAGCACTGAAGGCATTGTATTACATAGGCGTTTTGACATGAGGGTTTTATCTAGCCAACCACACACACGCGCACACACACACACACACACACACACACACACACACACACACACACACACACACACACACGCACAAACACACTCCTTTCAATGTGTCTCAGGTCAAGGGTACTACATAGAAAGTCCCCGATTATGCCTTATCAAGTATGAAGGAAACCAAGTGTGCCAAAACCCACATTCCCACTTCTGGCCTGAGGAACCTTCGAAGGTCATTTATGTGTTTGTGTATCTAAAATTGTTGAGCCAGGAAGAATCAGTCAGTGTCTTATCTACACGTGCAACCCACTGTGGTGAATCCAATACCCAACTTTCCAACAGCTCAAACCCAAAGTGGAGGGTAGGGTAGCTTCAGTTTGCTACAGTAGCGTGAGTGTCAAAAGCCTGTGTTTGCCTCTCCTCCACCGTCCCTGGGGCCCCAGGATTCTTCCAGAAGCCTGAAGTGCGACACCCGTAGCTAACCGAAGACACCCTGCAGTGACTTTCTCTACCCTGTGGTTGGATGGCTGTAAAGTCGGGTATGGGGTTCTGTGAGAAGCGCGAGTGCCAAAAGCCCGCATTTGTCTCTCCTACCCTCTGACCCCCCTGCGGCGCTCACGCAGAGCACGGCTAATCAGACTGGCGTGGAGAACGCGCGCGATAAGCGCTCGGTTTCTCTCTCATCTTTGCAAGCGCTCCGCGTTGCTGCCGCTGAGGATGCGTGTGGAGCCCAAACTAGAACTAGAACCCCGCTCGCTTTTTTTGCATTGGGCACAGAGGCTTTTAAAGTCATTAGACCGTGCACCGATCCCTTGGTGTGTATGTCCGCAGCCATGCTAACTACTCCTTGAAGAACACGTGGTTCAAAGCTTGTAGTGAAACGGATGAAATTAGGCCCCCTGCTTTTTCTCTACTCTTTTTCCACCCTACTTCAAAGCACTCCTTCATCTCAAATAAGTTAATTGAATTGCACTCTTGGTAAGTATAGTGCACCATGTTTCAAATATCCTCAGACAATTAAAGCGAAGACAGGGGGATCGCTTTATGTCCGAACAGGAGGATGAAACCCCGTCAGATGGCACTTTTTGCTAATTCTTTCTTTGCGAGTGCTATGCTGAAACGACTGAATGCATTTAGCCTGTCCATTGTAGTTTCGGGCTTTCTAGAAGGATCTTTATCTCAAAGCACATTTGTTTCCATTTATGAGTTCAAAGAGGCCCATTCGCTTTAGTCAAAGCCGGTTAGCATGTAGATAATGCTGTGATTTTGTGTTTTTGTAGATTAAAGAGCTTTCGGATAACCAGGAAATAGTTCCCATTTTTCCATGGATTTTCTCTCTTTTACAGGGAGGTCATTCTTAAGCAGTTCAGGCTTCAACTACTTATACAGACATGGGAAGGGCAAGGTCAGTTTTTGAGTGGCGATTGCATGAGCCAACATGGCATGTTTGCGTTAGGATAAATAACAAAAACAGAAGAGTTACATTGCAATAATCTCTTGCTCATTTGAGTGTGGGGCTCCGTGCTTCCTGAAAGGAAAGGTCAAAGCGTGGTATAGTAATGTAATGTAACATAGGACATGTGAGACACACCTCTGACGCTGATAGAGCCGGGACAGTAGCTAAGCATCTGAACTTCGTCTGAGACACCAGCTGCCATCTCTCTATCCCCAGAAGCCTTTAGCCCTGTCTCCATTTGAGATATACCATTGGAGGACGAAGCCTCATCACATAGTGAAACAAATGTAGGCACTTATCAGAGCAGCTCATCAGACCAAGCAGGTTAGTCTTCACCGCAGGCTACAAAGTGCTCTATTTCTGTTACCAGTTTAACAACATCTTGCTACCTCATCCTCACAGTGTCAGTGTCATTCTACCTCATCCTCACAAGGTCAGTATCTCTCTTGTCCTGTTTTAGCAAACACATCACCAGCACAAAATAAAAGGATCACAGACAAATCAAACTGCCTAGATCACTGGCTGCATGGAAATATTTAATATTAGATAGATCCACTGGATCAGAATGGTCTGTTCAACTTTTAGAAACTCCTCATTTATATGGTGGCAGCTTTCCTTCTCTCTCTCTCTCTCTCTCTGGCTTGAGACCTGGCAGGCACTCATCATCCCGGCAGGCAGGGGGCAACTTTTTTTTCTTTTCTTTTTTTTCCTTCTTCTCTCTTTCACTTTCTTGCCTCGATCTGCTTCTGCCTCCGTTTTGAACATTTTGACGGCGAACCAAATGCACATTGGAGAGGAAACATTCCTGGTGACAGAGCGTAGCGGTTGCATTTTCATCAAAGTGGCTGCAGTAATTTTTCTAACAGCATGTATTCCTAATGTGCAAGTTTTGTAGCTGTTGATTAGAGATGCGCTGCACTCAACCTTTAACATGGTAGACATGTTTAAAGCCCATGTGGCCTTACAGCATCTGGGCAGGCAAAGACAGCGAAGCAATATTAGGATGTTCTGCATTAACACACAGCTGGGACTCATGTGATCATGGCAGGGGCTTATTTACAGCGTTCAAGGTTCCGGTCATGTTTCATCAAATGACAGAGACTGGGAGCACTGTTGCTAGGAACAGGATGTTAGTGGATGTTCAACGGGGACTAGAACACTGATTTTGGGGCATTGGCTTTAAAGCCACGCTCCTCTGACTGAAATGTGCATTAAAGTTTTGCCTTTTTTTTTGCTATGCCACACATCATTCCTTGACAAAGGGCCAACGAATCGGTATACCCCTCTTCCCTCAAATCAACAAGGGATTACAAAGAGATCAAAGTGGCGCGTCTGCCCATATTACTCTGCCCTGCTTGACTTTCAACCACAACTTTGACTTTGGTCTCATCTTCGCAGCTCAAGACACCGCAAATCGCTTCGGCGTTGAGACGCAAGCCAGACCGCATGGAATCTCTCCCTCGCTGCTAAGATGACACTGAGCCTCGCTGTTCGAGGGCAGGTAAACAGCGACAGAGGAGCTTTCCCTCGGGACGGAGCCTCTGAGAACTCTTGGATCTCGAACATGAAAGGGAGCTTGGAGAAGAGCCTGCAAGTGCACTACGAGGTGCCATGTTCTCGCTCAGAAGACTGGAGCATGCAGGGTGGAGCAAGCAGGGTGGGGCATGGAGGGTGGAGCAAGCAGGGTGGTGCATGGGGCTTGAATATATTCTCTGAAGAGATAAAAGTGAGGGTAGAGGGGGTGTTCGGGGGTGACTCTGCTGCATAATACTTAACATTCGATTCATTAATGTTTCATCAAAGTCTGTGGGAGACAAGTACGCGGGATCGGGCCAATCAGGAGAGGGGAAGAAGCCTCCAAAATGTAGCTGGTCACCATTTAGAAAGGAATCGCTGCTACTAAGATTTTTCAAATGACTAGGCCATGGTGGCTCCTTTCATCAGACACGCGAAGAAATGGAGGGAGGAATTATTAAACCAACATACCATACTTCTACAGAAAAAGCCTATTTTGGTATGTGTTCTCCCATAGCAGCATAGAAAGTGCTCTGAAGACTTTGAACAGTATTTCCCCTGTTATGATTCCATTAGTATGGTCTACGTTTCAGCCATGCAATGCGCTCTTAAAATATATATAAATTTAAAAATATGCAGTTTTAATAAAGGAAAACTTTGCATCACAAGTGCACCCTAAACACGCAAACAAAAACAAAAACCGCAGCAATGGGACATGATGGTGTGCGACTTCTCCAAATCAAAAGCTTGCGCCTTTGAGCGGGGCCTTAGCGTGCTGCAGCGCCGTGCCCGAACTCATTAGAGCTGCGCAGCAAATCCAAGCTTTGCGAAAAACGGCGATTTATTTATTTAAAGCAAACGGTCAGCACCAATACGCGAGGTCATTGCCGCATGTGCCCCGACTCACGCCGATTTTCCCCTTTGAACAGGCGGCGGAAATGAGAAATGTTCGCTCAGAATTCAAGGCAGAGACTTGTTTCCTCGGCTTTCTCTGATCTTGTTTACATCAAAACAAATGATGTGTGATGAAAGGAGGCAGCTTTGCAAGCGCAGGGCCGGGGATCAGATCTCATTTGCCCTCACAAATCACACATCAGAAGTCTGTAAGGTCTGCCCAGGACTCCAGGGTAATGAACTTTACAAAGAGTAAGAGCTGCCATGACGCAAGATGCGCGCAGAAAGTGCAGCTGAAACCGTGTCTTGCGGATAGTGTGATTTTTTTTTTTTACAGCATTTTTGACTAAGGTCCAGTCGAATCTTGTTGATTTTAGGACACTGACACTAACAACTGTCACAGAATAACGCATTATTTAGAAGAAAAAAAACATATACAACAATCAATTGAATATGCCAATAAGCCTGGCTAGATATGCAAGCTGTGTCCTAAGAAATTGTTGAACTTTTTTTAATTTACCTTTGGGTTTTACAAGATTTTTTTTCGATGAAAATGTCACAAGTCGGTTGAGGTTTCATTGCTGTGGGTCTCTATTTAAACTTGTGCTTGAGCACCACTTGGTGGAAGAAACACGAACTGACGTGTTCCACTTGCGCCAAGTTTAATTGGCGTCAAATGTATCATCGTTTGGCGTTTCACTTCTCAAAGCGAACGAGTATCCTTCCAGATAATATAGTATCTTTTACGATTTCGTTATTTTGAAATAATAACCCCTAAAACAGTAAGCTTTATTCAGTGGGATAAAAAAAATCTCTAAAATAACAAAGAAGCCTTCAAATATTTAATTTGGCTAATTATAACGGAAGAATCACGCGGAGTGATATATATACCAGCGAGGACTCTGACTAACCCTGAGGTAATTGAGCTCGTTTAACTAACGGGATTAAGGTGAGGTAGAAATTTGGTTCAATACTTTCGAAGCAGTAGAATTATGCACATTTTATTATTACCAGTCGTTTGGTTCTAATGTTAAAAAAACGCTACGAATATATATATACATACATATGTAATATTGTAAAACACGCCATGAAAGTAGCATGCTAACTAGCTACCAAAGTGGTAGCTAATCTTGCTAACGCTGTCTTCCTAAACGGCAATGCAGTAACTGACTAAAATGTTAAAAATAAAAACAGAGGTAGTGCTGTAATATAAACAGCATTTTTCTGTACTATTTAAACCTCAAAGTTCCATTATTTGTACATACGGCATGCTAATGATCTTAATATAGTTTTTTTAAACTTAAACGTTGAGCTAGCTAACCGCTAGCTTGTTAGGTTTTCACTGGCGAGGATCGCGCGTTGAGCACGTGCGTGTAGTAGGAGGCGCGCCGGCGCGCCTGCACGGACACGACCGCTCTTCGCCAAGCCTGCCATGTGCGCTTGAATAGTTTCAGGGAACGTGTGGGTGTTAAATACGACGGTATGACGGGACGTGCGAGGGCGAGGTCTAGGGGCAGAGCCCGCGGCCCAGAAGCTGGAGCTCCAGGCGCGGTAAGAGACCAACGTGGCTCCACTGTCTTTATCTCACTAACGACGCTGAATAGCTGGTGCTGCGTGAGAATTTACACACGCAATCTGTATTTTTCACAAGACCTTTAGCGATTTTTGTTGTTGTTATTTTTAAGTTTTTAAACTAAATGTTTCCTGAGTTATTTCTGTTTAGATTTTCAGGCTAGCTCGCTACAAATCTAAACTTCAATGCGCATGATTTCACGTCGATTTTTTTTTTTTTTTTTTAGCTAACGAATTTGCAAAACAAATCATTCACGAAAGTGGATTTATTTACAGCAGCCGACGACATCTCAGGAGGTGTCAAGGCCCGTGCTGCTTCCGCCGTCTGAAGGAGAGCTCGTCGGTAGGGGAAGACAGAAAACTGCCCCCGGAGCGTTGACGCCAGAAAGTAACGTCACGTTACCCCTAAGTGCACCTCCGATTTTAAGATTTATTTTTGAGTGATTTGTACTTGTGCACCTTAATAATAGTTATCTGAAATTGTACACACAGCGCAATGATCATTGAGCGTTCAGACTGAAGTAGATGCTTGGGGCCTAGACATCCATTCACACCAGTCTTATTTTTCCATCATTTGGCTTCTGCGTTTTTGTCCTGCTTAGCTCATGTGTTATGTTTAAGATCCATGACATTTTCATATCTGCTGATATTGTGCATATACGAGTCACAAGCATCACATTGGATTTAGTGATAATTTTGTGATTAGTACAGTTTCTGGGAATATTCCGTGTTCTTGCCCAAGGTATCTTAGACGTTTTACTTTTCATTATATTTGCATTGCAATTAGGCAACTGATTAGTCAGACCAGCTGGCTAGATACATCCTACTTTGCCTAGATAACGTGATCCCAAGGAATATCAATATATAAAATCAGTTACAAATCTTTAATTTTTAATAAACTTGAAACCCTTATCTTGAAAATATAGGGTGTACTTTCCTGCACACCTAGTTCAGTTCAGCTGCTGCCTTTGTTTTTCTGCTGCTTGTAGTTTATAGCTTTGTAACTAGCCAGCCTTTTTTTTTTTTTCTTAGAATATCATTCATATCTGACCATGCTTTACTTTCATATTAATAATGCACATTAGGAGCGAGAGCTCAGATTTCATACACAGATAAGTGAGTGTTAAAGAAAATGATATATTGTGAGCTGCTTGCCAGAAAATATTCATGTTCTCTGTTCATTATGTCTGTCTAGTGTTCAGTTGTGTAACTTACTGAAGTAAAGCTGTGGTACTCAGTGATCATCTGTAGTGATTTCACCAACCCTCCCATACTCGAAACGTACTAAATGTAAAAAAAATATTTAAAATGTAACAGATGGAAAGTAAAAGTACATTGGTTATACTATTGGTATAGTTCTCTTAAAAAAAAAAAAAAAATTAAACTCAAAAGTACAGTTTGTTGAAAAGGTTACTTAAGTAAATGTAATGGAGTAAACTACTGTAGCGCGTTACTACTCCCCTCTGCTCATGCCTATATATTGGAGGAAAATTGTAAGGCTAATTTTATAGCAGTCACCATTATATTTTCAGATGTTTCCTGGAAACTGAGGATTTGGTACATACATCACTGTTTTATTTGTTAAATGACACATTTTGACATGACAGGATGGGATAGTACGTTTCTTGAACTGTATTGCCCTCTTAAATTTAAAAAGTTGAGTGGGTGTTTATTCATCCATAATCTCTCTCCAGCGGTGCTGCAGATTTCGGCAGGCTTTCAGCAGGTGAAGATTGGCGAGAGGGGGGGGCGCAGGCGAGATTTCCATGATGCCGGAGTCCACACTCGCCAACTCATGGAGCATGTCAAGGAGTCCAAGACAGGTTGGTAGTCTTGGATCAGAGGTCAGTGTCTCACAACCTTGTCATGGAGTCAATGCCATGTTCAGGTAAGCAAAGTTTGGGGGTGAATTGTTTTTTTTGTTATAGTCTCTAATTCTGAAGAGTGACATGGCAATAGTGTGTAAATGTCCAGGGCCCAGTTTGGTTGAAGGTCAACTCAGGAAGGTCAGGTGTTTTTCTTGAGTCACATTTATTTACCAACTGGCACTTGTAACAAACTGCACAGCCATAATACTTCAGCCTTCACTGAAATTGAAACTGGTGTTTGACTGGCAATTTAAATATTTTTCTATAAGGGACGTCTGGCTTCCCGATCGAGCTGAGGGCGAACTTCATGCGTCTGCTTTCGCGACCCCAGTGGGCCCTCTATCAGTACCATGTGGACTTCAATCCACCCATGGAGTCTCGGCGCCTGCGGTCAGCTCTTCTCTTCCAGCACGAACAGACGCTCGGCAAAGCACGATGCTTTGACGGAGCCATTCTCTTCCTCCCACACCGTCTCCATTACACTGTAAATACGCTCACATTTTAAAAAGCTGTTTTATGAATGGTACATGCTTTGTGATGTAGGGATGGTCATTTTATAGAAAAGCTTTCCTTCTTGGAAGTGGTAGAATAATATTGGGCCTGCATTCCTTGAAGGACTTGTTTGGGCCTGATCTTGTGTTGGAGCTGGTGGTTGATGTGTTCCTCTCTTCAGGAGATGGTACTATGCAGTGAGACAAGACACGGAGAGAAAGTCCAGATCACCGTCACCCTGACCAGTGAGCTGCCTCCTTCCTCTCCTGTGTGCCTGCAGTTCTACAACATCATCTTCAGGAGGTGTGAGCAGGTCCATGTAGCCTTTGTAGAGCCTAATACAGACTGGACCCTCCTGCTTCACTTGATCTGATCTTCTGCCGTACCTTAAGTTAACGCTAGTTATCTGAAATTGTACACATTTCAAGTAGACACTTGGGCCTAGACCTGCATTCACATCCAGGCTTCCCCCCCCCCCCCATCATTTGGGTTCCATTTGTGCTCAAGAAGTAAATGTTAAAAAAAAAAAAAAAAGCTTTTATTTTGGGTGTTTATAATGTGTTTTTGGATGCTGGAGATTCATTTTCAGTCATGCTCTACATTTCCTGATTGACCAGTGTCTTGTAAAATAAAGTGAACAATTGCATGAAATGAGAATATACATGAAATTACTCAGGAGCTACACAGTGTGTTCTACTCAGTGTTCTAGACATCTCCAAAGTGCCCAAAGACCTCCAATTGCATAAAGTAATCAGTCACTATACAGTTGAGTGTGCAATTGGGTTGGGGGTTTTTTGTTTTTTGTTTTGTTTTTTTTGCTAAAACATCACAGCAATGTTCAACAACTTAGCTTCATTGTTGAAGGCTAAACAATATTAGCTTCAAAGGTTATGCTGGAGAAAATACTGTAAATGCTGCAATACCATTTTAAAAGAATGTTAAGCCTTCTCATTTATACATGCAATTTGTAGCAGAATTACGAATTTTTCCAGCAGTAATTGGAGACATCCAATGATTTACAATACAAACATTGAAGTTAATGCTAGAAGCCACTGAATTGTCAGCTTGCAGCTCATAACTGCAAAAACTCCACACAAACTTCAGTTTCAATAAGCCTTTTCCTTTCCTTGATGTCTAAAATTATTGGCAGTCAAATTATTCACTAAAAACAATATCCATGACTCCTCCAGTTTTGCCAGTGTCACACTCATGCGCCGCACTTTATCTGATCAGAACGCACAAGCGATATTTTACTGTCCGCAAGGTTCTAGCTCACACAGTGGGTCACCATATCAGGCAAGTGAGGTGTCTGTTTTCGTCTAAGCGTCCTCCATTTGTGAAAACAGATGCCAATCACGTCAATTGCGGAAAACAATTGTGAAGTAATTTGGTACTCTTCCCACCCTCACCGCCACATGCATAGGTGTGAATGACCGTCACTCAAAGAAAGTAGTTCTTTATGGCCCAACAGCAACCACTAAAACTAAGGAGGGTCTTGGCTGTCTATTCAGGAGCTCTGCTACATGAGTAACTTGCAATTTGTGGTAACTAGAGGCTGGTATATATGTTTTGCTTGGTTACGAAGGAAAGGAATGCGTGTTTTTGTTCAAAGATACGAGCAAACAAATATAGAACTTTACTAGCACTATATACTATTGGTAATTGAATTTTCTATGACAAAAGCTGAAGTTATCTTGTACTGGAAGCATGTTTTAAAAGGACAAGCATGATTGTTGTGGAAATTGACAAAAAATGGTGTATTCAGCGTGGGATTTCTGGCGAACGGTTGCACATAGACGACTGAAAATTGCTACGCAGGTACTTATTAGTCCTTAGAGGTTTTAAGTGGATAGATGGACTGTATTTTAAGAAAGTTAAGTACTATCAAGTGATTTCTTTTGGTTATGCCAAATCGGGCCTGTTTGAGAGCACAGTAGGAGGTTAATTCATGCTCTGATTGGTTCTCCCACTTGACTCACACTGGTTTTTACCTCATTCATTCATTTTCTGATTGGTTGTTGCACATAAGTCATTTACTATCTGATGCCTTCCTGATTTGCTTACTGCAGCCTTCGTGGTTTGCAGGATTCTGAGGATGCTGAACATGCAGCAGATTGGACGCCATTACTACAACCCTGACGACCCCCTCAACATCCCCCAGCACAGGTGCTGTAGCAGGTTCCGCGTGTGTGTGTGTGTGTGTGTGTGAGAGAGAGAGAGGGACAGACGACCAGTACATCTTCCCTCTGCTGTGCAGGTTGACCATCTGGCCTGGTTTTGTCACCAACATCCTGCAGTACGAGTCCAGCATCATGTTGTGTTCGGACGTGAGCCACAAGGTTCTGCGCAGTGAGACTGTTCTGGATTTTATGTCCAGCCTGAAACAGCAGTACAGAGACCAGTACTTCCCTGACGCCTGCACCAAGGAACTGGTGGGCCTTATCGTCCTCACCAAGTATGAAACCCCACGCACGTGCTGTTTTAGTACCCCTTGTTAGGTGGTGCAGAGCATCCCTTTTTTGGCATTGCACACCACATTGTAAATATTGTACATTATAAAGATTGTATGCATACACTTAATCAACAGATTTGTCCATGTCCTTCCGTCTATACAGATTAACGTTTATGATAAATTCTAAGCTATGGAAAAACTTGACATGAACTGTTCATTTTGAGTTACTTTGTTTTTGTGAGTTGCTTTGCTAAACTCAGAAAACACATTCAGTTTATTCATTAATTTGATTTTGCCATATTTAGTAGTATCAAATGTCTTAACAAACTATATAGGTGTCATAGTGAAATGCATTTTAGTTGTTAGCTGTGGTTGTAACATACTAGTAACATAACCTCAGACTACGCTCAAAGTTTCATTTTGAAATGAATCCTTGAATGAATTGGCCATCGGGTGGTCAAGAGGGATGCATATCTGACAGGTATTTTGTAAATTGTCCTCTACAACATGGCAACAACAAATACAGATTGAACATACTATTGTGTGTGGGGTGGGGTGGGACACAGTCATTTCCCAGTTTTACTGGTTTTCCTACTAAAAACATGAATGGTCCAGTATTAAATGTAAATGCCTGACTTATTATTGTCATATAAACTGAACAAATAATCTCCTGTCAGGTATCTTCTATGAGTGCAGTAGGGTGATGGGGAACATGTTATGCAATGGGAGCAAATTTGCAGCAGGAGCCTCTTGTGTGTAGCTTGTGTTGTGCTCTTCCCAGGTCAGTTTACAGTTTGAGATTCGGTGATTGGTCAGCTGAGACAACAGTTTACGTCATGGAAAATGTTTATGAAATTTCAGTGGATTGACTGGAAAGTGTTTGTTGTCTACTGGTTGTAATGTGATCTTGTGAAGCTGTTTCGCTGCTTGTGAAAGAGCTTCTGTGTTTCACAGTTGACTGTTGGCCATCAGTTACCTGGATAACTGAAAACGTTCATAGATATTTCACCATGTGATTATATTGGACTTGATGCTGATCTGGTTTGATAAACATCTTAAGGATGTTCTCTCTGTTGCAGGTACAACAACAAGACTTACAGAATTGACGACATTGCCTGGGACCAAACCCCTGTGAACACATTTAAGAGAGGAGACTCTAACATCTCCTTCCGGGATTACTACAAAATGGTAGAGATGTTATAACGGCAGTCAGAGTGCCTGTTTGAACCGAGACTGGTTTCTCTGTTTTACGTATGTGTGTGTGGGGGGCTTTGCAGCAGTACAACCTGGAAATAACAGACATGAACCAGGTTCTGCTGGTCAGTCATGTTAAGAAGATGGGTCCTGCAGGTGCTCCGCCACCAGGCCCTGCCTTGCTCATCCCAGAGTTCTGCTACCTCACAGGTCAGCCTGTAGCTCCATGACACACCAAAACAGCAGGGTACTCAGAGAACACAGTAGAGTTTCGGCCCACTACAAAACGGCCATGTGACCTGGTGCCTGTTCAAAACTGCAGGTTTGACCGACAAGATGCGCAATGACTTCAACATTATGAAGGATCTGTCCTCTCACACCAGACTGACCCCAGAACAGAGAGAGAGGCGCCTTATCAGATTCATCAGCAGCATCAGCCAGTAATGAGCAAGCTGTTTCTGTGTCGGCGCAGACAAGCTGCTGTTAAAGTTTATTGGGTTTTTATTTCCTGCACACAGTTATGCAAGAGTGTTGGTTAATTCCTTTTGATTGTAGGAGTGCAGAAGCACAAAATGAGCTCAGTACGTGGGGTCTGAGCTTTGAGAACAAGTTACTAAGTCTGACTGGAAGAGTTCTTCCCGTTGAGAGGATCCTGCAGGCATCCCGGACTGTGAGGGGTCATGCACACATTTTTACATGCATATAAATACACACTGCACACACACCCAGAGTTCTGTTGTTTTTTTTTGTTTTTTTTGTATGTGTGTCACAAATCTGAGTTGTTTGTGTGTGTATGTGTTTTTGAAGTACGAGTACAACCCTTGTGCTGCTGACTGGTCTAAGGAGATGCGAGGACTTCCTCTGATCAGCAGCATGCCTCTGGAGACATGGCTCATGTTCTTCACGCGCCGTAATGCTGATGCAGCACAGTCACTCTTGTATACTCTCAACAAGGTGGCACCACCCATGGGCATCCGCGTGCAGAGGGCAGTCATGTGAGTGCCCATAGCTCTGTTCCGCTCCTCTGTGGGCATCATATCAGGGTTTGCTCATCTCTTGCTCTCATGGCTTACCCGTGGCTTTTTCTGAGCAGGATAGAATACGAGGATCGGCCAGAATCTCTGCTGAGAGCCCTGCAGCAGAATGTGGGACCGGAGACTCAGATGGTGGGTTTCTCTCTCTCTCTCGCTCTCTCGCTCTCTCTCTCTCTCTCTCGCTCTCTCTCTCTCTCTCACACACGCACGTGTAAGTAAATTCAGCAGAGTCAAATGAAATGAGCACTTTCCTCTCTGATACTGGGGAGCTGGATCATGAACGCTAGAGCTGGGTATAGACCTGCCAATATGATTTAGATTCGTATGGGTTTGGTTCAGTTTGGCAATTAATAGTACTAAAACTTTTTATGATGGGCATCTTTGGAGACATTAAGAATAGCTTATGACCTGATGAATATATATAAAAAGCAAATGGTTCAATTTGTGAAATTAAATGTTAAGATTTTTAAAATTCACATCGGCTCAACCAAATGACGATTGCAATAAATCGGAAAATCGGTTATTTTTCCCAACTGACTAACGCAAAGGAAAATGCGGTTGCCAGTAAGGGTGTACATGCTTTAGACAGCATAAACGTGCTCATACACAAGCTGATTTTTTTTAATCAATTTTAATTGTTTGTGTGTGTGTAGGTGGTTGTGATCCTGCCCACCAACCGTAAGGACAAGTATGACTGTGTGAAGAAGTACCTGTGTGTGGACTGCCCCACTCCCAGCCAGTGTGTGGTGTCACGCACCCTTAGCAGACCACAGGCTCTCATGACCGTGGCCACTAAGATCGCCCTGCAGATGAACTGCAAGATGGGGGGAGAGCTGTGGAGTGTTGAGATCCCGGTACAAGCCTCCGACTACTGGGCTCCTGTTTAAACGCCAGACTAAAATACACCAGCATTTCATACTGGAACTTCAGTTCACTTTGTGTAGTTGTGGATTAGAAACGGGCTACTAGTCATTCTGCAAATGACTGTGTAGTACATGTGCTACACCAACTGGATGCCAAAAATGTGTACACTCTAAAATGTGCGTTTGGAAGAGAATTAGCTGAAGAATAACTTAAGATTCATATTTATAAACTTTTTTGTTTTATAAAGTCCTTTTGGAAAAGTATGCTCTGTTTAGCTTTGTGTTTGTCTGGTTTGTTGGCACTACAGTCTCCTGAGCATCTGCTGTGTGCTTCATGCTTGGTTTATCCCTCTTAGCTGAAACAGCTGATGATTGTGGGCATTGACTGTTACCATGACACTGCTGCAGGAAAGAGATCCATTGGGGCTCTGGTAGCCAGCCTCAACCAGGGCATGTCCAGGTAATTAACCTAACACTAACTCTTGTTGTTGTTGTTGTTGTTGTTGTTCATTCTAGTAAATTATTGAGTAACCTCATTGAAATTAATACAAATGTTCTGTAGTTCCAAGAGTGTGGACCCACCTGGAGTCTAGGGGATGTTTTGTGTAGGCACAGAAAATGGGATTAAGGGCTTTGTGTTAAACTAGACTGTTTAAAGTGTCCTATCGAGTTGTTTATTTCTGGTGAGCTTTTCCAACACGTTTGGTTGGTGACGCTGCGCGTTATGTTCAGGTGGTTTTCAAAGTGCGTTCTGCAGGGCCGTGGTCAAGAGATTATCGACGGACTCAAAGTGGCTCTAAAGGGTATGTGATGCTCGGCATCGTCCTGCATGTTGCGGTATGATGTCATCTCCTGCTTCATTCTACAGCGACAGTCTGTCCATATCTTGTTGGTAATCGAAGCCGACTGCATGCCAAATGGACGTTATTCAAATAGACTTTTGAATATTTGAAAACATTTGAATATTTAATGGCAGTAATATTTGCATATTTAATGGGAGTTGATTATTTAAGCAACCTTGTGTTGAGGCATACATGAACACTTGGCTATAAATGGAAGCAATCATTTGCTCAATAGCATGTACTTTTGATGAGTTTATCTGTAGTTTATAAATGTTTGGCCATTTATGTATTAATCCTCAGATATAATTTTTACATGCATCTCTAGTTCATAGAAGCTTGTCATGTGTAGTATTTGAATGATATTTTCTGTACTTCATAAAGGCTTAGCTAATACCCTTTTTCACAAGTGAAGCACTGTACAGCTGATGAACTTAACTACTTTACTACAGTTTTGAATGTCTTTACATCTCTTAGTGCATTGCAGTTACTCACCTAGAATCGTGTGTGTGTGTGGGGGGGGGAATAGATGGATAGATATAATATATAAAAACGTACACATGTCCCCAGGTGCTCTGAAGAAGTACCTGAAGTACAACAACTGTCTGCCATCTCGTATCATCGTGTATCGCGATGGTGTGGCAGATGGCATGCTGCAGAGTGTCGTGAACTACGAGGTGCCTCAGATAATGCAGTCCATCAAGACCATGGGCCAAGACTATGCGTGAGGCTCCGCCCACACTTCAGCGTCACTGAGAGATGCACAGTTTCTTGGTGTCAGAAATTCTTAGTTTCTGTATTTATTTCTCTCGGCAGGCCCAAACTGTCAGTGGTGGTGGTGAAGAAGAGAATCGCTACCAGGTTTTTCGCTCGTCTTGATGGCAAACTGGCCAACCCTCCTCCTGGAACAGTAATCGACACTGAGGTCACCCGACCTGAGTGGTGGGTTCAGCAAGGGGGCGTGTTCATTTCTCAAGTCACATAATCTGCACCAAGCAGACTAATCGTACCACCACCAATGTATTTTATTTATTTTTTTCTTTATTTAATGCTTGGATTCAGAAAGACATTGACTGATGTGAGCTTTGTCTCTTTGGTGTTGAAACATTGCTTTGTGAGCTGTCTCTTGCATTTACTGTGTGCAGCATCTATGACGAGCCCTCACAGGTTTAGGCTGTGCTTTGTGTCTTGACCGTCGGCTGTCTGCTCCCTCAGGTACGACTTCTTCATCGTGAGCCAAGCAGTGCGGATGGGCAGCGTCACCCCCACTCACTACAACGTGGTGTTTGACAACAGTGGCCTCAAACCAGACCACATGCAGAGACTCACCTATAAGCTCTGCCACATGTACTATAACTGGCAGGTAAGAGTCTCCTGGTGTTGTGCTGCGTGGCCTTCAGAACACTGACAGTTTGGGAGAGGCAGCTGAGGTCCAGGGGATGTTGGGGAAACTCCTGCAGTGTCTGCTTACTACTGACATCATGCAGCTGTGACACGACCTGTTGGCTGGCTTTGTTTCAGTGAGAAGAGTGTAAATGATGTCACTTTGCCTCCCCTGGGCTTCCTGCTCTTGGCTTTTCTCCTTTGATGGCAGTGATGCTGCCCCACCCTCACCACACCCCCCCTGCCTTTGGATGCTATTTCAGCCAGTTAATCAGCATTTGCAGTTCTGGCTTAATCCAGACTTGAGATGCTAGTGGAAAGTTTGACTCGTCATACTGAACTGTTGAACTGAGTGGTATTCAGTGTCTGGTGTCTGTGTGTGTGTCTGTGTGTGTGTGTGTGTGTGTGTGTGTGTGTGTGTGTGTGTGTGTGTGTGTGTGTGTGTGTGTGTGTGTGTGTGTGTGTGTGTGTGTGTGTGTGTGTGTGTGTGTGTGTGTGTGTGTGTGTGTGTGTGTGTGTGTGTCTGTGTGTGTAAGGGGATTGTACGAGTGCCTGCACCGTGCCAGTATGCCCACAAACTGGCCTTCCTGGTGGGCCAGAGCATCCACAAGGAGCCCAACATTAACTTGGACGACTTCCTGTACTACCTGTAACTTCAGCACCTGTTTCCTCTGATTAATTTCCACTGTGCCACAGTTCTTTTTCTTCATTACAATGGAAGTATTGTAAGGCACTTTTTTAGGTTTGTGGATTTTTAGGGTTGGTTTTTTTTTGGTGTGTTTTTTTTTGTTTGTTTGTTTTTTTTGCTCTTGTTCTGAAAATTAAAAGGATCTTGCATTGCATTCTGTGCATTTTGATGATTTTCCACTTTCTCAGTATTGATGCTACCTGTTAGTACGTGTTGCTAGTCGACTGTTTTACATTGTGTCTTTAACTTGTCTACCATTGCCAGTGTAAGTGGTTGTTTAAGGCAAGGGATCTTCAGCTCCAGAACTTCAGTCCAAATTCTGTCCCAGGTGCTTGTCATTTAGGTTTTGTGACAATTTTCCACCTTCCTTTAGGCGGAAGTCAGGGGTGATGACAAAGGGCCTAATCCATTACATTAGATCTCTTATTTACAAGTAATTACAATATCCAGGACTGAAATTTGAATTCAGTGCTTGGGAGTAAAAGCCCTTTTTATTTTTTTATTTTTTTATGCAGGCTATTGATGGTTCATGTAAACATGCAGCTAAATTTCAGACTTGGTGTGACCCGTTTCTCTTGTTTAGAATATTGCAAATCCTGTCTCAGAAATAAATGATTGTAGCAGCAAGATGTTTTCAGTCTTGCCATTTCAGTGAAAGTCAAAATGTGTTCAGAAATTACAGTCTGTAGTTTATTATACTGTACATTTCCAGTAGCTTCCTGTAGGTGGTACCCTTTCACAATAAGTGGTGTTGAGGTGTCAGCTGAACTTGTATTTTGGGGCGGAGAAAATGATGCTTCCCATTTATGGCATTTAGCTGACGCTTTTATCCAAAATTACTTAAAATTATGACTGAGCACCACTTGAGCAATGGAGGGTTAAGGGCCTTGCTCAGGGGCCCATCAGAGGCAGTGGTGGGGCTGCCCTCTCTTCCCTGAGATGTATAAATCAGTGTGGTTGCTCCACATGACTTAGGTTTGTCCACATTCTTGGGGGGGGGATTTTAAAAAAAAATATATATATATATATGCGCCACCATATATAATAGAGAGATAGACAGGGGCATTATATACAAACAAAGGAGTTGTATCACAAAGCTAAAATCCAGCATAAGTTATTTGTCAAAGTAAACTGCAGGGGGATGGGGGGCGGGGGTCAGTGAGCACGATAAGGCCCACCAGTTCCTTGGTGCAGGCGTCAGGGAAGTACTGGTCTCTGTACTGCTGTTTCAGGCTGGACATAAAATCCAGAACAGTCTCACTGAACACAACATGATGCTGGACTCGTACTGCAGGATGTTGGTGACAAAACCAGGCCCGATGGTCAACCTGCACAGCAGAGGGAGGATGTACTGGACACTACAAGAGGCAGAAGATCAAAGATCAAATGAAGAGGACCATTCAGTCTGTATGAGCATCTACAGGGACCTCCTCATACACCCTGAAGATGTAGAATTGCAGGCACACAGGAGAAGGAGAACACTCGGTGTGAGGGTAACTTAGGACTCCCCATTTTCTGCACACTAGTGTCTCCTGAAGAGAGCAGCATGTCCACCATCAGCTCCAAAACAAGAAATCACCCAAACAAGATCAGGCCTAAACAAGTGCTTCAGGGAATGCAGCCCCAGTCTTTCACCACGGTACAACTGTCTCTGCAGCTGCTATAAGGGATTTATTTAATCAAAAAGAAAATGCAGTGTACTTGGCTCCAACAGTTGCAATACTTCTTAGTACAGAGTATGTTACAAGTAAATGAGTGTTTCATATGAGCCAAGAGAAATATTCCAATTTTACAGTGTTAGTTCTGTGTTTACATTCTTCCATTAACATAATATAGCAATGAAAGGGTTATTAAACCAAAGTAGCAGCAGTGATCACAGTGGAAACTGTATTAATGTCTTGAAAATCGCCGGGCTTCGCCAACATGATCAAGCCTACAAATGCATATCCACCGTAAAAAAAATAAATAAATTAAAAATATATATCTTTGAGTCATTCAATTTTCTAGTTTTAATTTATTTTTCGACTATTAACCTATATTTGTTGAATTATTTAACATTTCACATATAAATCATTTATTGTTTATTTAGCAAGACATCGTGTTTTAATCTCCCAGATTAGGTCGGGTCGTGTAGCCCACAGTATAAAGGGAAGCGTGTGCAGGAAACATCTTGTCGGGATGTTGAGAGAGAGCTGCTACCCGGACAACTTCCAAAGCCAGGCTGCTGGTTTACACGACGTAAACAAACAGAAGCTGTGTAATGTAAAGTAGTGTAGTCCAGAGCTGTTTTTGAAGTTACTAGTGCCTTTTAAACGTTGTTCAACCTCTTGTTTTGCTTCCTACCGTTATTTGTCTATATTCTCTTCCCGCCGATGTTTTTGGCAGAGTCGGAATGGACTTTCATTTGTACAGAAGGACATTGGGACGTTTTAGCAGTAGAAGATAACTTCGTTTTTTGACTATAACTTTTCCAAACGGGAAGTGTAATGAAGGACCGTTTAGCTGACTTGAATGCGGTAAGTATCGTAATTTCTCAGCGGTTAAATGGAGTAGGCTGAGGCTCTGAACCGGTTGAAACGTTAGCCAGGTGAGCTAGGTGGACTGGGTGTGTTCCCGTAACGCAGCTTGTACTCAGGTTAGCGTAACGCGGACTCTCTAATGTCCGCACAGTAATAATAAAGTAACCCCCGTCATGATCTATGCTAAAGTATTCTCTTATAAGATGTTTAGATCACAGAGTTTGTACGACGTTGAGTCGTGCACTGTCGCTCAAGGAAGATGCGATTAGAAGTCCGTGTCCCTCAGTGGTGCTCGTAACTGACAGCCTAATAACGTTATTTCAGTGAGATCAGTAACGAAAGGCATCTTCACCCTCGTTTAGACTGTATGGAGACCTTTTACTCTCTGCACTGTGACCGTTCACTCTGTACTACCCGAACTGGTACCTGTTGTCCCTGGAGGTCCGTGTAGACGACCCCAAGATCTAAGACAATAAACATAAGTGCCATGTTTATAACTTCAGCTCCATGGATTAGGCCTATTGCTTGTAGCCAGCTTCAAAAAAGTGGTCTGTGAAGGTCCTGTTGGTTATTTCTGTAGTTAAAATAGGACCCGGCTGTTTCATGTTTAATGAAGTAATTGGCTAATGACTGAGTGAGCAGCTGTTTTCCGTGCTACAGGGAAGGAAGGATGAGGAAGATGGCATCGTTGCCGTTTCGGTGGAGAGAGGGGGATTCTTGGAGGACTTTTTCAGGAAGGTATGTGGCTAGCTTCTACCAACCCATCTCTGTTGTTTGTTTTTGTTAGCACTGCCATGTTCATATGTCACAAGCACTTGATTTGTGTTGCTCCCATTCTGTCACTTATAAGTTCTAAAATGGCAGAAGTTAAGATGGAGTGTTGTGACTAGGTGGGCAAGGTGTATGAGAGAGTTTTCACGCCCGTGTGCGATGCCATGTTTCAGGTGGAGGAGGTCAGGGGTGTCATTGATAAGATCGCCTCCCAGGTGAACGAGGTGAAGAAGAAGCACAGCGTGATTCTCTCAGCGCCCAACCCTGATGAGAGTGGGTAGTGTCAGTCTCCAAACACACTGTATGCCACACACAGCAGCAACAGGGTGACCACAATTATTATTCATTACAGTCAATTTATACACTCACCACCCACCTTACTAGATACACTTGTTTGTTAGAAACAACTTGCTGGTGTACAGTTAGAGAAAGTAATTTAAACATTACCATGTGAAGTGTGTTAGCTCTGCCCCTTTTGACCACTACTGTTTTTGACTGGATGTTTTTGGAAGATGGACAGCTGTAAGTGCTCCTGCAACAGTGCTGTGCCTGATGTACCCATGTCTATGCAGCAGTGGTCCTGTGGTCAGAAACTGACCAATGAGGAACAGGACAGAGGGTGGCTAATGCACCATGCATGGCAGCTGAAGGCATATGGTCTGTAACTGCTCACTTGTAAAACGGAGCTCTAACCTCAGGGTAACTGAGGTGCACAAGAGGTCAGGTGCAACGTAGTCATTCTTGAGTGGCTGGGAGGTATATGTGACTAACTCTAAACCTTAAAGATGCTTAGAGATGCATACTTCCTGGAGACGTGACAGGTAGTGGTTCCCGTTTGATTTAGTCTCACGTTGGACACACCTACTCCAATGCTGCTGAACCTCCTTGTGTAAGTTAAGAGAATATTCGTCTGGCTGTAACCAAGGTTCACTGTATTGGATGTAGTAATCTAAGACCCCAGCATCAAGTCATTTGTTTTAATTGGGCAAAACGCACACATTCTGGTGGTGCCCTATGCTAAATAAAATCCTGCTTTGCCTTTCATATAGCTGAGAAGCACTACAACAGGAAACTACACCTAATTTGCAAAGCACACCCAGACAGACACACACACTCGCACGCACAAACAACTACCATTGGGTCCTCCAGGAAATGTTTATAGGAAACCTAGCCTTTTCCCCACCAAACACATTCAAGTCACAAACAGTGTGACGCATTGGAATTGAACAAAAGCACATGCTTTGAGGTCGTGTCTTTATTCTGTGAGGCATGGCTGTTTCTCCCAGCAGAGCTTTAATTTGCCCGGCTTGTGTGGACCTGGGCCTGTGATGTCACCCACTGCCGAAGACAGCTGATCACATGCACTGTTACTCAGCCTTTATAATCTTCCACTTCCAGGAGAAAAACCACTCTGATTAGCACACAGCTGAGTGTTGCAAAACGTATCCAATTAACAGGAACCAGCCATGCCAAGCTAACAGTGCCTTCGCAGATATTTTTTTCTTACTGAACTGAAAAGCAACTGTTTTTAAAAAAAAAAAAAAAAAAAAAAAAGTGTGTGTGTGTGTGTGTGTGTGTGTGTGTGTGTGTGTGTGTGTGTGTGGCATTGTGTACTGCCAAGGAGGATGATCACAATCCTGACATAATCACAATAGAAAATCTGTCATGTTTGACCACAATGGATTACAATTACAATGTGCTAAATGGAGCCCTGCTCAAAGGGAACAAACTGCTTCTGTTAGTTCATGTCTAAATGGTGGCAATGCAGCAGAACAGTCATTTGTCTGAAATACTGGCCAGCATGTCAGTGGTTGGGTCTGGTAAGGTGGTCTTTTTCCTAACGTTGGTGCATTTTTCAAACTGAACCCTCCTTGTATTAAGTATTGGACATGGACCCATATCTGTTTTTGCCAGATAAGTGTGGGTGTGCGCGTGTGTGTGTGTGTGTGTGCATGCACACACGCTGGTGGGCAGGCAGGCATGTGTTGTGTTGTGTTGTATAGTAGTATTAGTTGCCCCTTAGAATGGGCGTGTGTGGGATGTGTTAAAATAAGGTGGGGGGGGGTGCATTTGTATGTACTAACTGAAAAGAGCTATATTTGGCTACAGCTTGAAATGTGTTGACCAGGTCAGGGCTGCCTGTGCCTTACTGCCCTACTGGGTTCCTATTGTGCAGGTTAATGCATGCTGCTTCTGATTACCTAAAGCCTATCTGAAAGACCAAGATGCAGGGCTTCAGGCTTACACACACACACACACACACACACACACACACACACACACACACTCTTGCAGCCCAGCATTTACTCACTGTTCCATTTGCATATTAATAGCTCTAGCCTGTCTGGTAAAACACTCCCCAGTGCAGTATTTTGTGTGCCAGTGCAAGATTTTACATGGTTTTGTTTGTTTAAAAGTGATAATCTCAGTTGGGCACTTTGCAGGGTTCAGTGGCTTTCAGATGCCTCCCAACCACAGTTCCGGTTAAACCGATACGTCATGCCCTTTAACATAACAAAATTAAACTTTCCTTCTTGTATTTCAGTATCTAGCATTGTTGTGTACTGACTGTACTGTGATGCTCAGACTCTGTAGACCTGGTGTACATGGACCTTTTAAAAAAACTGACAGGAATCTGCGCAAATATTAGCTTACTTCCCATACTTCTGATAATGGTGCCTAACAGGTGGCCGCCACGGACAGCGAGAGTCGTCTGTTTTATCGTTCACTTAATGGGATAAAACCTGAGACCTGACTCCTTTGAACAGGTCAGATGTCACTAATGTCTCGCTTATGTGCGCTCTGAGTGAAACCGCCTTGAGTTTCACACACATGTTTTCATCCTGTGAATCTGTTCATGTTTACATTTAGCCATTTGGCAAGTGAATGCATTTGCATGTAGTTATTTGGTAAATATGCTAATCCAGGATGACGTACAAAACGTGAACAGCTGAAGGCTTGGTGACCTTAAAGACATCTCTATAAGATTGAATGCAAGTATAATATATATAATAAAAATAATCATTCAAATCATTCCTGGTGAATCCTGGAATCTTCAATGACAGGGATACACCCTTCCTTCTTATGCTTGCTATGGGTATTTGATGGAAGGATTGGGAAAATGTATTTAAAAGTAAATGTTTTAAATGTATTTAAAATTCCACAAAACACAAGGACTGGGATGGGTTTAACAGTGTGACACACTCACCGGTGACGGTGGTATGTTTATATCAGAAAGGATGAGGGATTCTCCAGTGATGATATTCACTGATCATCTTACAGGGACAAAAGACGAACTCGAACAGCTGACTGTTGAGATCAAGAAGAATGCCAATATCGTGCGGACCAAACTCAAATGTAAGTGTGTGTGTGTGTGTGTGTGTGTGTGTGTGTGATACTAAGACCTAATTACAACCACCCATGCCGTCTCTCTGCTCAGTGAATGCCACTGAATCCATCAGTGTGAGTTGTAAGCATCTACCAAATATATAAATCATCATATTGAAGCTAATGACGTCTGAGGTGGGGGGTTTTTTAATTTTTTTTTTTACGTTTAGCACATTATTGATAAACTGGGGTAAATGATGATCATTTATTAATGCATGGACAGCTATTGGCTGGACTTGAATCCTTCACCTCCTGAGCCATAGCCAAGTCAACAGATCACTGATATGAGAGATTAGTGTGAGGTCGTGGGTATCTCGCCCCACCCTGGATCTCCATTGCCGAGCTGAGCCTCTCTGCTGAGACCAGAACTGAGAGTTCTGGAGATTGAGGGAGCATTTGCTTGGGCTCTCGCTAAGAGAGAAGGACAGCAAAGTTACTCTCTACCCAAACTAGTACGCTTCTTAGCAGGTTGCTTTGAGGATCTGCTTGGTTGGGTAGACATGGTCGAGTGATTGGCACAGGCAGGCTTGCACTCTGATCACGACTCTATTTTAGCTATGGTTAACAGTGAGAGAGTGCCTTATCTGTAATGTTTCCAGAAGGTTCACCCTCCTCCTCTCTCTTCAGCCATTCAGGAGAACCTGCCTCCAGACGACCCTGCCAATCGGACTTCAGTAGGCGTGCGCATCCAGCGAACCCAGGTGGAGTCTGTCTGTTTCCCCTTCTTCTCAGTGCTGTTTTGGTTGAGCATGCCTCTTCAGTTTGAGGTGCGCTGCAGGGTTTCACTTGCTTTTAGTTTGAATTGAGCTGCTTTTTTTTTTTTTGCAGCAGGAATATTCGCAAACGTCTGTTGGGTTTTATTATCTGACTCGGAGTGGGCAGGGTGGGACTCAAGGTGAGCTGGTTGGGGGTTGGGATGGGCTCCGGTTTGGTGGGACGCGGCTTACTGGAGGTGGGGTGTGGTTCTGGATATGCCTGGTGGGCTTTGTGCTGGGTGGGGCAGGGTGGACTGGGTAGGGCTCAGTGTGGGCGGTCTGTGGCTTAGACTGGGTGGAGTGTTGCTCTGCAGATTTGCATGTCTGCCGGTTGGCTTTTGGTCTCTGTAGCTCCTCCCTTGGGGTGATCTTAGTACTGTCCCTGAGGTGTAGTTCCTCTCTGACTGCACTGAACTTCCTCCTGGAGCTCCAGTTCCAGTAACAAGTTCTTTAGCTGGTCCAACTGATAAGCCGCTGGGAAGAGTCATTGGATGGTGGGTTGGACAGTAGAGGTTTGAGTTCCATTATCTCAGCCTCCTGCAGAGAAAGGCTTTCTCTAAGCTGGGATACTGTGCTTCCCAGTTGTCTGTGCAGCGCTGGGTTGGGAGATGACTTCCTGTTCCTCCCCTGGCCCGGGCTACATGGCTGCTAGTCTCCCCCTCCTCAGTTACTTTCTCAGACTCTGCTAATGCAAGCAGAGGCTGGCCTTGTGACCTTGAAACATGGCCAATGACCTTGAAACATGGCCATTGTGATAAGTTATCCCCATCTTCATTTTCAATCATCTGTCTGCCATCACATCTTTTTGTGGTTTGTAGTGGGCCAGGTGTCGGTGTATTTTGTATATAGCAGCACACTCGTGGTGGTTTTGTTTCCTGCTGTTAGGGTCTCTGAGGTTTTCTTGTTTTCTTTGTGTGTGGTTTTTAACTCTGCTGGGCAGCTTATACTGTAAAGGCTTTTCCCACAGCTGTGTCAGCCGCGGCTCACTCTGTTACTAGCTACATTAGCACAGGAGATTTATTTATTCTCTCCCCCCCCAAGTTATCAAAGTACTAAAATTTCTTCAGATTTTAATGAGTTGAGGTTCTTGCCTAGATGATACCTGAAAGAGGACTTGAATGAATATTATCCTTTTATGTTTTGGGTTATTAGCTGTATGGTGCTCCGGTCTCACTCCTGTTAGCTGTGGTTTATTTAGCCTAATTTTTGCTTGATTTCTTGTTGTTGAGGATTTTTCTTCAAAATTAGTTGTTCTCTAGTTTCTTTCTTGAAGGTTAAGTAGTTTATCCTTTTTCACTAATTTACTTGGTTTGCGTGGGTTTATTTTGGTTTCTCACTTTTTTAAAGCATTTGTACTTGCAAGAATCCTAAGCGCTCCAGTTAAACATGACATTGTCTCTGTCTGTCTGTCTGTCTGTCTGTCTGTCTGTCTCTAGTACACAGTGTTGTCTCGGAGGTTTGTGGAGGTGATGACGCAGTACAATGAGACCCAGGTGTCATTTAGGGAGAGGAGCAAAGCCAGGATCCAGAGACAGCTGGAGATCAGTGAGAACCACTGATACACACACACACACACACACACACGCTCTCTCTTTCATATCTCCCATCAAGAATCTTCCAGTACATGTACATACTTGAAATGCTCAAGTATTTAGTAAAATATTTGTAGTGCACTGGAGGCGTACACACATGTACGCAAGTATGCGCATTTTCTCTCTACCTCTCTAAAGAACACCGAAAACGGAACTTGCCTGTCCTCAACAGTCTTTTAACAAAAAACCTTTATCACTTACTCGGCACACTTTAGTTTCCTTTGTATCTGTTATGGCAGTTGAACAAGTCCTTTACACATGACCTTGCCTTGGGCTTTGGCTATATGTGTAGTCAGAACATCAGCCACATCTCCAGGGCCACAGCTGTGTCGTTTGTTGTTTAGATCATCAGGTGGAAGCTTCTAGAAAGCTCCCACTGCCACTGGGTAGTGGACCCCCCCCCCCCCCCCCCCCACCACAATCACCACCGTGTGCTTCTGTCATTAAGCTTCATGAGCTATACCAAGCACTTGTCTCAGAAAAGGCCACACTTTAAAGGGTTAAATGGTTCGCTAACTGTGATGTGAAGCCATGTCGAGACATGCATTAATGTGTTCGAAAGTTTGAAATGGCCTTGGGCCGACTTTAAATTAAAGAAAGTAAATAGTAATGCCATGTAATACCATCGAAGCACGCTTACCGATGGGGTGTGTGTGTGTTCATTCCCAAGGGCATTGCTTAATGAGCTTTGTATTCGTTGCTTGACACATGAGACAGCCTTCTCCGTCACTAGAGACTCTGTTATAGGCGTTGCCTGGGTAACACACGAATGGAGAACCAGTCTATTAGTAGACTGGGTCAGAGAATGGATTTGTCAGTGCAAAGTTATGTGATTGTGGTGTGGCCTCATAACAAGAGCGTTAAGACAACACTTAGAAGTTAGCAGAACACGCTATGTATAATCAAGTCAACTAGGGTTAATGGTGTTAAAAAGCACTTTACTCACTACTGGCTCACATTACTGGAAGGCCTGCATCAGGGAGGGAGAGCGAAAAAAAACACTCTCCAAGATGATGAGGGGGAAAACCGTGAATTATAGAGAAGCAGGAAGTTTGAGGAGATGAATGAAGCTGTGAATAAGGTGTCTGTTTTCACAGTGACTCCATGCAAGCCTGTTTAGCTGATCTGCTCATAATGATAATTCTGATTTATTACCCCAGAATGGTACATGCATATGCTTTGTATGTCAGAGTCCTCTGTCTGTAAACAGACAATGGGAGCTCTCTGTACTTCTCCCTGTGATCCCTTCTTCCTTCTGTCTTGCCCCCAGAGATTGTAGATGTAGTCCTGACCCCACTGAGAGCAGCTCAGTTCCCCTGCTCTAGTGGGGGTTGATTATTTGGATTGTGTTCTTTTAGGTGTTATTCTCTCTCTCTCTCTCTCTCTCTGTGTGTGTGTGTGTGTGTGTGTGTGTGTGTGTGTGTGTGTGTGTGTGTGTGTGTGTGTGTGTGTGTGTGTGTGTGTGTGTGTGTGTGTGTGTGTGTGTGTGTGTGTGTGTGTGTGTGTGTGTGTGTGTGTGTGTGTGTGTGTGTGTGTGTGTGTGTGTGTGTGTGTGTGTGTGTGTGTGTGTGTTAGTTATGTATTGTTCTCTTAACTGTCTTTCCCAGTTGGGAGAGGGTCAACACAGGGTCTGCAGTATAGGAGCACCACTCATTCACTCTCTCAGCTCAGTTCAGTAAGCTTATTGGCATGACCATATATAATTATTACAGTATAACAGTATTGCCAAAGCAGGATTACAACATTACACAACATTATGACCTTTGCATTTATGGGCATTAAGAGTTCTGTTATGATAAAGAACTTGAAGAGAACTGTCATTGGTCTGACATAATAAGAACTGGAAGAAGTGAAGGGGAAAATAAATAAATAATAAGGATGGGGAAATGATAAATAGCTGGATAACCTTTATTAACTGGATAATATGGTGTGTATGTTTGGGTGGGTCACTGTCCCTCATGTTATGGCAGGGAGATGTGTAGCACCCAGCTAAAGCACTTCTCTCTCTGTGTCTCTCATCCAGTACTTTCTCTAATAATATCTCATTCTAAATGAGATTCCTGTTGTTTATGTATACACATGTATAATTTCTGGGATCGCAGCCAGTACTAGTGTAAACAATAACACTTTTTCACCCAAACATGCATACAATATGCTAATTTGACATACACTGCTAATCTAACTGTTAAAAGCATTTTAATGGCTGGAATGACACTTTTAATCCCTGACGAAATTATAAGGTCTGTGAATATGAAAACATTAGATTGTGCTAAAGAGTAGCGTTTGCATGTGTTTTTGTAGCTGGAAAACTGACCACCAATGAGGAACTGGAAGACATGCTGGAGAGTGGGAACCCGTCCATTTTCACGTCTGATGTGAGTCTGATCTGGCTAGAGTCACAGAATTCGGGAAGGTTTACTACAAATCTGGAAATCTGGTGTCATTTGCCATGGCACTGGTCCGAAGCCACCCGAGAGCTGGTCTTGGCGTGAACCTAAATTTGGGCCCTCATCCTGTCCTTATAATCAACTCGGATACATGCTGGGCTTCTCTGCTCACCCTCTACTCTCTTTAGCCATTAGCTTGTTCACTCAAATGAGGTAACCCCCCCACCCCCCTTTGTGTGAGGGCAGCGCCCTCTGGTGGAGGATTTTCATCTCTCCCGTGACGCGGTCACTGCTCCTTGGACTTTCGAGTGCACTGTGACCACATTAATTAATGTGTTCTGTCGTGGGTCATGCATGTTTGTTCCTCCCAACCCGTTTTGGCCCGTCCCACATCCCAACACACCTGCTACAGGCGTGCAGGGAGCTGGGCCGTAGCAGAACGGCAGACCGTCCTGGCACTGTAAAGGGCTGGACCGGAGAAACGGCGCTGACGCCAGCTTGCTTGCTGGGTCTCCTCTCTGTGCTCAGATCATCTCCGACTCCCAGATCACGCGGCAGGCGCTGAACGAGATCGAGTCGCGGCACAAAGACATCATGCGTCTGGAGTCCAGCATCAGAGAGCTCCACGATATGTTCAGGGACATGGCCCTGCTGGTGGAGACTCAGGTACTGCTGTCCACTCTGCAGAACCCCAGCAAGACCCCTCAGTCTTCTACATACACCTCGCTATTAAAATGATCTGTATCATTTATTTGAGACCTGATGAGAAATGATTGGTATCTGTCGGCTTGTCTTTCCAATGGTTCCATGACTGTTAGGCCTTGCCCTCACCCCCTTTCCCACTCCTGTGTCTCTGCAGGGCGAGATGATCGACAACATAGAGAAGAATGTCAGAAACGCCGTGGATTATGTAGGCAAAGCCAACGAGCAGTGCAAGAAGGCAGTGAGGTACCAGAAGAGAGCCCGGCGGGTATGAACACACACTCACACAGTGAAGAAAATCTGCAGGGTATGAGAACTTTTAAACCCACCCATATATTCACACACACTCTCACATACCCCCATTAGAGCGCTGATTTCCTGCTTGTTGCCTTTCTACAACAGCCAGAGGAAATGATAACATGCAAAACACCACAGTCCAACAGCACCTGCTCTGAACAGGCCCGGACACCCCGCTGAACGCACGCTTTCCATTTGTTCACTTAACCCACATGCTGCTTTTATCTCTTTCTTCAGCATGTTGCACCAGTGAGCGTCTACCGTGGCACAGTAACTGGGAACGTTTTCTCTCTGTTTTTGTATTCCGGACAGAAATATATAATCCTGGCCATGATTGCGCTGGCGATAGGTGGCGTGCTTGCACTAATCGTGGGCCTGTCTGTGGGCCTGTCGTTTAAGTCAACCACACCGATTGCCTCCCCCTCTCCTTCTGCAGCCAATCCTGCTTGAGCATGCTGTCGTACCCGGTAACGCCCAACACGAACAGCAGAGATTACACACGTTTGAGTAGCTGCACGACCACGTCTCTTGATCAAGAGGAATATTTTCTTTTAACTTTTTTTTTTTTTCCCTTTCTCTCCTCCCCCAGAAAATGCTGTATCTTGCTATTTGTGTCGGCGTGTGCAGCCTTCTCCTCCTCCTCGTCGTCGTTGGAACCTTTGCTAGTTGATCACCAAGAGTTCACAGCCAGTTGCACAGTCTTCCGCTCTGGCTTTAAGGTCTTTGGGTTACACCAGCTGCTCCATTTTTAAGGTAGATACCATGGGCAGAAGGTCTTGTGCGAATTTAAAAAAAAAAATAAAAAATGGTATAGACATTGATTTGTCCAGCAACAGTTTGTTCGTGCCTCACCAGCTGAAAACTGTGTTGCTTGTTATTGTGGAGTGATGCTGAGATTTGTGACCGAGTTGCTCCCAGGTTGTCCTCCTGACCAGGGATTCTCCTCCCAGCTGGTCACGACTGACGCTACAGTGATGATTTGCTTTTGTGGAGCCACACCGTACGGCCTAAGCTTCCCGTGTGATTCCCAGGTGATCCTCGTCTCTTTTTTTTCCCTTGTAGCAGTCCGAGCGCACTTCCTTCACCTTTTTGTTTATTCGTAAGCCACCGTCACCATGGTGACGGGTCTGCTTTGCGTAATGCAAAAGCCACTGTGTCTGCGGTGACGAGTCTGCTTTGCGTGACTTGTTGGTTTCTTTCAAAACTTTAAGACCATGGATTTGCACAGTTGACTAGCGTTTTTAATGCTATGATGTGTAACGTTGGTTGCTGCCAGTGTCTTGAGATGTCTGTGTTAGTCACGTCTTCACAATCCCACTAAGTTCACTCAAATACTGTGCTACTGATGTAAAGTTCACCCCAGCTCCAATCAGTGTCTTTTTTTTTAATATGTAGAGATATCTCTGTTCAGATAAATGCATGCTCGGAGGGCTTTTTGGGTATGTTGGCTATGGTTTGGGATGCATCTTTTGGTATAAATGTCACAGATGAAAAACCAGAAACCTGAGGGCCAAATAAAAGTATAAAAAATTAATTTATAAGCTGCATCGATACTAACTTTACAATACCACTGAACTACTGATCAGCTATGGAGGAATGCACGTATAATGGCGTTACGTTAATTTCATGTTCTGTGATATGGGGAGGGGGGGTTGTTAACTAGTTAATTAAACTACTAATTTTGACAGTGAAATGGGTTTAGAATATTCTATGACTCGAAGCACAAAATTGGCCCCTTGAAAAATCGGGCTGCGTTAAACTCATTAGTCAGTTAAAAGGTAAACCCAGGGTTTTGTACTGATGATCTGGGACTGCATGAGCTGAAGGTGCACCTTTCAGGTGAAGCCACACCTTAGGAAGGAAATGGGACTAAACTGGGAAGAAATGCTCGGAATAGGGCTGTGTGAAGTAAAAAAAAAAAAAAAAAAAAAAAAAAGCTGGATATTTGGAGACACAGATGAGACGTCAATTCCACCAAGATATTTTGAAGACTGTTGGCTCTACACATGTCAGACCTTTGAACATGGTCGAATCTAATTTTTTAATGTATTCTACTACTGATGTTAATGTTACTATACATAAAGCTGATAAAATAAAATAAATACATTTGTATGTATTTGTACATGTCTTCAATTCTTGTATTATGTTGGTGTCTGAATTGTACATTTTATAAACTGATCCACTTAAACAGCATCTTTTTGTAGTAGTTCTCAGTTTACAGTGGGGAAAATCCAAGGCTTTAGTTGAGTTGTAATGAACACTCAATAAATAGACAAATGGTCACCTGTACCAGTTTGCTAAGGGACAGAACTTGAGAGGTGAGTGGAAAAAGTTTGTGTGAGAGTGGAGTACAGTGTATTTTATAACTGATTCCAGATTAGTAAAAGAAAGAAAATGTTTAAATAACATTTGTCCTTTGGTGAACATTTTGTTGATGTTTATTTTTGCTTTTAATGTTACATCATGCAGCAAACATGTTGCCAGAACCAATGCATCTGATCCCAGTGATTTGTACCAGGTCAGGCCATCACGCTATTTATTGTATGTTACCTGATTATGAGTGTGACGACGTGGATTCGGGTGCATGCATTCATACTCACTCTCTTACTTACTTCTCTGACCAAATCAAAGTTCTCTGCACATCTTCCACTGAAATGTCAAAAATGGTCAAAACTCTAGGAAAAACAAATGCTGAATATTCAGCCTTTTTTTTACACTTTTGTCTCGTGTGACAGATGAAACACGATCACGTAAGACAAATGTACAAATATCGTATAATTCAATCAGTGGGTGGAGCAGCTCCTGTGTGCAAATAAAGCAAAAAATGTATATATAAAAATGAAGCCTAATGCGAACAGTGTTGTCATGACAACATCTGACATCGTGTCAGCCCAGTGGTCTTAGCTGGGATGAGTGGCACACAACCCCCTCAGTCCAGAAGAAAGAAGAACTGACACAACGTGGGGAAATTTCAACCCTTAATATTAATTTCAGTGGTAGGGGGCCATGACACAGGTAACTACAGTTGGCGTTACCATCAGGCTTCATGCCACCCAACTATAATTCACGAATGGGTCCTAAAATTTATCACCAGCCAGCCTAAACATCCAACGCGTTTTTGACTTAATTAAGACATTAAAATAGCATCAAGCAAATTAATCTCTTTTTTTTTATGTATTAATACATAAAATATGTATCAGCTCTTGAAGCTGATGTGTTAGAAGCAGGAAAGGTTGGCTAGTGTAAGGATCTGAATGAGTTTAAAAACGGATTGCTTGATGACTGGCTCAGAGCATCTCCAAAACAGCAGGTCTGGTTGGATGTTCCTGGTATGCAGTAGTTAATACCTACAAAAGTTGGTCCTAGGAAGGTCAACTGTGGACCGTTGCCAGGGCCGTGGGCACCCAAGGCTCTGGGATGTGTATGGGGGTCAGGCCGTCTGGTCTTACCCCACAGCACAGAGAGCTGCTGTAGCCCAAATCACTGAAAATGTTAATGCAGGCTTTGATCAAGAGGTGTCATTTACATGCATGTTGTTTTGAAAGATGGCATTCATGTGACTGTTACTTTGACATGGTCCGCCTACCTAAGACCAAGCGCACCCCTTCATGACGGTGCTCCCTAATGGCAGTGGTCTCTTTCAACAGGCTAAGAGGTCCTTCAGCTGCGCTCTGAAGTGGTTCTGAAGTTCTGGGAGCTGAAACCAGTTTAAGAAAACATAATCAGAATTTTATCACAGATCTTAAATTGATGAAAGATTTTTTTTAGGCACTATGTTGAAAGTATGTTAATTTTTTTTAAAAAAAATCAGGACATCAAGTGGAGTTCATTTTGAACTGTAGAAAACCCTTAGCCCCACCTAGTGGTCATTTATTTGCATGACTGCACTGCATTACTAAAAAGATGTACCACACAGACTCATGGCCTTACTGACTCTCAGTGCTTGCATTAGTCCGAGGTGTACTGATCCTTCTCACACTGATGCAGCCATGAGCACATGCTTTGTACCCATAATCGTACTTGTATATATTTTTATAAACTCAACTGCATCACTGACATCTTTTCATAATCTTATCTGCATCACTGATGTCATTTCATAGTCATTTATCCAGAGAGGGCTGTGGGTTTGATTAACGGCAGTCAGTATAGTAATTAAATTAAAGTTGCATGTTCTTCGGTCAGTGGTGTTGGCGTGCATTGCACTCTGTCAAGGTAACTGCCCAAAGATAATTTACTATGACCTACATGTATAATATACACTTACGCGTTTGTCAGCTCAGTTAGACCTTAATACCAACATGAGGGAAATTCTCTCTGGCCTGGTGTTAATCTGCCTTTTTGGTGGCCTTTTTCTGTATAGTAGCAGTATAATCCGGCATCAGTTTTTATGTAACAGCATCAGAATGATATTAATAATTCCACAGGAAGCCTGTGACATCACCAGTGGGCAGAGAGTAGCAGCAGCAATGTATTGTGGGTAAACATGATGGCCTCTGGACCTGCAGTGTCTCATTGGACTTCCTCAGGGCTGTCAGGGTGTAGATTATCCATAGATTTTGGACAATGCTATGTAGTACCATTACCCTCAGATGTTTGGATTATAGTATACTGTAGATTATTTGTAGATTATAGGATTATATTAGTAGATTAAGATGAGTGTAGCTGTATTGTGTATGGCTTGTTCTGTTGTAAGGATTAAGAATACAGAGTAGGCAATTTTGTTAGTGTGTTTTACATTGGGTGTGTTTAACATAGGATATCACTTGGGTGTGAATGTGTTTTGTACAATGAAGGTTGTGCTGTGTAGCTATGCTTTCTCTCATGCAGATATACAGTTGCCAAGTTTTGTGTGTGTCTGTCAGTGAGTGTTTGCGAACAATGTAATTGTAATTGTGTATGCGTTTGTAAAAGTGTGTTTGTTTTGTGTGTGTGCGCGTGTGTAGGTATCTGCAAGGTACTACAAATATTTATGCCAAATAATTGTAAAGCATTTTAAGTATATACATAAAAATACAATCTTTATGCTTACAGAGGGAGAGAGAAAAGGGCAGAGAAGAGCAAATGTGTGTGTGTGGGTGTGTGTGTGTGTGTGTGTGTGTGTGTGTGTGTGTGTGTGTGTGTGTGTGTGAGTGTGTGTGTGTGTGGTGTGTGTGTGTGTGTGTGTGGTGTGTGTGTGTGTGTGTGTGGTGTGTGTGTGTGTGTGTGGTGTGTGTGTGAGTGTGTGTGTGTGTGTGTGTGTGTGTGTGTGTGTGTGTGTATATATATATGTGTGTGTGTGGTGTGTGTGTGTGTGTGTGTGTGTGAGAGAGAGAGAGTATTAAAGTATTTTCTCTCCCTTCTAAACAGCCATGTAACATGATGCTTCAGTAGATTTCCATTAGTGGACATAAAATAAATGGCTAGAACTCAATTATTTGCTTCTGCTTGGGTTTAGCATTATTTAACAGTAATATGGTAATACCACAAGTCTCTCTCTCTCTCTCTGTGTGTGTGTGTGTGTGTGTGTGTGTGTGTGTGTGTGTGTGAGTGATCGGGTGTGAGAGACTGTGAAAAGGACCAATGGGCCAGTCAGAACCAATGAGAAGGTACAGATCACTACACTCATTCAGCCAGTCAGAACCAATGAGAAGGTATGGATCACTACACTCATTCAGCCAATCAGAACCAATGAGAAGGTATGGATCACTACACTCATTCAGCCAATCAGAACCAATGAGAAGGTATGGATCACTACACTCATTCAGCCAATCAGAACCAGTGAGAAGGTACAGATCACTACACTCATTCAGCCAATCAGAACCAGTGAGAAGGTACGGATCACTACACTCATTCAGCCAATCAGAACCAATGAGAAGGTACGGATCACTACATTCATTCAGCCAATCAGAACCATTGAGAAGATACGGATCACTACAATCATTCAGCCAATCAGAACCAATGAGAAGGAACGGATCACCACACTCATTCAGCCAATCAGAATCAATGAGAAGGTACGGATCACCACACTCATTCAGCCAATCAGAACCAGTGAGAAGGTACGGATCACTACACTCATTCAGCCAATCAGAACCAATGAGAAGGTACGGATCACTACACTCATTCAGCCAATCAGAAACAGTGAGAAGGTATGGATCACTACACTCATTCAGCCAATCAGAAACAGTGAGAAGGTACGGATCACTACTCTCATTCCGCTCAACGAGTGTATGACAGTATCTGTGCAACAGTGGCATGGGACACCTTTCCAAATGTAGAAAAATGTCACAGACTTGTTTTAGCGAATCATGGTACATGAAGCAGGAATCTATGCATATTTGGGAACTGGCTAATAATACTTTGGTTGTACCATTCTGTGTGTATATAGGGTTTCAGTGATATGGAGGGCTGAAATTACTGATGCATTTTGCCTACAAGGGGACCTCAGCTCATAACGACTGAAATGTGAGAATTTCCTGGATATAAAAAACCTTTGTTCATGTTCAGATATCGGCGCCTCTTCACTACCTTTTTTCATGGCTTCGCATTACAGCAGAAATAATAAGCCACTGTGCCTTGAACAGGTGGAAAGTCATGTTCTGGAACTGTTATTAAATTCCTGTAATCTAACCATGTGTTCGCAGCTCCACGGCTCAACAGTAGGTGTTAATTCACTATTTTGGGTGTAAACCTCCACATTGCAGGGACCTTTCTCCTTCACTCTGAGTGTATCCTCACCCGTCGGTCACGTGTAATAAAGCCCACTGGAAAGAGCATTTGAAGAATAACATTATAATGAGGGTTTGACATTAACATTTAGCTACCAGCCACTGTTGCTAACATTGAAAAGTTCATATGTCTTTGATTCTGATTGATACAGAACAAGGAGGGTATTGATAATAGTAACACTGATAATATGCAGCTCAATAGTAGACTATAGATTTTATAATATTGATCACAATGTTAGCTAACATTAGCTATTTAGATAACACTATTGACATTATTGGCCCACTCTGCCTGTTACTGATGCTCCCCGTCACACCTGTGCCCCGCCCACTCTGCCTGTTTCTGATGCTCCCCGTCACACCTGTGCCCCGCCCACTCTGCCTGTTACTGATGCTCCCCGTCACACCTGTGCCCCGCCCACTCTGCCTGTTACTGATGCTCCCCATCACACCTGTGCCCCACCCACTCTGCCTGTTACTGATGCTCCCCGTCACACCTGTGCCCCGCCCACTCTGATGCATTTTTGTATTGTTCTTGGTTGTGTTTGTCAGAGTGTGATAGGGCAGAGAGAACTCGGAGTGACTGCTCAGTGCACCACTCCACCTGCAGGAGATGGAGCACCTACCAGTGGGTCCACACTCTCATTCCTCTTAAAACTACACACTTTCCATGTAGGTACTGAATAATATGCCCCTGATCATTAAAATAACATCTCTCAGGTTTGAGGGGTTAGTGCACACCATCACCATAGTTCACTCCCTTTCGTGAGAATGGCAGATGAACTCCAGTCAGCCTCTGCTGATTGGCTGAGAGGCTTTCATACTCCACGTCTAGTGTTCTGTTGTTGTGACTATTACAGCGCGAGCTGCATGCTGGTGTAGTGCTTGTTTTTTGTTTGAAGACTTTTTAAACATCTTTGCCATAGCACAGTGATCACATTACACTGGCTGCACCAGTCAATCAGGTGTGGCCAGTAATCTATGTATGTTTGTATACGTTTGGGTGTGTGTTTTTGTGTATGCATGTGTGTGGGGGGGGTTGGGGTTGTGTTGTTGCTTGTGTATGTGTGGGTGGTGGGTATTTGGGAGTGTGTTTTTGTTTGTGTGTAACTGACCACAGTGTTCCCCTTTAAGAGAGGAAAGACATCATTTGGAAACATTCGGAAACACTGCACAGAAACCGCATCAGCTCCAGAGTCAGGACCAGCGCGTGCCTTCAGGGTCACAGTCGTCGTGCTGGTGTGGCTTCAGGAGGGTTTGTGCGCCGCAGGATGTCCGCAGACGACTAGGGCCCTGGAGCAGGCAGAGGGCAAGCAGAGGGGATGAGACAGAGAAGCAGAGACGTGGCAGTTTAGAAACTGACAGGAGAGAGCTGGTGTCAGAGAAAGAGATGGTGAGATAATAATGAGAAGATGAGAAAGCGCTGGAGAGAGGTTGCTGCAAAAATTAATAAATTAATTAATTAAATTAAATAAACGTGATACACATCTGCATTATATTCGTCTTTTCTGTCAGTTCCCTTTCGCGATACAGTCATTTGTCCGCGTGCCAGGGCATGCGGTGATCGGGTCTCAGCTTGTGTCTGTAGTACCGAACTAGGCCACAGTGGGCAGCCTTGCCTGGTGCGTCCGCCGCCCTTTATAGGGAAATCCTGAACTGTCCAAATAATTCCCATTAATGCCCCTCTGCTTCTGCTCTCTGATTGGGCAGGGTAACTAGGAGTCCTGCCACTACGCACTGAAGACGACCGATTGGTCCAAGCCCGCTTTATGTGGTTTTTTAATGTGTGTGTGTGTGTGTGTGTGTGAGAGAGAGAGAGAGAGAGAGAGAGAGAGAGAGAGAGAGATTGACTGGGTTGGAGCCATCCTTTAGTGATCTTGCATTCAGAATCACAGCTCTCAGAGAAATAACAACAAAACGTGAAGGTGTAAAATGCAGCAAGCAAAAGCAATGTAGGCTAAAACTCGTAGACGCGGAAGACGGGTAATGTGGAGCAGGCTATAAGAAGAAAGTCCCCCAAAATACCTGATGTTGACCTTGTCGGCTTTAATCACGGTCTATTTGCAACCTCGTAGGCGGCGGAGCTACGCTCTGCCGGAGAGCCGTGCTAGAAGAACAAATAGACTCTAATGCACATAAAACAGACGGAGTGATAGAGGAGAGATTGACTGCTGTCCAAAAGCACGGCCGCACGCTGCCCTGTACTGCTGCTGCACTAACCCTGGCTGACGGGGAAAGCGGGTGGAGGGGGGGTGGCGTTGCTACAACAGTGACAAACGAGAGAGAGAGAGAGAGAGAGAGAGAGAGAGAGAGAGAGAGAGAGAGAGCGAGGGGGAGGCGTGTTCGCGTGTGCGCTCCGCTCCAGCCGTGTGCGAGGAGCGCGTGTGTCGGCGCGCGTGAGACACTCTCTGGCTTTCTCCGACACTCGCATCAATGAACCTTTTTTAGACTCGGGGCATTACGGAACGGCGACCGGCGGTATCTGCTCTCCCTCTCTGGCGCTCTCTCTCTCTCTCTCTCTCTCTCTCTCTCTCCAGCTACCCGTAACCCGTTGGATACGGCAGCGTCCGCGGGGGTCGCCGTTTCGGAGCGGGAGGACGCAGCGTTGGCGGAGCGCTGCCGCGGATAGAAGAGGTACCCGGGGGTCTCTGCAGAGCGCGGGGCTGTTCCGCCGAGCTGTCGGGCAGGAGCGACGGGAGTAGACGTGTGGTCGGGCTGATGTGACGGGACCGTGCAGCCGCTGGTAGTGGACATTAGCGTGATGTTCGGTAACGGCGCAGTGGCCCCGTTTGATATTCTGGTCTCTGTTCTGCAGTGTACCTATTGGATACGCAGGCGGATGTGGTATTTAGTATGAGGCTCCATATTCAGTGGGGCAGTTATGCGTTGTGTAATACGCATTTTAATAACGTGCATCTAGCTCTGGATCTTTATGGCTCTCGCTGTGTGTGTGTGTGTGTGTGGTCTGAAGGCTACGGGACACATTTAGGTCGTCCTGTCAAAACAAAAGCTGCCTTTGCGGTGCCTCTGAGTTAGAGCCACGGTGTGTGGAGTGGATGTGTGTGACAGACGTACATGGGTTTCGGAAGCCTCTTTCAGAGTGGCCATGCTAGCCAGCACCAGGACACAGAACAGCAACACTGCTTTCCATATGCCACACAGCTCAGAAGATGGTTAAATTACAGCCATTTGGTTTTCCTTCATCTGGCTCTTGTGTGGGCTTGTGTGTGTGTTTGCGTACACCTACGTGTGTGTGTGTGTGTGTGTGCAGTTGGCTAGGTCCTAATGCTTTTTGCTGATCTTTGCAAGAAGCAGCATGACATTTCAAGATGAACAGCTCAGGTACTACACCTGAACTGGGGACGGGGTGTGTGTATTGGGGGGTGGGGTGACGCTCTACTGCTAGTGCAGGTTACAATGACACATACCACTGAAAGCTTATATTTGAAAATGCTCCGATTTTGGCATGAGGATGGGTGAGCTGGGTCAACTGTAGGTGCTATGGCATGCTGGGATATGTAGTCCTTTGGGGAGCTGCTGCCAAGCTGATGCTATCAGTACAGCGACGGTCTGGAGGTGCAGTAGCACTGTTTTGCTGGGGTTAGAGTAAACGGTGGGATATTTACAGTAATAATTTAGAAGGTTTATATTTAGCTATTCTATCTTATGGCCACAACAGTTTTATTACCTGGGTATTTGAATTAAGAATGTTTGTTGAGCCCCAGACACGCACATTTTGAATCAATATATATCCTGTCCATTATTAATCAAATTAATCAGAAAAAAGAGTCACTATAGGCTTGCATTAAAAAAAATCCTTTACCATAGATTATGCATGGTTATTTGATTATGAGTGTGTGTGTGTGTTAATACAGCTCTACATGTGTGTAGCAGTTAATCCAATGCATTTAGAAGGTGCATGCATACAGGATATGTGATTACAAACCCAAAGCATTTGAGTTTCACATAAAACCATATGATGTGGTGGTGATGAAGGGTATCGAACCGTACTCTGCTACGTCAGTCACGCCGGTGCAGTCACAGCACAAAGAGGTGCACCGTCCAACAGCAGTATTGGGGTATTAAAGTATTATATTGCATAAGAAGGATTAGTCTGTTTATACTTTGTGCTGTTAGGCTAAATAGCACTAAGTGGCGCTGCAGAGGGTTTAGCGAAAATGTCAGTTAAAAAAAACATTTTCTCCCTCTTTCTCTTCCTCAAACTCGTTTGCTTTCTCTTGTGAATAGTGCAGTGCTAATGGGAAACACAGGGCAATGCAGCGGGCAACATTAGTCTCCCGTCATCTGGCCTGACTACAGCCCGAGCCGTACTGTTTGTTCCTGGTTCTTTAATGTTCTTGCAGGTCTTCAGATTGTCTGGCATGTGGCCTCAAGCTGGAGGGTGAAGAACACTGTTAGTGTCAATAACTAATACTTATGCATGATGTGTAACTGCTGTGTGCGCTACTGTTATATACACACATATACATACACTCACACACAGGCACGCACAATATAGTATCATTTAGAACTCCCGCAATTTATTATTTATACAGAAATTATACTAACAACAATAAAGCGCTATATTTAGAGAGAGATTGAGTTATTGTGACTACAGCATATATACAGTCACAGCCGGGGAGTATAAGGTTGCTTTCCAAATGTACAGTCCAGCTGTAGCCCCAGTGCTTCTCTCTCATGGATTTACATAACAAAAATTGCCTAATGGTCCACTAATGTTTGGCAAGCAGGGGGGTGTCCTCAGGATTGGGACATTTCAGTCCTGTTAGTGACAAGCAGCGTACTTTCACCGTGCCGCAGAATTACTGTCTGGCTGTATTCATATTTTCGGACAGCACCGGTCACAGACGTTTTCCTCTTTCATTCTTACACAACCAGGCTATATTTTCCCAGGGAACATTATAAGTGGAATGCCGCTCTGGATTGCTGTGCACACCGGGTTATGGATCTTATATAATGACCAACATTATACAGGCTGTCTCGTTTTTAAACATTTTACTCATCGCTGGGTGAAAACTGTGATTGCGTAACGACCGAATAAGGATGTACTTAGTACTAAATTCCATTTCTGTTACACTGATAAATTCCAACATGATCAATAAACACAAACAGGCCTAAGGTGGAAAGAACTGGAGAGTAAATCAAACGAACAGTGACTCAGTGTCGCCTCCCATAACAGTGTGTCGTCACTGCTGTGGCAAAAGTCCAAAAAGTGATCAATTGCTAGAACATTCTGATTGACCTTTCAAATTCTAGTTCTGTGTTTGTGTCTACAACTGTGTGCCAAAGCATTTCAGCCCAGTTTACCTCTGTTGGCAAATCATATTCCAACATGGTCAGTGTTAGTAATCAGGCCCCTTGCATCTGTACATGTGACTCAGGTACAGGCCCTGGGGAGGAGGAAGCTGAGGAGGACGTGTGCAGGCAACCTGAACGTCTGGTTCACTTCCATATCGAGTCTGTGGCTCCGTTTTGCTGGACTGGCATTAAAGCCTCCGTGCTTTGCTTACCACTGCTGCCTGTGTGGTAGAAGAGGTCTGGCTCTGCCTAGCCTCCAGCTGCAGTGCTAATCTGAAGTCTGTGTGTGTCCTGCCACAGCACTGTGGGAACATCTGGACACGGTGATGCACTGTGTGCTCTGCTGGCTGTACCGGACACCTCTCTCTCTCTCTCTCTCTCTCTCTCTCTCTCTCTCTCTCTCTCTCCCTCTCGCTCTCTCTCTCTCTCTCCCTCTCTCTCTGTCTCCCTCTCCCTCTCTCTCTGTCTCCCTCTCCCTCTCTCTCTCTCTCTCTCTCTCTCCTCTCTCTCTCTCTCTCTCTCTCTCTCTCCCTCTCGCTCTCTCTCTCTCTCTCCCTCTCTCTCTGTCTCCCTCTCCCTCTCTCTCTGTCTCCCTCTCCCTCTCTCTCTGTCTCTCTCTCTCTCTCTCTGAGACAGAGACACACATCTCTCTCTCTCTCTCTGAGACAGAGACACACATCCCTTTCTCTGTCTCCCTCTCTCTCTCTCTCTCTCTCTCTCTCTCTCTCTCTCTCTCTCTCCCTCTCTCTCTCTCTCTCTCTCTCTGTCTCTCTCTCTCTCTCTCTCTCTCTCTCTCTCTCTCTCTCCCTCTCTCTCTGTCTCCCTCTCCCTCTCTCTCTCTCTCTCCCTTCCTCTCTCCCTCTCTCTCTCTCTCTCTCTCTCTCTCTCTCCCTCCCTCTCTCTCTCCCTCTCTCTCTCCCTCTCTCTCCATCCCACCCCACCTCTTCACGATGCTCATCTTTTTTTCAGTGATATGAACAGCCTCGGCCGTGTCCGGATTACGTAACGGGCCTCTGCCCGTTGCCTCCCCTCCTCACCTCTCCTCCCCTCTGGTGCTGGCAGAGAGGTGAACTCAGCAGGATGGTAAATGCTGGGATGAATGAGCATCTTCATCCTCATCATCCTCACTGACATCATCATAATCATATTCATAATCATGGCCATCAGGTTGTGCCTGGCGACAGAACAGGTGTTAGTTAATGCCTGAGCCCGCCTTCCCCCTGAGCAAAGGACTGTGGGTTTACGACACTGCGTTAGGTGCAGGTATGATGTATGGCATGTTGCCAGTGTCTGTGTCATATTGCTCAGCTGTGATTTCTATCAGGAGCACATCATAGCACTAAGTCATCAAGAGACCTGGCCTAGAAGACATGTGTTTGAATTACGCAGGGTGTGTGTGTGTGTGTGTGTTTGTGCCTGTGCCTTTGTGTGTAAGTTCTAGTTAAATTATTTAAAATAATCAGTCTCATAAAATTATTTACAAAACGTTTGCATAACATTAAATTTAACAATCAGCATTAGATTCATATTGATATTAAATATGAAACTAAATATGAGCTAAATCTGAAATAAAGTTCCAAATACCTATTACAATCTTATTGATAAAGTCAAAATATCATCAGTTTTAAAATGATAATATTGATAACTTCCGTTCTGAGGTTTATAGTTATATAGTTATATGGTAGTAGTTATATAGTTATACAGTAGTAGTATTGGCTTCAGGCTATACCTGAAAAAGAACAAATCCGGTAACAGGGTTCAACCAAAATACATTAGTCACAAAACACAAGTACAGTCAAAGCAAAAAAGGAATCACTGAATGAATTACTAGCTGTGTGTGTGTGTGTGTGTGTGTGTGTGTGTGTGTGTGTGTGTGTGCATACATGTAAGGGCAGGAGATTTTGGCAAACACAGGGGAGTCTTATGGCACAGTGTTTAATTCGGCTGTTGGTTTATGCTCACGAATGTGTGATGTGTAAGAACAATAGTGAAGATTTGGATGGAAGTTTTGATTAGTACCATACTGTATAGCGCAGAGAATATGAATATGACTAATTTTAATGGACGCGAGGGAAAATATAGGCTACAATATAGCCTGGTAATGTACTTAACCATAAACAAATACAGTATATCAATTGTAATACTAGTGTTAGGTCAGTGGTGCAGTGTTGATTATCTCAGACCAAAGACACAGAAGATCAAATGGCTAATGATGGGTTAGTTGTGAATAAATGGTAGACACATGCAGGGCTCAAGGGTCACGTGAGAGAGAGAGAAAGAGAGAGAGAGAGAGAGAAGAGAGAGAGAGAGAGAAGAGAGAGAGAGAGAGAGAGAGAGAGAGAGAGATCAAAGCAGTGTGTTCAGATTCCTTTAACTACTCTTTTATTATCTGTCTGACTTGGCTGACTGCAATCCATAAAGCTCTCGCCAAACACTGGCGAGTAGCCTATGCAATGTTCTAATGTAATTCTGGCAGAATGTAGTCTTACCTGGTGTCATTTGTCCTTTGTGGCCCCCACAGTAGGTCAGGCTGCTCTCTGCGTGTGGAGAGAGTTCTCTTTGTGCATGTTGTAACAGAAATCCCACCGAAGCATGTCACTCTGTTCGTCATTACTTACGTTGTTCAGCTGACAGTCCATGAGCAATTCACCTGATGGTTGGAGTCCTGATTCATTCCCGGTGAAAGCCGCAGTTGACTCAAATGAAGAATTTGCAGTTCTATTGTGTGGTCTCATCAACCCTTGGGGAGGAAAGAGGAAGTACCTCAAATGGTTAGAAAAGAAGGAGTTGAGGGATGTTACTGAGTGAGTCAGAACATAGAGTGTAGAACATTTGTGTCCCTGAGGAAGTGCCTGCAGTGATGACCCAACCAAATGGTTTCATGAGGATGAAACCATGTTCATCATTTTCCATGGTTCAGTGAGTCTTTTGATTAAGGGACTCAGTAAAGTCCAAAGTTGTCCAGAGTTTTGGTCCCTTCGAGGAGAGGTTGCTGTTGAATGGTGGTAGCTCAGTGATTAAGGTACTTGACTAGTTAAGGTATTTGACTAGTAATTGGAAGTTTGCCAATTCAAACCCCACTCCCACCAGGTTCCATTGTTAATGCTCAACTTGTATTAAGTCATAACTAGCTTTGGATAAAAGGATCAGCTAAATGCTGTAAATATACCCCCACACCTTTGGATAGTTTCCAAGGACCTAATATTGACAAGTAAGTTTGGATTCCATTACACTATTGAGGATGGCCAAGTTGATCATGAGAATTTATTCAGCTGGTCAACAACATGTACACCTGCTGGGTATGTTCAACCACCCTTGTCAAACTGGTCACCCATGCGATCAAGAGTTAAGGAGATGTTTCTGAAAAGCTTTTCAGGGATCCAAATGGATGTAAACCCTCTGGGTATGAATGTAGGTTGAAGGATAAGACAGGTTTCCATGCAGGTTGATTTAGCGAAGTTGAAGTGTAAGACTTTATCACTAGTGTTGTATTCATGGTTAGTGCCTTTCCTGAAGAGATAAGCCTTTGGTGCTGGCCTCTGGCATTGGCTTGCACATTTTCTTATGCCCAAGCAGAGGTCTTCTGGAGGTGCACAGGTAAATCTGTCATACATTGGTGGTCAGTATGTACATCTATAATGCTCAGATCTTCTGGGCAATAGAGAAATTGTAATGGAAGAGAAACTGTAATAGAAGAGTAGGTTCTGTGAAAATGTGGCTGTGAAATGGGTACCAAGACCAGAATTGATAGCCAAGGGTGAGACCCAATGGCTGAACACATGGTTCATCAGAAAGACAGCAATGGTTTCTGCTGTGTCCTTTGAAGCTATTCCATTGTGAGAGCATCAGCTTTTGAGAGCTGTTGTTGGCGCTCATCCTCAAAACCTGGATGAGGCTACACTAGTGGTCATACTACAAGTAGAAGGCTGAATCTGGTCAACTGCATGAAAAACCATCTCTTACTGAGGTCCACCCTCACAGTAAGAGAGATAAGATGGTTGTCTCATGACATTCTGTCTGGAATAATGGATATCATTTTTGTCCTGGGAGTGAAAGCTGTTGAGTGACCTTGGGAACTTGCCAATCACAGTTATGGAAAGTTTGAAGTTATGAAATGTGCTATTGATACGTAGCCTAAGATTTCATGAGTGGTCACCTGATGGTGCAGTTTGTTGCTTTCTGCAGTAAAAAGTAAGCTGAATGACTTATTAACTCAACCAAGGTTTTCAGCAAGTGGTAAGCATCAACTCAAAGAAACATGGGGCTGGTTAAAAGAAAGCCTGTAAAAAGTCAAGCCTTTGTCCTTTCAGGATCTTCAACTGAAGGGGAAATCCAGCAAGCCTCACAGGGACTACCACATCAAACTCACTTGTGACTTGGTGGACTTGGGAAAGTGTTTGTTCTGAGATGTTCTTGGGCTTACTGGTCAGCACCTGGCTTCCATTTTGTGCTCAGGACCAGAGTACATTGTTGATTGAGAATTGCAGAAGTGGGCAACATGAAACAGAAAGAATGTAAAGGGGCTTATATGCAGCTGGCAAGGGTGTGCTCTCACCTAAGGGTTCCTGTCACCAACCAATGACATTGGAGCAATGGTGGGGAAGGTCGCCTGCTTATTCATGCTACTGGTGGACCATTATGGCTCTCACAAGGGCATTTTTCAAATTCCTTGTTTAGCGTCTTGATGCAAGAATCATAAGCCTTGGACATTCTTGCAATTGCAGAAGCTGAACTTCTGATCTCAACTTGGCAGTGGCCTGTCACTCAGGCTCCACATTCCTGACTTAGTTGCGATGCTCCAACGGGTGGCCACCCTGACTCCAATCCCTTGTAATTATGGAAGGAATAGTGGTTGTCACAATCCTTCTGCTGATTGCGTGACTATGGTTGGCCACCCCCTTGGACTTGTGTTGCCAGTCTGTCTACCTTTTTTGGCCTTCTGTTACAGCAGGATGGAACATTTAGAGAAGGTTTAGCTTTCTGGTTCTAAGTGTGGGCCTTCCGGGTAAACCTTCATATGTCCAGTATGAATGGGTCGTCATGCCAGGTAAGAAGTGTTAGAAGTGTCTGTACACATAGGAGCAAGTTGTGTAAGGCCCATTTTATCAGCCATTTTTTTCCCCAGAGGTAAGCGTGTCTTGAGCGTGATCATTGTGGCTGTGTTTGATTTGAACAGCTGTTATAGTCGCTGAGGTATCATCTGCAAAAGGTGAATATTATTTTGCCAGTGCATCTCATAGCAGAACAAAGTCACTGTGGATGTCAACTGGTTGTGCTTCTATAAAAGTGTGAACTGATCCGAAAGTTGTCTTCCAGATTAATTTGACTCTGTGTCTGTGTGTGCAATGAAGTAGGTCGAGAAGGTAATGCGTTATGTCTATGATGTCATGCTCAATGTTATAGTTATGCTTCTCATGATCAAAACACTCAATGTTTAAACAAGCACGTCCAGCTACTTCAGATGCGGGGCACAACTGAGTCCTGGCTCTTGCTTGTAGCCATAAGATGAGAGGTGGCTCATCTTCATCATGCTCATATCTAGCTGTAGGGATCATGGTGTGGTTCACGCCTACTGTGCCTAGGGGGCAGTATGGTGTGCCTGTTATACTCATCATGGTACAAAGATTCATCCCTTTTTGGGGAATGATCATAAAATTCCCATTCTCCAGAGGACATGGGGCTGTGCTGAGCAGCAAAGCAGACTTCATATTCATGACATGAGGTGTCATAAAGAGCAGAGTGGTGGTTTGACTCCCATTGTGGAAGGTGAAAATTAAAAAGGTGACACAGAAAGGAAAGTTGTTGATACTCATTTGAGGGTCTTTCATGTATTGAGTGGGAAGTTGGAAAATTGGAAGGAGTCCAAAAGGTTTGCAAAGGACAAGATTCTGTGTTAATACTCTGAATGGTGGTGGCAGGAAGTAGCTTTTGCTACTTCCTGACTTCAGGAAGACTGAGCTTGGTTCTAGGGGAAGTGATGGACCTTCTGGGGCTTGGCTGTAGGAGAGTGTCTGCAGAATGTCTAGTCCAATGCAGATTTTCCAGTGGAAAAGCAGTTAGATATTCAAAAAAAAAAAAATGGCATCCTGAATGTTTACCCAGCAACAAAGACCTGGGAGGGCACTATGACTGCACACCAGGTAAAGGCATTGCACAGGGTGTAGCAACCTCTGTGACGCACAGTGTATAATCGATCCTGCTAATTATTACCAATTAACAAAGGATGGAATAACAACAAGCCTCCACAGTGTTTCAGCAGTTCAGGTGAGGGATCTATTCTGGACATGTGCACTTGAATTAGAACCGTATAATCTAAACTAAACAAAACACTAAATACCATCAGTATTTGGGTGCCTCTGCAATGGTGCAACAGTGTGGGTGAAGGAAACCTGCTCCAAAACCTGTTCTGAATGCAGTCAAAGTATCCGTGATACAGACCTGCGCTGTGTAATCAACCCTGTTAATTATTACAGCTAAACAAGCATTCAGTGCTTCCACGATGTTCCAACAATGCGAATGAAGGCAGTGTTCCAGAATTTACCGTGCATGCAATCACAGCATATGTGAACCCAAACTCTACATTTAATTTTGTTAGTTATTACAGATAAATAATCACTGAACAACACCAGCACTCAGAATGTCTTTGTACGGTTTGGCAGTGCATGTACGAGATCTGCTCTAGATACTATTTTAATGCGATCCAAAAGGATTTTAATTAATAATAGCCTATTGTAATAAGTGAGGGTTTATTAATTAGCAATCATTAATGGAGTGAGAAAAGCGGTGTTAATTGTTATTATTAAAGAGAAAAAGGAAACATATCATTGTTTACATGCTATTGTGAGCCTTGTAATGTCAATTACTTATTAACAATACATGAGTGCATCTTAAGTAACTAACACCAAAGCTAAATTTTGCACTTACACTTGGCATACATTTATGTTTATACATGTATTTATATAACCAAAGCTATTATTTTTATTATTTAAGTTCTAGTTGCATTATTTAAAGTAATCAGTCTCATAAAATTACTTATGGCGTGGTGGAAGTTTAGGTAACATTACATTTAACAATCGACATTAAATATACTGAAGTTAAATTTCACATATGTATTATCTATTTATTACAATCATATCAATCAAGTCAAAATATGACATTTGATTTTTAATAACAATAATTATTGACTTTTAGGTAAGTTTAGATAACACCAAATGTAACAATCAGCATTAAGATTCATAATAATTTAATACTTATTACTCTACTTACTACACTCTTATTGATCAAGTAAAAATATCATAATCAATTTTAACTTAAGTTCTGAAGTCTATAGTTCAATAGTAGTACTGGCTTCTAGAACTGAAAGATAAATCCAGCACCAGGGTTCAGCCAAAAGACATTAGTCACAAAACACAAGTACAATCAAAGTAAATAAGGAAACATTACTAGTTAGTAGTTACTTCTGTGTGTTTGTGTGTGTGTGTGCGTGTGTGTGTGTGTGTGTGTGCGTGTGTGTGTGCGTGTGCATGTAACGGGAGGAGTCTTATGGCACAGACTTTAAACATACTGGAATTTGGCTGTTGGTTTATGCTCATGAATGTATGATGTGTAAGAACAATAGTGAGGATTTGGATGGAAGTTTTGATTAGTACCATACTGTATAGCGCAGAGAATATGAATATGACTATAGGCTATAATATAGCCTGGTGATGTACAACAATATATAATGTATAACAATAAACAAATACAGTATATCAATTATAATACTAGTGTTAGATCAGTGGTGCAATGTATATCATGTAATGATGGGTTATGTGTGAATAAATGGAAGTCACATGCAGGGCTCAAGGGTCACGTGAGAGAGAGAGAGAGAGAGAGAGAGAGAGAGAGAGAGAGAGAGAGAGAGAGAGAGAGAGAGAGAGAGAGAGAGAGAGAGAGAGAGAGAGAGAGATCAAAGCAGTGTGTTCAGATTCCTTTAACTACTCTTTTATTATCTGTCTGACTTGGCTGACTGCAATCCATAAAGCTCTCGCCAAACACTGGCGAGTAGCCTATGCAATGTTCTTTCTTAGCTCTGCCCTTAGTCCTGTACATTCTTGTGTGGTGTAGATTGTCCTCTGTGCTCACAGTCCTCACTGTAGGCCAGGCTGCTCTCTGTGTGCGGAGAGTTCACTTTGTGCGTGTTGAAACAAAATCCCCCCTGAAGCGAGTCTCTCCGTGTTTTGGTACCTTCATTGTTCAGTTGTTGGTCAATAGGTGATTCAGCTCATCAGTCAGACTGCTGATTTATTCCTTGGCAAAGTTGCAGTCGACTCGGATGAAGAACTTGCAGAGGTATGGCCATCGGCAAAGTTCGCATGCAGTTCTCTGCATGTGCTAGAAAATAATACAATAATCAACCAACACATTTGTGCAGAACAAGGACCACTGGTTATCCACTGATGAGAGGCCGTGATTAACTGGTCTCCTTCTCTATTTAACCATTACAGTTGTGGAGAGGTAAAGGGGAAACTTTTAAAGGTGGTCCACCTGGGTGACGTGTAGGTCGGTGTGAGCGTACCAGTCCCAGGGGAGCTCTCCCTATCTGTGGAGGCATGGTATGTCCATGTGTGAAGCAGAAAGACAGACAGTGAGCTGCTAGAAGGAAGAACAGCTCCAGATAAAAGTGATAGGAAGCAGATGTTAGGTACAGTTTGCATACTGATTAATTTAGCATGGTTTTGAAGGCTTATTGTTTTGTTTGTGTTTTGCTGGGTGACTGCTTATGTGTTTATATGTGTGTGTGTGTGTGTGTGTGTGCGTGTGTGTGTGCGTGTGTGTGTGTGTGCGTGTGTGTGTGCGTGTGTGTGTGTGTGTGTGCGAGTTTGATGCTCTAGTTTTTCTTGCCTGCTCTAGGCTGAAACATGTAAAGCATTACGTGAGCGTATTATTTAAGCTGCAGGAGAGGATGATTGTGTGTGTGTGTGTGTGTGTGCGTGTGTTACGTTGTCATTGGTCTTTTTCTGAATACTTCATACTGTGTGCATAATCAGTGTTTTCCCATCTTATATCTGTAATCGGTCTGAGACAGAGACCACACTGGTCAGATAAGCCATCTACGTTTAACCCTCTTTGCTCTGTCCTGGGATCAGTGTGGTCAGGCTGTCTCTCCCTTTCCTTGCTGTGACTTGAGCAAACGCAGCAGCCACATGTACACCGCAGCCTCTCGCATTTACATTCACTTTAGCACCTCTCTCCTAGAGCATGCAAAGGAGACTGGAGCCAGCCAAACGGCTGATCTCAGATCTGATGCAGGAATGGCTCTCTGCCTAAAGCATTGCAGGGCTGGTCTGGGATCAGCCTAGGCAGGATGTACTTTACAAAAAGATGGCACAGATTGTAGACGGCAGAGTATAAATGACTGAATCATGTTTGTTTTTCAATGTCCATTTTTTTCTGATCTGAACAGAGCTTTTACCAGATGGGTACATTTTGATCACTTCTTCAGCTCTAAAGGATCTAGTGTCCGCTGATCCATATCATGCAACTACTAAAAATGTATTAAAATTAAACTTGTTGTTTTGTGGTCAAAGAAGAAAAATGATTCCAACCTGGGTTAACTGTGCATTTTAAATTCAAAATTTGTTTGCTCGATGTATCGACCATGTTATTATGTTTTTGAGAAGAATCAGGTCACATCATATCATAATTACATAAAATCAGCAAATATCAAATTAATGCCTTGCACGTCAAATTTGAATCATTTAATTGTGTATGGTTTGCCCCTATGCAAATGCAGATAATAAATGTAAAAGAATTCAGGAAGTTCTTAGAACAATTTGCATAATGAGCATAATAATAGTCTAAATGTAGAATTTATGTGGATATATACTCAGTACTCAGTGAAAGGTCCATTCTATGAAAAGAATGCTGTTATTGCTAAAGAAAAGATGGCTGGTGGGATACATATCATGAACTGAAAAACACTGGTTTGTGAGTTTTTGATCTTTGACCTTTTGTAATGATAAATTCTTGACCTTTGCCCTACATGGATTCTGCGTCTTCTGTGGAGTCTGTCATTTTAGGTCTTGCTGTAGTTTCAGGCCAGAGAAGATTTGAATCCAAGTGAGTGCTGTTCCGCCTGTGGTTCTGGTCCTGTAGGGTTGTCATATTAGCTCTGTTCCCACATGCACACACGCACGCACGACTCCAGCACCACTTCAACTGAATGAGCTCAGGAACTGGGCCAGGTTAACACGGAACAGGGATCATGTTTACCACATAAGTGTCATAAGTTTATATACCCCCCCGAAACTGTGGTATTGCCGCCAGCAAATCCCAGGAACTACATTTGAGATCTCCATCCAGAAGAGTGCAGTTCTGGGAAAAGTTAAGACAGTACACAGGACCCTCAAGCTCCCAGGCCTCTGGTGAAGGATCCGAGCTTGAAGGAAAAAGACTGCCCGGAGGAAGGCGGGTGGGGATATATATATGAAGATGGCAGGAGTTAACCTAGATGGGGAGCTAAGCAAAGATAAAGTGGACCCACTAGCAGTGTGACCTGTTTTTCACACATGAAATAAAGTGCCTGTACAGAACCTTTTTTGGACTTCATCATCTCTGCTGCCACCACCTTACCACTTAATGCAAAAACCAAAGAGCCAACAATCTGTCCAATTCCAGAGTCTGAAGTGTCGAGAGTTTCAAGAACACAAAATGTACAGTCCTCCCTCATATGCATATATGACTGTGTGATCTCAAAGGCTGCTGCTTCGAGACGCCTTTACATAATCTGAAAGTTACCACAGCTTTGACTGGTCGATGCCTTATTGCATTTAGGGCGGGACTGAGACTGATGGATGTTGCTATGGTGTAAGTGGGCAGGGCTGTGACTGACAGGTGTCTTGGTCGGGTTTAGGTGGGTGGAGTTGAGAATAATGGGTGTTGTTTGAATTCAGGCTGAGATTGATGGCTGTGAGTTGTGTGTAGTTTGGTGGGACTCATGGGTGTTATTAAGCTTCAGGTGGGTGGTGCTGACCCTAATGGGTGGTGATCTAATATATGTGGGTGGACTGAGCACTTATCACAAGGAGCCTACAGTGAAGAAGTGTTATGGGTGCTTGGAAGAAATGCAACGTTAACTCCACTGCAGGAGACCCTACCTTCTCTGAAAGTCCAAACCAAAATAAACTGCCCTCTACTCTCCTGCCACAGAGGACAGCCAGAGCAGAGCACTGTTCAGTGTCCAGAGAGCTACGTGAACTTGCGCTCTGCAAAATGAAATGATTGTTGGCCTGTTTCGGCTGCTTTGTTTGTATAGCTGCACTGTTTTGCTGGTACAGAGATGAAAGACCCACTGTGAGCAGCAGGTTGGTGACTTATGCATTTAAATTGCTCTCTGCTGGTGTGCTGGCCCAGACTTTTATATGTACCACCATTCCTGTCTGTGTGTGTGTGTATGTCTGTGCATGTATGCATTTGTGAGTGAATAAGCTCATTTGTCATGCGTTTGTGTGTGGGGGTGTGATCCCGTGGATCTGCGCTGTAATGGAAAGCGGCTCACGCCTCTCCGGTGTTTCGGCACATGCCCTTTGCTCCGTTCGGCTCCTCCATGCTCGAGTCTGGACGAACACCATATGCTGTGGTCGCCTCATTCAGATGCTGCCAGCCTCGGTGTGGTGACGCTGTAGGGGAGCATGTTGGAAAGAGCCGTTTCAGACATGCAGTCGTCAGAGATTATCTCTGAATCCTTTCGCAGTCAGACACAGACGACCTGCTATTGAGGAACAGCTCCCGTGGTATTAGGTGTAATCAGAGAACTCAAATTACTTCAATAACAAATGATGCAGTCCAGCCTGCCCAGATGCTGCGGTCTAACACGTCACTGGAGATGTGAAAAAACATGCTGTGTTATTACGTTAATTAAAACAGAAGATATAATCCTATATACAGACAGCCACATATTAATTACAATAGAGAATACCCCCCGAGCCCACAGGGGTAAAGGTTTATTTGTGAAATGGTTTAGTTTTCATTATCGTGGTTTAAAAGCAGGCAAATGAATTCTAAATTAAAGGTATGAGAACCCAAAAGGTGTCATTAGCCCCACACGTTGAAAAGTTCTAACAAGCATGACATCCTGTACTTGCAGTATTTACTTTACTCTTATCCTGTACCACTTAGTCTTCATCAAAGGTTTGAAGTTCTGTACCTATCTGTCTTCTGAGCTCCAGGTTTTAGTTTTGACTTGGAGTAAATTGGAACTCACAAACCATATAGTAATGAATGTGTGTGCAAGTTGAGTAAAGTACAAACATCAGGAGGCATCAGGAGCAATCGGAATAGTGCAAAATTCTGGGGCACAATCCCCCCCCACACACACACAGCTCGAGGTGCCACTGCAGTGCCCATGCCACTAAGGAAGCGAAATAGCTAATGAACTTCGGCATTTATCTAGAATCTGACACTTTTCACTCTGACTTAATTATTAACGGCTACTTTTCAATCAATGTCATATTAAAAATTGTTGCAGATTACATATAATCCTGCGCAGAACCTTACAGACAGTGCACCAGTACTGCTCGGGAATGAATCAGTCCGGTGGTGTACATGCAATACCTCAGAGAATCTTCTTCTGTCACGTGTCAAATCTGAGGCGTGGGCGAAACCTGGGCCACAGACCTGCAGAAAAACACAACAACAGTTCAACCTGATAGGAAGTTTTTGTTTTTGTTCCAGAAAGTTTCATTCCAGGTAGAACATGTAAACATAGACCAAACCTACACCAAACAAGGTATCTTGATGCTCTAATCTCCTCTGAGTGGGAGAATTACAGAGCACACAGTAGCATCTTTCCTGAGACAGGCCGAGGAGTTTTGCTCTGCTGGCAGTACCAGAGGTGGTCAGCACACAGCAAGGAATTTGCGATTAAAAGCCCATCTTTTCATCCTCAGGGCTAACTGCTTCTCCCAGCTGCTCTAATCAATTTCATTTCACACATCATTATGTCAGAATAAATATTGTCCCTCTGTGCCTGTGGATAAGTGTTTCTCTTTCTCTTTCGTGCTGAAATGATTTCTTTTTTAAAAATTTTTTTTATCCCGGTTCTCCTCCAGGTCTTGTCCTCGTTGGGGGATGAGGAAGTTGTTAGTCAGTGAGCGACCCCTGTTTTCTCCTCGGCGCGTTTATTTTCTACTTTGTCTCCGTCGTGTGTCCTTGCCAAGGCTGTGTATCCTCTCCCCCACAGTCCAGTTCATCTGCGTGCTTCTGCTGCCTTCCCGCTAGTGCCGGTTTTGTTTTGGGTTTTTTGTTTTTTTTTGCACGCCATCTCTGCCTGCCAGCACGCCGGTGTTAGCGAAGGCCAATGGAATAGCATAGTTGTAATGGGCGAAATTTAAAGGACCTTGCCCTCATGATGGGAATAGAAAAACATGAGACGAGCGCATCCGCGTGATAAACTGACAGCCTCCAAGCCTGCAGAGTTTCGGGAGGGAAAAGAAAAAAAATGACGCGTTTAACGGCCGGCTGTGGCGAGCCCTCGACGTGCCAGCGCACCAGGAACGAACCGCGGACGAACGAGCGGACCGGAGCGCGGCCAGATTCACGTAGAGCCCAACACGCTCATTAATACTGACGGAGGGGCGAGAGGACGGTATTAAATAGTGCTGCGTGCTAGGAAGGATGTGCAGGAAACAGATGAGACACCGCAGAGCATTCACGCACGCACGCACGCACGCGTAAGATGTTAAGAAAGTCGCACTTAATGAAAAGACGCAGGGCAAGTGTCCAAGAATAGGACGAGACTGACAGTGTCTTCTCCTTGATAGACAGGATGCGAACCGATTGGACAGGACATGTCCTTTTCTTTCCTGTCTTGGTGTAGGACAGGAAGTTGTCATGAAAGAGCAGCTCTTTGTGATGAAGTAGTTCTGGGAAGGACAAGGCTGAGTTATTGCTCTGACTGGTCAACAGAAACAAATACAGCCATGTTGGACCCCGCAGTCTCTATATCACTCACTCTCACTCTCTCACTCTCACACACACTCTCTCTCACTCTATATCTCCTATCTCTTTCTCTCACTCTCTTGTATTGCCAAACCATCAACTATCACACACATAAAACAATAATTATAAAAAAGTAGGTATATTCTCTCTCTCTCTCTCTCTCTCTCTCTCTCTCTCTCTCCTTTCTTCCTCTCCCTAGTTCTGCCTTTTTTCCTTTCGTAATTCAGGTCAGTGTGCTCTTTTCACAGCATCATGTTGAGCTACGCTATGGCCAGGATTTCACCACAAAGAGCTGACATCTCTGAGATTTTTAAGGTGGCAGCTTCAGTCACATTTGACATCATAAAATGCCACGAATAAAACCCCCCAGCTTGCGCAGCGCAGTTGGTGTGAGTGTGTTTGCGTGGCTCACTCACTGGCCCTCTGTAGAGGCAGTAAGGTGGGTTCTCCACTGGTGCACTTCCTTCTAATGGCATCAGTAGTTTGTCAATGTGAAATACTAAAAAAAAACCAAAAAAAAAAACAAAAAACCCACATTTCAAATGTTTTACGGAAGCTCTGGCATAAATTATTGGGTTTTGTTCTTGTTATGCCCTCCAGTGGTCCTTTCCTTTCTGGCCAGCGAGGACAGTCTGTATCCAGATGTCCATTTGCGTTACAGACACAAGCATACTATGGAGAGGGTGTATTTAGGGGGGAGGGGCTAGCTGGGGAGGGAGTATGTTAATGGAGCGGCGGGGCTAAATGCCTCCCTGTGATTGGTGGGACCGTGCAGCTGGGGACAGTTAGTACTATAAATACCTTTAAAGCAGGGCTCTCTTTGGAGACCAGAGGCTGTGTAACACGCGACCCCTCACCCATCTGAGAACAAGCCTGGAGCAAATCCTCCCCGAGGAGACGTTCCTCTGAGAGCTCAAGGTTATCGCCACTGCCAGCCATACGAGAGCTTGATATTACATTCTCTCACCTGCACATACACGCATAGAGAGAGTAGGACTGCCTGAGACGCTGGTCTAGAAGCAGTGTAGTAATGGTCTATGATATGTTGGGCGTGATATGCATAATAAGAAGCATGTTCGCACCAAACACAGGTTTTTATGATGAGAATTCTGACAAATCCACACAGTGTGGGAGATTGTAGTTTCTTTGACTTCAGCTTTGCTCCTTAACAGCGCTGCATGGAAATATTAAGCGTTCTCAGTTCTGCTTTGTCATATCACTGGTGATACTGAAATTCCCACATACAGTATTATATTGGAAATTTGATATTGGGTCCACACTGCGTTGCCCTAACAATGACACACACACACACACGCACATGCATGCAAGCGCGTGCCCACACACAAAAGTGACCTTGTGTTTGATTCAGTGGCATTTGACTCGTGGGTAGCTCAGCTGTTGTTTGCTCTACTGGACCCAAAGCCTGTAGACATTAGTGATATAGATTCACAGAGGGCAGGGTTTCCTTCTGAGACAGCACACAATTACACAAACGCCCACACGCACAGCAAAAGAGCAATAAAACATGCATGATTTTGCAAATGTAGCTAATAGAGCAAACCCCCCATCCCCCAAACCATCCACACACTAGGCTAATTTTAGATGTGCAGAATAGGTCTTGCCTTGTTGAGTTTGTGTCCACAGTGTAGTGTTTCCCAGGCCTGTTTCTGACACAAAGCCACTCCCTGGTTCCACTTGACTGAGGCCATGAATTAGTAAACGCTGCAATTGTTCCTCTGCTCTCTACAGTCCAGAAAATCCAGGCTAGCATGTTAGCAGGCTAACTGCAAACTACAGCAGAGCCAACACGCACAGCAGGTTCAGACTGTGCCAGGCTCTCTGTGGCTTGTTTGTGTCTAGTCATTAAACATACACAGGCGTTTTCTTGTCTTAGGCTCTTAGGCGATGGCTGAGGGAACCGCCTCCTGCAGGTGTGTGAGGTGAACTGGTGTCCTTTAGGAAGGTTTGACTTTGATTCTCCAAGAACCTGCTCCATGGATGAGTGCGTGTGTGGGGACACGCTTATGGCTTCTGCACTAGATCAGTTCAACCGAACTGCTGACGTGAACTTTGTCTGAATACTTTTTAATACTATTGTTCCTCACACGATCTGTTGAAACGGTTTGTAAAGACTAGCAAAGTTGCATGGGGGTGGGCGTTATGCTCTAAACGAACGGGGTGCTTGCCTCCAGTAGTGTGGCTAGAGTTGGTGCGCATGCCGAATACTAACGAGTTTAAGCGTGCATGCCGAATGCTTGAGAATTATCATGTGGCTCTGGCTGAAATTCATGAACAACATTAAGATTTAATGCCATGGAGACAGAGAGCACAGCCCAAGTCAAGCATCTGGTATCATGTGTGCTCCTTCTCTCTCTCTCTCTCTCTCTCTCTCTCTCTCTCTCTCTCTCTCTCTCTCTCTCTCTCTCTCTCTCTCCCCCCCACTGAAGTCATATCAATATGTCTGCAAACAGTACAATACAGATGTGCCCACTGGCTTTGTACGTGTGGGATTGGGTTTCTTATTGCTGTTGGTTAATGAGGTGCAATCAACAGGTGTTAACTTTAACTTATATGACACATATATATTTTGACCTTAACCACACACACACTCACACTCACACACACACACACACACACACACACACACACACACACACACACACACACACACACACATTGATTAGCCTTTGCTTTTGCCTGTGAGGGGTACAATGCGTGCTGGTAAAGTGTGTATTCACACACTTGATTTGTACCCTGAAGCCATCTGTCCCAGTCAAACCGTACTGCAGTGGTCAGTACTGGAGCAATAAAAGGGTTCACACACATTGTAAACACCCCCTGCACTCAACACAAACACACAGATGGACCTTGACACTGCCAAAGCACTGGGGATTGAAATAGTTTCAGAGCATAATAATCAACATAAACATAATGGCAACAACAATAATAATTCTAATAATTAAACATCAAAAAGAATGTAATGGCAGCTAACAAGCCAGTAAGGTGTTAACAGTATATTCAAACAAGATAATATATCATCAAACTCTCACAAGTTTATCTTTCCTGGATTCGATTATGTGTGAGTTTGCCGTCATTAATTAAATCGAAATTTGCGGAAAATCGCAGACAACTCGCGTAGACTATGAAATGTTGGGGGGGGGGTTTCGAAAGGCATATGTATTATTCATCTATTTTATCATTTACCACCATAAATACACACACATTTATTATAAAAAGTTACATTTCGCAAAAGGTGTCAATGCGCTAAAGAACTGCAGACAATGTACTGACAGGGGATTCCCTGTTCTTTGTGTTAAATATGGTGAACAGTATTAAGGTTTGGGGTGATGGGGTGGGGTTTCACCTTTGTCTGGGTCCTGCACCACAAAACCTGCTGAGAGCACACACACACACACACACACACACACACACACACACACACGTGTATACAAAGAGCTTGGAAATTACACACACAGCACACATATGAAATTACACACGATACACCAAACTCACATATCAAAAAATGCACACACACATATAGCTAAAACAACACACACACAGAGCTCATATAATCACAAAGACACTGATAAGCACACACACTGTTTGCACAATTATTAAGCAAGTTGTATTTTTGAGGATTCATTTTATTATTGGCCAACTACAGTGCTCTCGGTCAATCCAAAATGTTAAACCTCAAACCTGAATATTTAAGAAAGGAAAAGTACAGTTTTGGCTTTCTTAGAATATCTGTGTGTGCAGAATTATTGGGCAGCTATTAGTGTGCAGAATTATTGGGTAGCTATTAGTGTGCAGAATTATTGGGCAACTATTAGTGTGCAGAATTATTGGGTAGCTATTAGTGTGCAGAATTATTGGGCAGCTATTAGTGTGCAGAATTATTGGGCAACTATTAGTGTGCAGAATTATTGGGCAACTATTAGTGTGCAGAATTATTGGGCAACTATTAGTGTGCAGAATTATTGGGTAGCTATTAGTGTGCAGAATTATTGGGCAGCTATTAGTGTGCAGAATTATTGGGTAGCTATTAGTGTGCAGAATTATTGGGCAACTATTAGTGTGCAGAATTATTGGGTAGCTATTAGTGTGCAGAATTATTGGGCAACTATTAGTGTGCAGAATTATTGGGTAGCTATTAGTGTGCAGAATTATTGGGTAGCTATTAGTGTGCAGAATTATTGGGTAGCTATTAGTGTGCAGAATTATTGGGCAGCTATTAGTGTGCAGAATTATTGGGCAACTATTAGTGTGCAGAATTATTGGGCAACTATTAGTGTGCAGAATTATTGGGTAGCTATTAGTGTGCAGAATTATTGGGCAGCTATTAGTGTGCAGAATTATTGGGTAGCTATTAGTGTGCAGAATTATTGGGCAACTATTAGTGTGCAGAATTATTGGGTAGCTATTAGTGTGCAGAATTATTGGGCAACTATTAGTGTGCAGAATTATTGGGTAGCTATTAGTGTGCAGAATTATTGGGCAGCTATTAGTGTGCAGAATTATTGGGCAGCTATTAGTGTGCAGAATTATTGGGTAGCTATTAGTGTGCAGAATTATTGGGCAGCTATTAGTGTGCAGAATTATTGGGCAGCTATTAGTGTGCAGAATTATTGGGTAGCTGTTAGTGTGCAGAATTATTGGGCAGCTATTAGTGTGCAGAATTATTGGGCAGCTATTAGTGTGCAGAATTATTGGGCAGCTATTAGTGTGCAGAATTATTGGGTAGCTATTAGTGTGCAGAATTATTGGGCAACTATTAGTGTGCAGAATTATTGGGTAGCTATTAGTGTGCAGAATTATTGGGTAGCTATTAGTGTGCAGAATTATTAAAGCAACTATTAGTGTGCAGAATTATTGGGCAACTATTAGTGTGCAGAATTATTGGGTAGCTATTAGTGTGCAGAATTATTGGGTAGCTATTAGTGTGCAGAATTATTGGGTAGCTATTAGTGTGCAGAATTATTGGGCAACTATTAGTGTGCAGAATTATTGGGTAGCTATTAGTGTGCAGAATTATTGGGCAACTATTTGTGTGCAGAATTATTGGGTAGCTATTAGTGTGCAGAATTATTGGGTAGCTATTAGTGTGCAGAATTATTGGGTAGCTATTAGTGTGCAGAATTATTGGGTAGCTATTAGTGTGCAGAATTATTGGGCAGCTATTAGTGTGCAGAATTATTGGGTAGCTATTAGTGTGCAGAATTATTGGGTAGCTATTAGTGTGCAGAATTATTGGGCAACTATTAGTGTGCAGAATTATTGGGCAGCTATTAGTGTGCAGAATTATTGGGCAGCTATTAGTGTGCAGAATTATTGGGTAGCTATTAGTGTGCAGAATTATTGGGTAGCTATTAGTGTGCAGAATTATTGGGCAACTATTAGTGTGCAGAATTATTGGGCAGCTATTAGTGTGCAGAATTATTGGGCAGCTATTAGTGTGCAGAATTATTGGGTAGCTATTAGTGTGCAGAATTATTGGGTAGCTATTAGTGTGCAGAATTATTGGGCAACTATTAGTGTGCAGAATTATTGGGCAACTATTAGTGTGCAGATTTATTGGGTAGCTATTAGTGTGCAGAATTATTGGGTAGCTATTAGTGTGCAGAATTATTGGGCAGCTATTAGTGTGCAGAATTATTGGGTAGCTATTAGTGTGCAGAATTATTGGGCAGCTATTAGTGTGCAGAATTATTGGGTAGCTATTAGTGTGCAGAATTATTGGGCAGCTATTAGTGTGCAGAATTATTGGGCAACTATTAGTGTGCAGAATTATTGGGCAACTATTAGTGTGCAGAATTATTGGGCAACTATTAGTGTGCAGAATTATTGGGTAGCTATTAGTGTGCAGAATTATTGGGCAGCTATTAGTGTGCAGAATTATTGGGTAGCTATTAGTGTGCAGAATTATTGGGCAACTATTAGTGTGCAGAATTATTGGGCAGCTATTAGTGTGCAGAATTATTGGGCAGCTATTAGTGTGCAGAATTATTGGGCAGCTATTAGTGTGCAGAATTATTGGGTAGCTATTAGTGTGCAGAATTATTGGGCAGCTATTAGTGTGCAGAATTATTGGGCAGCTATTAGTGTGCAGAATTATTGGGCAGCTATTAGTGTGCAGAATTATTGGGTAGCTATTAGTGTGCAGAATTATTGGGCAACTATTAGTGTGCAGAATTATTGGGTAGCTATTAGTGTGCAGAATTATTGGGTAGCTATTAGTGTGCAGAATTATTAAAGCAACTATTAGTGTGCAGAATTATTGGGCAACTATTAGTGTGCAGAATTATTGGGTAGCTATTAGTGTGCAGAATTATTGGGTAGCTATTAGTGTGCAGAATTATTGGGCAACTATTAGTGTGCAGAATTATTGGGTAGCTATTAGTGTGCAGAATTATTGGGCAACTATTAGTGTGCAGAATTATTGGGTAGCTATTAGTGTGCAGAATTATTGGGTAGCTATTAGTGTGCAGAATTATTGGGTAGCTATTAGTGTGCAGAATTATTGGGTAGCTATTAGTGTGCAGAATTATTGGGCAGCTATTAGTGTGCAGAATTATTGGGTAGCTATTAGTGTGCAGAATTATTGGGTAGCTATTAGTGTGCAGAATTATTGGGCAACTATTAGTGTGCAGAATTATTGGGCAGCTATTAGTGTGCAGAATTATTGGGCAGCTATTAGTGTGCAGAATTATTGGGTAGCTATTAGTGTGCAGAATTATTGGGTAGCTATTAGTGTGCAGAATTATTGGGCAACTATTAGTGTGCAGAATTATTGGGCAGCTATTAGTGTGCAGAATTATTGGGCAGCTATTAGTGTGCAGAATTATTGGGTAGCTATTAGTGTGCAGAATTATTGGGTAGCTATTAGTGTGCAGAATTATTGGGCAACTATTAGTGTGCAGAATTATTGGGCAACTATTAGTGTGCAGAATTATTGGGTAGCTATTAGTGTGCAGAATTATTGGGTAGCTATTAGTGTGCAGAATTATTGGGCAGCTATTAGTGTGCAGAATTATTGGGTAGCTATTAGTGTGCAGAATTATTGGGCAGCTATTAGTGTGCAGAATTATTGGGTAGCTATTAGTGTGCAGAATTATTGGGTAGCTATTAGTGTGCAGAATTATTGGGCAGCTATTAGTGTGCAGAATTATTGGGCAACTATTAGTGTGCAGAATTATTGGGTAGCTATTAGTGTGCAGAATTATTGGGTAGCTATTAGTGTGCAGAATTATTGGGTAGCTATTAGTGTGCAGAATTATTGGGCAGCTATTAGTGTGCAGAATTATTGGGTAGCTATTAGTGTGCAGAATTATTGGGTAGCTATTAGTGTGCAGAATTATTGGGTAGCTATTAGTGTGCAGAATTATTGGGCAACTATTAGTGTGCAGAATTATTGGGTAGCTATTAGTGTGCAGAATTATTGGGTAGCTATTAGTGTGCAGAATTATTGGGTAGCTATTAGTGTGCAGAATTATTGGGTAGCTATTAGTGTGCAGAATTATTGGGCAACTATTAGTGTGCAGAATTATTGGGCAACTATTAGTGTGCAGAATTATTGGGTAGCTATTAGTGTGCAGAATTATTGGGTAGCTATTAGTGTGCAGAATTATTGGGCAACTATTAGTGTGCAGAATTATTGGGCAACTATTAGTGTGCAGAATTATTGGGTAGCTATTAGTGTGCAGAATTATTGGGCAACTATTAGTGTGCAGAATTATTGGGCAACTATTAGTGTGCAGAATTATTAAAGCAACTATTAGTGTGCAGAATTATTGGGCAACTATTAGTGTGCAGAATTATTGGGTAGCTATTAGTGTGCAGAATTATTGGGTAGCTATTAGTGTGCAGAATTATTGGGTAGCTATTAGTGTGCAGAATTATTGGGTAGCTATTAGTGTGCAGAATTATTGGGCAACTATTAGTGTGCAGAATTATTGGGTAGCTATTAGTGTGCAGAATTATTGGGCAACTATTAGTGTGCAGAATTATTGGGCAACTATTAGTGTGCAGAATTATTGGGTAGCTATTAGTGTGCAGAATTATTGGGTAGCTATTAGTGTGCAGAATTATTGGGTAGCTATTAGTGTGCAGAATTATTGGGTAGCTATTAGTGTGCAGAATTATTGGGTAGCTATTAGTGTGCAGAATTATTGGGCAACTATTAGTGTGCAGAATTATTGGGCAACTATTAGTGTGCAGAATTATTGGGCAACTATTAGTGTGCAGAATTATTGGGTAGCTATTAGTGTGCAGAATTATTGGGTAGCTATTAGTGTGCAGAATTATTGGGTAGCTATTAGTGTGCAGAATTATTGGGCAACTATTAGTGTGCAGAATTATTGGGTAGCTATTAGTGTGCAGAATTATTGGGTAGCTATTAGTGTGCAGAATTATTGGGCAACTATTAGTGTGCAGAATTATTGGGCAACTATTAGTGTGCAGAATTATTGGGTAGCTATTAGTGTGCAGAATTATTGGGTAGCTATTAGTGTGCAGAATTATTTGGCAACTATTAGTGTGCAGAATTATTGGGTAGCTATTAGTGTGCAGAATTATTGGGTAGCTATTAGTGTGCAGAATTATTGGGTAGCTATTAGTGTGCAGAATTATTGGGCAACTATTAGTGTGCAGAATTATTGGGCAACTATTAGTGTGCAGAATTATTGGGTAGCTATTAGTGTGCAGAATTATTGGGTAGCTATTAGTGTGCAGAATTATTGGGCAACTATTAGTGTGCAGAATTATTGGGCAACTATTAGTGTGCAGAATTATTGGGTAGCTATTAGTGTGCAGAATTATTGGGCAACTATTAGTGTGCAGAATTATTGGGCAACTATTAGTGTGCAGAATTATTAAAGCAACTATTAGTGTGCAGAATTATTGGGCAACTATTAGTGTGCAGAATTATTGGGTAGCTATTAGTGTGCAGAATTATTGGGTAGCTATTAGTGTGCAGAATTATTGGGTAGCTATTAGTGTGCAGAATTATTGGGTAGCTATTAGTGTGCAGAATTATTGGGCAACTATTAGTGTGCAGAATTATTGGGTAGCTATTAGTGTGCAGAATTATTGGGCAACTATTAGTGTGCAGAATTATTGGGCAACTATTAGTGTGCAGAATTATTGGGTAGCTATTAGTGTGCAGAATTATTGGGTAGCTATTAGTGTGCAGAATTATTGGGTAGCTATTAGTGTGCAGAATTATTGGGTAGCTATTAGTGTGCAGAATTATTGGGCAACTATTAGTGTGCAGAATTATTGGGCAACTATTAGTGTGCAGAATTATTGGGCAACTATTAGTGTGCAGAATTATTGGGTAGCTATTAGTGTGCAGAATTATTGGGTAGCTATTAGTGTGCAGAATTATTGGGTAGCTATTAGTGTGCAGAATTATTGGGTAGCTATTAGTGTGCAGAATTATTGGGTAGCTATTAGTGTGCAGAATTATTGGGTAGCTATTAGTGTGCAGAATTATTGGGCAACTATTAGTGTGCAGAATTATTGGGCAACTATTAGTGTGCAGAATTATTGGGCAACTATTAGTGTGCAGAATTATTGGGCAACTATTAGTGTGCAGAATTATTAAAGCAACTATTAGTGTGCAGAATTATTAAAGCAACAAGTAAAAAACAGAAATTTCCCATCTCACTTGTTTATTTTCATTTGTTAAAGTGAGAATTATAAACAACTCAAAATTTACAAATAAGCATTTTGACATTTAAATAAATAAATAAATAAAAATCCATTAGCAGCGACCTTTTCAATAACAGTCATTAGCCTTCCATTCATGGAGTCTGTCAGTTCCTTAATCTGATGCAGCAGTCACTACAGCCTCCCAAACTCTGTTCAGAGAACAGTTTTCCTTCACCGTAAATCTCCTGTTTAAGAAGGAACCGTAAGTTCTCAACAGGGTTCAGGTCAGGTGAGGAAGGGGGCATGTCATTATTCTTTCATCTTTAAGGCCTTTACTGGTTAGCCACACAGTGGAGTACTTCGATGCATGCGATGAGTAATGTCCTGCATAAAAATCATGGTCTTCTTGAAAGATGCAGACTTTATCCTGTACCACTGCTTGAAGAAAGTGTCTTCTAAAAACTGGCAGTAGGTTTGGGAGTTGATTTTGAGTCCAACTAGCACATCTTTACTAATACCAGCCCATAGCAGTACCCCACCTCCACCTTGCTGGTGTCTGAGTCAAAGTGGAGCTCTGTGCCCGTTACCGATCCAGCCACGGGCCCATCCATCTGGTCCGTCAAGAGACACTCTCGTCTCATCAGTCCATAAAACCTTTGAAAAATCTGCCTTCTGATGTTTCTTAGCCCAGTCTTTGGTTTTCACCTTATGTGTCTAGCTCAGTGGTGGTCGGGTTTCAGCCTTCCTTACCTTGACCATGTCTCTGAGTACTGAGCACCTTGTCCTTCTGGGCACTCCAGGTGGGTTGCAGGTCTGGAATATGACAGCACGGGAGGATAACTGGTTCCTGGTCGCTTCACGTTTGATTCTTCTCAAATCTTTAGAAGTTAATTCGCTTTTCTTTTCTTTTTTCTCAACATGTGTCTTGCGACCCTTTTGAATATTTGCAACAAAATGCTTGATGGTTCGGTGATCACGTTACAATATCTTAGCAGTTTTAAGAGTGCTGCATCCCTCTGAAAGACTTTTCACAATTTTTGACTTTTCAGAGTCAGTTAAATCTCTTTTTTGGCCCGTTTTGCCTGAGGAAAAGAAGCTGCAGAATAATTCTGCACACCTTGATATGGGGTCTTGATCTCCTTGGGCCACACCCTCCCTCATTACACAAATACACATCAGCTGATATGCTTAAATCCAATAAGCATTCAAGTTTATACAGCTTGGAGTTGGAAAATATGCATAGAAATGATGATATTGTCAATATACTCTCTTGCCTAATAATTGTGCACACAGTGCATCTGTTGCTTCACTCGAATGTTTAGGAGATATACAAGCATTTCAGTAGAGACAGAAGTTCAGTGGCTTCCAGAGCACACTCGTACAGATAACGGCAGCGTCAATTCTGCTGTGTGCTGCCTGTCCACTGGACCTCACAGTGACTGCTGTGTGTTGCGTTTCAGCAGCCATTACTGTGCTGTGCTGTGTTTAAGTGGCAGTACTGCGTGTTTGCGTTTCAGTGGCCGTTACTGTGCTGTGTTGACTTTCAGGGGCTGTAACTGTGCTCTGTTGTGTTTCAGCGGCCGTGACTGTGGTATGTGTTGTGTTTCAGTGGCCATGCATGTGCTGTGTGTTGTGTTTCAGCCACTGTAACTGTGCTCTGTTGTGTTTTAGCAGCCGTGACTGTGGTATGTGTTGTGTTTCAGTGGCCGTAACTGCGCGGTGTGTGGTGTTTCAGCAGCTGTAACAATGCTGCTGTGTTGCAGCACCCGTGACTGTGCTGTGTTGTGTTTCAGCGGCCGTGGAAAACACAGTCATCGTTTCAGCGGCCCCCAGTCCACACAGGCCTGCTGTCCGCTGACCCTCTCAGCCCTTGGCCACGCCCCACAGTCACGCCCACACACAGTAAGTCTCTGATATCTATTTACTCCTCCTCTGCTCTAGATGTCCATCCACCCATTGCTTCAGCTGCCCAAATGCCTGCTGGCCAGCTTTACTGGGCTCGCTGCTTGTTTAACGCCTCCAGTAGGCCAGAGAGCTTCAACTCCAGACTTCCAATCCAAATTCCAGTCCTGGATTTTGCAGATGCTGGGTTTGTCCTCACATTGTGTCATCACACCAGACTCAGAGGTAACGGAATATCTGTAGTAACTCACCTTTGAGGGTTTTGACTTGAATAACAATGCTCTGTGACATAACTAGTTATTTCACTAGTTATTTTCACTAGCACTAGTTATTTCAAAAACTAAGGTTTTGGAACTGAGGTCCAGAGTTGAACTCCTTTGGCCTAGTTTTTAAATCTTAAATGAGTTGTCATATCATAGTAGCAGGAATGGTTCTGAAATTAGGTGTGCTATAATTTATTAGTTAAAAGACTGGGTCCTGAATACTATACAGCATATTCTGTGTATTGTAGTAAGGTGGACTATAAACCTGCTCGTGTTCTGGGGTGAACCAGTGGCATGAGGCGGGTCTACAGTATCAGTGATGGGTGTCTTGGTATGTCTTGGCATGGTGGGGTTAGCTTGGCTGAACGCAGCTTGAGAGAAGTGATTAATGATGGTCAGAAATTCTCCAGGTTCAGTATAGGAGCATAATGAGCCATCATGGAGTATGTTACCGTTAGGAATCGATCTGTGCTGTGAACATGGGAGCTTCTCTCCATGTGTGCTGAACTTTTGTGAGGTTTAAAATGAAAGGTGTGTTTGTCTGTACGTGCTTGTGTGTGTTTGTGTTTGTGTGTGTGTGTATTTGTGTGTGCATGTGTGTGCGTATTTGTGTGTGTTTGTGTTTTTGTGTGTGTCTGTGTTTGTGTGCGTGTGTGTGTATTTATGTGTGTGTTTGTGTTTGTGTGTGTGTGTGTGTTTGAGGGTGTGTGTGTGTGTGTGCGTGTGTGCGTGCGTGCGTGTGCGATCACGTACGTGTGTGTGTGTGTGTGTGTGCGCGCGCGTATGTGTGTGATCACATGTACGTGTGTGTCTGTGTGTTTGTTTATGTGCAAAAAGGTAACAATCATCAGGTTTGTAAATAATTGTTTTGGCAACAGTGATCTGTGCTGTTGCTCATGTGTGAAAAGAATGAAGTGTTAATGGAAAATTGGCAGTGCAGAATGGCATTTAGATAACAAGCTTGATCTGGTTAACACTTTGTGTGAATGCGCCTGCGTGTGTATGTGTGTGTGTGTGTTTGTGTATGTGATCGCTAGTGATGTAGAGTTACAGACTGTTCCAAAGGTGTTATATTAAGGTGTAATGCTGCGTAGAAGACCTCTGTGATACACACAAACACACTGTCACACACACACAGACACACAAAGGGGATGCCCATGTTTACATGGCTAGTAATGAAATTAGAGCGATGTGGTACTTACACTGTAGGCCTTCAGTATGCCCATAATTCAATTATTCTTCTGATTAACACTCAGGAGAAGCCAGACCAGCCAGAAATCCCTCCTCTCTCTCTCTCTCTCTCTCTCTCTCTCTCTCTCTCTCTCTCTCTCTCTCTCTGTCCATCTATCTCTCGCTCAATTAAATTCAGCTCAGCCGTATCAGGTAGAATTGTGCCAAAGCCAATGGAGTTTGGAGCTCAACACGTTCTTGGGAAATAACAATAATGCTCTTAGAAGAATGATGATGATAATGGCTCTGATAGCAATAAGTGACAATATAGTAATAAAAGTAAATAAATATGACAATAAGTTATAATAAACTAGATAAAACTAAATAATAACAGTAATATATTCACAGGATATAGATAGCTACACAGCGAAAGGTGTGATCGGTGTACTGGTGTTGAGTGTGTTACTGTCTCTCATGTTGCCACATATTTTCCAGCGAGAGTTGCTGTGTCTTTCTCCAAGGACAAGTTGTACATTTTTTAGGTTGGTGCAGAGTTTCAAACTTTGGGAGTGTACTCTTCAGTTCTACAGTGAAATGTTGGCGAATGGAGGATAAAGTGAAGCTCTGCGTGGACCTCCCGCTGTCTCGGTGACCGCACAGTCTTCTCACTCTGGACAGCCAGGATCGTTTGTATTTTTTTTTGCCTGTTTCTTTGGCCAGATTGTTGTGGCTGAGTCTGTACCTGGTGAGGATCTGTCTCTGTTGTGGATCTCTGATGGTGTAGACATATCCTGCTAATTCATATTCGCTCAATAAATGTGCAACAAATCTGAGTTTTGGTGTCATTGTTCCAGTGTTACAGAGAGACGTCTGTGCTTTGTTTGGTGATTTGGTAACTCTGATTGGACTTTGGTCAGTAGTGCTAGACTGAGGCTGCTGTGTGTTAGGGGTCAGTAGGGCTTAGGGGTCAGTAGGTTAGTCTCAGTACCAGCTA
>NC_137516.1:4317500-4320000 GCF_041902795.1 Electrophorus electricus | reverse complement strand
GAGCGCTTTTGATACACTGCATGTCTACCCATTTCCAGGTCAACCTGTCCCACCTGGACACCGTCATGCCCAACATCTCTCTTTCTCTTGTGCTCCTGCTTTTCTCTCTTTCCATCACTGTCTCTACCTCCCTCTCTCCCTTTTTCTTTCTCATTTCGTCACGCACACATGAAGAGAAACGGACTGTGGGAATGTCATTGATTGGTTTTAGTCATTGATTGGTTTTAGTATGACAGTTCACATTTTTCTAGTTAAGTGTGTGTGAGAATTCTGTGTGTATGTTGGTTTGTGTATCTAAGTGTCTGCTGTGGCTGGCTGTGTGGGTCTAGGGAGTTTAGCCAGTGTGTGTGTGTGTGTGTGTGTGTGTGTGTGTGTGAGTGTGTGTGTGTGTGTGTGTGTGTGTGTGTGTGTGTGTGTGTGTGTGTCCTCTGATCACAATGTGACCTTCATAAGAAGATGAAATACGCAGTGTGCAACAGCCTTGCATTGATTTTGATGCAATTACTGCCATTCTGGTCTAGGCAGTGCATAAATATTGATATTCTCTGCTTTCAACTGTGTGCGTGTTTGCGTGTGTGTGTGTGTGTGCATGTTTGTGTGTGTGCATTTGTGTGTGTGTGTGTGTGTGTGTGTGTGTGTGTGTGTGAGTGAATGTGTGTGTGTGTGAGTGTGTGTGTGAGTGTGTGTGTGTAAGTGTGTGTGTGTGTGAGTGTGTGTGAGTGTGTGCATGTGTGTGTGTGTGTGTGTGTGTGTGTGTGTGTGTGCGTGTGTGTGTATCACTAGCATTTCCATTTCTTCTTCTCCCACTGTATTTACATGTGACATTTTGCATCAGCATGAATCTTTTGCACTCTCTAACTTGCTATTTCTGTCATTCTCTCTTTATCACTCACTCTCTCAAATGCTTTTCCTCTCTGTCTCTGTCTGTCTCTCTCACACTATTTCTCCCTAGCTCTCTCTCCCTCTCACACACACACACACACACACACACACACACACACACACACACACACATCCTGCAGTAGACAGTGTCAGACTTCACAGTGAGAATGAAATTCCAAATCTGTAACATCTAATTTTATGCTATCAGAAGGAGGGACACATTCAGTCTCACAGTCCTTAATTAGATCTGTGTCATTGAAGGTGTGTGTGTGTGGCGGGGGGGTAGTGTGTTGTGCTCTATTAAAGTTAAGTTCTTGTTTTTTTATTATTGTTCATGTTTATGTACATGTCAAAATGTGCACACACTGAAGGTACTGAAGATAAATAAGAAAAATAATGTCTTATGCATTTGTGTGCACTTATGTTTCTTATATGTGTGTTTGTGTTTGTGAGAAAGAATGGCAGACTGGTAAGAGGTCAAGAGGTCATGTACTTGAGCTGATAATAACAGTAGTGACTTAACCCCCCCCAGTTATTCACAACATATTAGAGAACACCACATTATAGGTAAAATCCTGTATACCACAACAAACACATTGAGGTTCAACTCGTGACACACCATAATAATGAGTGAGCGCTAAAGCATGATGAGTGAGGCAGTGAGGCAGTGAGGCAGTGAGGCAGTGCCCTGCTCCTCCCGGCAGACAGGACCATACCCAGCACTGCAGGGAGTGTCTCCAGAGAGACAGGCACCATGGTTACCACCTCCCCTGCTCCTCATACCTTCAGCAGTTTCTGTCTGTTGTGCTGTGTTCACTGTAGGATGGGGCTGTGATCAGTACATCTGGGAAAGCATGACTGCTTAACTAGGCCGGCGGTTTCTGTGAGCAGGGTTGACTTTTTTAATGCCCTGTGTAATTTACGCTTGGAGACTTGTGGAGTCCTAAAGTAAAGCTGAGTGTGTGTGTGTGTGTGTGTGTGTGTGTGTGTGTGTGTGTGTGTGTGTGTGTCTGTGTGTGTGTGTGTGTGTGTGTGTGTGTGTGTGTGTGTGTGTGTGTGTAAGTGCGTGTGTGTGTGACTGTATTTGTGTGTCAAAATGTGGCAACTCCACAGTTACTGACTGAATGACTTATTTCAGCACCATGGACAGCGCTCACCAGAACTCTTTAACTTTCCAACGGTCTCACTCCGCTTTTCTCCTGCTGTCTCACTGTCAGTCTCACTCTTCCCTGCTCTATCACTCTCTGAATCTCTTATTTTTTCACTCTCGCATTCTCTCACTCTCATACCTTTTCCACTTTGTCAGTCTGAGTTCAGTTTAATTCGTGGTGCTTGGAATTGGAACTACAAACGATTGTGCATGTGTACTGTTAACGTCTGGTTTACAGAGTTTGAGATTATTAACAAATATTGATAAAATAGGAAACTGAAAATCCCCTCTTTCCCCTCCTCCTCTCTCCTCATGTGGGGGGACATCAAAGACAGAGGCAGTATGTCTTCATATAATTGTAGTCTCATTGGGCAGCTGATTAATAATGATGAATAAGTGATAAGCATGAATTATTAATTGTAGCGTTTATGGTTGGAGCTTCCAAATGAATCCTCCTTACTGAATTAT
>NC_137516.1:4310000-4312500 GCF_041902795.1 Electrophorus electricus | reverse complement strand
TGTACTAAAATGTCAATGGGGAATCACTTTTATAAATTCATTTTGGTTTAATCTTAGTCTTAATCTTGGTCTGCAAGACTTGCCCAATGTGTTATTTTATATCTGTTTGGGGAAAATTCATTACTATCTATTTATCCACAGATAATGAAACATCTAAATACATCAAAAGATTAGTGTGTATTTATTTTGAATAATGTAGCCTCCCCTCAAGTGCTTTGCATCTGATCCATCTGATCAAGTGTACAATTAGCCGTAGTTTTAGTAAAAATGTATTAATAATTTAGTATTCCTCATGCATATTATATTGTGACCATTATAATGTGATGTGTAATATTTTTAGGGACCCACCAATATTGAATTTTTTAGGCCAATATTATAACCAATAAATAGCACCTTGTTGCCAATATCAATGTTATTATTAATGCTGAAGTTTGACCACCTTTTTGCATTTAAAAGCAGGTTCATGAGGTTGTAAAACATGTTAAACTCTAAAAATGAGTAATTCATTAATATCACATAGCCATGTCTCAGCTAAATCAGGCATCACAGTTATTGTAAACATATGTTGCTCTTAACACAAAGGGGAACATTTTATTTTCTAACCTTTCTCAAATGTTAGTACCATTTTCTATCTTGAACTGGCTCAGGTATAAGTAAGCCAATGGCAAAACTGCTTAAATGTGCCATAGAAGGGAAAATGGAGTTTACCTTAAGTTGAATAAGAAGAATTCAGTACATCTGACGTACGATGAACCACGGTCTGTTGCCACCTCCTTCAGATGTAGATCCCACAGAAAGGGGTCATAAAACGGACCAGTTCCAGACCTCAGTCTCAGCCGAGTTAACGTTCATGCCCCTAAACGTGGGGCCGCCGGTCCACGTTCTGCTCTGGGTGTAGCCGAATTCCGGCAGTTTTGCATGTACTGTAGAGACCATAGCAGTGAGATCGGAGCGACGGGTGTGGCTGACATTCCCTGTGAACTGGATCCTCCCCAAGCTGTTCACCCTGCACATGTAATTCTGGACAGTTTCTCAAACCTCAGATGATATCAAGAAGGCGTCGCCGGTGTCTGACACTGAAAAGAGCTCATTGGTTCGGTTTCATTCCACAGTCAAACCACAGGGTTGTGCAACCACAGCTGGGTGTTTCTTGATCTGTCACATACCTTCTATTCAGACATCAAAGACTATTTTACAAGTACTGAATAAATGCACCTTTAATGAGTAAAGAGCAAAATAAAAAAACAACGCTGAGTCTGATGTGAAAATGATTCCAAACAGAGGCTGCACTTTGCAAAAATAAAAAATAAAAAATGAACCATTTTTTCTGACTGTTAGCATTTTTCTTATAATAATATAAAATTCTAGTACAAATTAAGCCTAAATTAAACAGGCTTCAAATTCAAATTCAGTAATATATCAGCTGGCAATATATTGTAATTATAAATATATTGTATGATACTGAACTGGCTGCCAGTACCAGAGAGCCTCTCTTTGTTAAGCTTAGCCAGGAATCCTGCCACTGCCTTACGGATCAGTGGAGCTTCTGTCTGGCCGGGTGATGGAGCTGCTGTTTCTGGGGCCGCTGGTGAAGTCGTCCGTGTCTGTCTTTGCTCTTGGGTGTGTGACAAGGCATCCAGACCGAGACAAAAATTAGACTGAGGTGAGCGAAGGGAGGGGAGAGAAATCATGGACACAAGCTCCTTCAGGCAGGCATGTAATATGTTTCAGGGTTCACGGTAGTGAGTCTGCCGTAGTACCGACCATTTGTCAAACTCATCTAATAAAAGAATTGCGCTGGCTAAATGAGACGGCGTTTACTCATGATAGTGTGGGTGTGCCAGCCGCCATGTTGAAAATCAAAACATAGATCCTGTGCTTCAAAATGTCCACGTTCCATTGTGTGTGCGTATCGTGTATTTGAGTGTTTGTTGATACAGTGTGTGTGTGTGTGTGTGTGTGTGAGGAAGGCATCTTTGAAGAGGAGAGTTGAAGTCTGCCACAGTGTGTGCAGAGGTGTCAAATTCTAAAAGGAGGCTGTGATGTCAGCCAGTGTGTCAAATTTGCACAAGCAGCGTCTGTAAATCCGCTCGCCACCTTTGCAATGAGCCAAAACTGGACTGGACACTCCTACACCATCAGAATCACCATGAATGTGTCTTGCACTTGTAATTTGTATTCAACTTTCCCTGCTGACTTTTAATTGGTCTAAAACCGACAGTGGGTGGGGGAAGTGACAAACAAACTGACCAATAAGTATTGCTTGTTTGACGCCCAACAATTCAGGGGGAACATTGCAAAAGAAACAGACAAATTGAAGCCAAAACCAAACACCCGGACGTACGCCCTAAACTCTGAACTATCTGGGTGAAACCAGATGGCTGACCCCTAAATCTATTGTCCTCTCCTTTTTGCTTTCTCTCTGTCTCTATGGCTCTCTCTGTATGTGTCTCTGTCTTGTATTCGCTGTCTATTTGTTTGTTTTCCTTCTCTGCTTCAT
>NC_137516.1:4277500-4305000 GCF_041902795.1 Electrophorus electricus | reverse complement strand
GTGGTAGTGTGTGTGTAATGATAGCTCAGTGGTAGTGTGTGTGATGATAGCTCAGTGATAGTGTGTTTGTGATGATAGCTCTGTGGTAGTATTTGTGATGATAGCTCAGTGTTAGTATGTGTGATGATAGCTCAGTGGTAGTGTGTGATGATAGCTCAGTGGTAGCGTGTGTGTGATGATAGCTCAGTGTTAGTATGTGTGATGATAGCTCAGTGGTAATGTGTGTGATGATAGCTCAGTGGTAGTGTGTGTGATGGCTCAGTGGTAGTGTGTGATGATAGCTCAGTGGTAATGTCTGTGTGATGATAGCTCAATGTTAGTGTGTGTGATGACAGCTCAGTGGTAGTGTGTGTGATGATGAGACTACATTCAGCACTTCAGTAGACCTAGATGTCTGTAACTGGAGCTGGCAATCAAAACTGCATATAGAAAAAGGGCGAGGTAAAGCTACTCTGTGTACGACCTCCACAGCCTGCACTGTGTGTAAGTGTGTGTGTGTGTGTGTGTGAGAGAGAGAGAGAGAGAGAGAGAGAGAGAGAGAGAGAGAGAGAGAGAGAGAGAGAGAGAGAGAGAGAGAGAGAGAGAGAGAGACATTTGAAGGCATAGCTGCTCGAGTTATGCTTGTGAGCGTTTCACACAAAAGCAGGGATGACTCAGAGCTGGTTCTTATATCCCATGTGTTTGGAAAAAACCGCACGTCTGTGTGTGTTTGTGTGTGTGTGAGAGAGAGGAAAAGAGTGAATATATGTGCACGCGTGTATGTGACGTGAGTGCGTAAGACGCAGCCCCGTGCAAGAGTGATGGAACCATCTCACGCTCTTCAGTGTGTGTTGCTGCTCAGAGAGACTTAGACAGGTACATCCTGATCTTCTCCTACCCTCTCTTTCTCTCTCTTTCTCTCTCTCTCTCTCTCTCTCTCTCTCTCTCTCTCTGTGTTCCCTTCTCCGTCTCAGTGAATATCTTTTGATGTATCTGTTTCTGTTGAAGTAGAAATCTGCTTTTCATTTTTTAATCTTCCATGTGTAGAAGAAGGGCTCAGTATTGATGGAGAGAGAGAGGGAGAGAGAGAGAAAGAGAGAGAGAGGGAGAGAGAGAAAGGGAGAGAGAGAGAGAGAGAGAGAGAGAGAGAGAGAGAGAGAGAGAGAGAGAGAGAAAGACTGACTGTGTGTGTGACTGTTCATGTTTGTTCATGTGGAGTACTGTTACCCAAGCATAGACATCAGTACTGTGCTTAGGGCAATGCACATTCAAATGTGTGTAGATCTCTGTGATTACTATTACTGTGCCTGTGAAAGAGTGAACATGTGTGTGTGTGTGTGTGTGTGTGTGTGTGTGAGAGAGAGAGAGAGAGAGAGACCTGTAGGCTCATATATACAGCGCTCCTACATTATGTAATTCTCTCCTTCATGTCCATTGATCTCAGATCATTAGCAGCCGAGAAGGGGATTAATGGGTGTTAGCGTTGTGTGTTTGTGTGTGTGTGTGTGTGTGTGTGTGTGTGTGTGTGTGTGTGTGTGTGTGTGTGTGTGTGTGTGTGAGTATGTGTGCGTGCGTGCATGCGTGTGTGTGTGTGTCTGTGTGTACGTGCGTGTGTGTCCATGTTCTTGAGTGTTGATCAGTGTGAAGTCAGTGGGAGACAGTCAGAGAAGTTAATGGATCGGTCAGAGGTCTAACACCTCCTTCATTCTCTACCACACTCATACTATATCACACTTCTTTGTAATATTTCTATTAGCATATTTAAACTTTTAAGTAATTTCCTCCTGTACACACGCAGGCCCGTGAGGGTCATAGGTCACAGGAGAGAGCGATTGTTTGATGTGGTAATGTGGCGTGGGCTGATGGTGAATGGTACTTTACTGCCAGCAAACGCCAAGCTCTGTACCAGTGACTTTCCAGTTGAAACTGTGTTGTCTCTATGGCACTGGTTGCTAGGATGCTGGGCTTGCCTGCCACTTGCCATACCAGAAACGGAGTGTGTACGGTGTAAGCTGGGGATGATCCCAGTTGTGTGTGTTTGTGTACAGTGCATCCGGAAAGTATTCACAACGCTTCACTTTTTCCAAATTTTGTTATGTTACAGCCTTATTCCAAAATGGATTAAATTCATTTTTTCCCTCAAAATTCTACACACACACACACACACACACACACACACACACACACACACACACACATAATACCCCATAATGAAAAAAGTGAAAAAAGTTTGTTTGGAATTTTTGCAAATTTAAAAAAAAACAAAAACAAATCAAACACACATAAGTATTCACAGCCTTTGCTCAATACTTTGTTGAAGCACCTTTGGCAGCAATTACAAGGTTTGGCCAGGTTCTCCCATTCTTCTTTGCAGAACCTCTCAAGCACCATCAGGTTGGATGGAGAGCGTCAGGGTACAGCCATTTTCAGATCTCTCCAGAGATGCTCATTCGGGTTCAAGTCTGGGCTCTGGCTGGGCCACCCAAGAACATTCACAGAGTTGTCCCAAAGCCACTCCTTTGTTATCTTAGCTGTGTGTTTAGGGTCGTTGTCCTGTTGGAAGATGAACCTTTGCCCCAGTCTGAGGTCCAGAGCAGGTTTTCTTCAAGGATGTCTCTGTACATTGCTGCATTCGTCTTTCCCTCGACCCGGACTAGTATCCCAGTTCCTGCTGCTGAAAAACAACCCCACAGCATGATGCTGCCACCACCATGCTTCACTGTAGGGATGGTATTGGCCAGGTGATGGGCGGTGCCTGGTTTTCTCCAGACATGACATTTGGCATTCAGGCCAAAGTGTTCAATCTTTGTTTCATCAGACCAGAGAATTTTGTTTCTCAAGGTCTGAGAGTCCTTCAGGTGCCTTTTGGCAAACTCCAAGCAGGCTGTCTTGTGCCTTTTACTGAGGAGTGGTTTCCGTCTGGCCACTCTACCATACAGGCCTGATTGGTGGAGTGCTGCAGAAATGGTTGTCCTTCTGGAAGGTTCTCCTCTCGCCACAGAGACACGCTGAAGCTCTGTCAGAGTGACCCTTGGGTTCTTGGTCACCTCCCTGACTAAGGCCCTTCTACCCTGACCACTCAGAATGGCCGGGCGGCCAGCTCTAGGAAGCGTCCTGTTGCTTCCAAACTTCTTCCATTTACGGATGATGGAGGCCACTGTACTCAATGAAACCTTCAATGCTGCAGAAGTTTTTCTGTACCCTTCACCCGATCTGTGCCTCGATGCAATCCTGTCTCGGAGGTCTACAGACAATTCCTTGGACTTCATGGCTTGGTTTGTGCTCTGACATGTACTGTCAACCATGGGACAGGTATAGACAGGTGTGTGCCTTTCCAAATCATGTCCAATCAACTAGATTCACCACAGGTGGACTCCAATCAAGTTGTCGAAACAACTGAAGGATGATCAGTGGAAACAGGATGCACCTGAGCTCAATTCTGTGTGTCATGGCAAAGGTTTTTTATTTTTAATACATTTTTAGAAATTCCAAAAACCTTTTGTCACTTTGTCATTATGGGGTATTGTGTGTAGAATTTTGAGGGAAAAAAAATGAATTTAATCCCTTTTGGAATAAGGCTGTAACATAACAAAATGTGGAAAAAGTGAAGCGCTGTGAATACTTCCCGGATGCACTGTACGTGTAAGCCACACGCCATTCCGTACACACGTCCATGTCAGACACTGGCCATCATGCCACAAATCTGAAACTAGACTGAGATGGTTGCAATATCCCTTCCCCTCTTCTCCTTCTGTTTCTCTCCCTCTGTCTCTTCCCCATCCCTTCTTTTTTCTTTCTGTCTCGTTCTGTCTCACTTTCTGTCTCGTTCTGTCTCACTTTCTGTCTCGTTCTGTCTCTGTCTCAATTGATCTCTCTCTGTTACTCAATCTTTGTCTCTCTATCTCCATTTCTTTCTCTATTTTTCATGCACTGTCGCTCTCCCCCCATCCCTCCCTCTCCCTCCCTCTCCCTCCCTCTATCTCTCTCTCTCTCTCCCTCCCTCCCTCCCTCTATCTCCCCTTCTCTCTCCCTCTCCCTCTCTCTCTCTGCCTCTTTCTCCATCTCTCCCTCTGTTTATCTCCCTCCCTCTCTCTCTCTCTCTCTCTCTCTCTCTCTCCCTCCCTCTCTCTCCCTCCCTCCCTCTCTCTCCCTCCCTCCCTCCCTCTATCTCCCCTTCTCTCTCCCTCTCCCTCTCTCTCTCTCTCTCTCTCTCTCTCTCTCTCTCTCTCTCCCTCCCTCTCTCTCCCTCCCTCCCTCACTCTCTCTCTCTCTCTCTCTCTCCCTCCCTCCCTCTATCTCCCCTTCTCTCTCCCTCTCCCTCTCTCTCTCTGCCTCTCTCTCCATCTCTCCCTCTGTTTATCTCCCTCTCTCTCCCTCTCTCCCTCCCTCTCTCTCCCTCCCTCCCTCACTCTCTCTCTCTCTCCCTCCCTCCCTCTATCTCCCCTTCTCTCTCCCTCTCCCTCCCTCTCTCTCTCTCTCTCTCTCTCCCTCCCTCCCTCCCTCCCTCTATCTCCCTCTCTCCCTCCCTCTCTCTCCCTCCCTCCCTCACTCTCTCTCTCTCTCTTTCTCTCTCTCTCTCTTTAATATCAGAGGCTTGGAGTGATATAGACAGCCATGGGTCTGCTCTGCTGGGCTCTGAAGGAGGGCCTCTGTGCAGAAACTGAACTCCATCACTCTGCTTCAAGACAAACAACGGCTGAGGCACCAGATGCCTGCGTGCGAGTTAAATATTCATCGCAGCGCTTAGCTACATGTTACAAACAACCCACTGGGACACTGCAGCATTAAACACCACTATCACATGCACTGCACTTCACCAAGACCAGCACAGCCATAAACTAGACCAGTTCTGTAGCCACTGGACACTAGGATACCACAGACACACACCAACAGACAGTGCTCCAGCAATCAGAGTCTTCAAGAGTCAGCACAGCAGTAAACTAGCCTAACATGTAGCAGCTCAGAGCTCCGCTGAGACCAGCAGTCCGAGGGATACGCGACAACCCCTCCTGGGACGGAGATGCACTGTCCGGCATGCACTGCTGAGGATGTACTTTGGGATTTGGTGTGTGCCATGTGGAGATGATGGAGGTCTGGTGGAGCAGTGCTGACTGGGGGCTTCAGCAAGCAGGGGGCTAGCGTGTCATCCATCCATCTATGCGTCCGTCGGTCCAGCCATTCTCTTATCTTCATTTTTTGTGATTATTTTCTGTGCTTGGTGGAGCATTATAACAGTTGTGTGTTCGACGTGTGGGACGTCACACCGATGGATTTTGGAATGCTGTTCCTACACCGGGTCACCGTGAACAGAATGTAGTCCTTTATTCATCTGTATATGCTGACCACATCCTCTGTGTGTGTGTGTGTGTGTGTGTGTGTGTGTGTGTGTGTGTGTGTGTCTGAGACTGTTACAGCCTTTATGAAGACAGAATGGCCATCTGTGGCCTCCCACGCACACTCCCACACAAACGCACGCATGCACACACACACACACACACACACACACACACACACACACACACACACACACACAGAGGGTTTTTCAGTCTTTCTGTAAAATCAAAGGAAGACATTTAACCATTAGCTGACACAGCCTCCTACCCTAAATGCAAAGGTATGTGTTTCAAAGGGTGATTTGCTTTCGAGAGCGGCTTTAGCAAATGAGGCTTATCAGCTGTGTGTGTGTGTGTGTGTGTGTGTGTGTGTGTGTGTGTGTGTGTGTGTTTAAGGCCATGTGTTTATAGTGTGTTTTAATATATATGTGCTGGTGGCATTGTAGCCATTTTGCAGAGAATTGGGTCACTAGATACACACACACACACACACATTCATATATGTATATCTGTATGAATGAATGTGGTTGGGGTTGAGATACTGTCACTAGAGTGTATATGCATGTATAGGTACCTACAAGCATGCTCTTCACAGACACACACACATACACACATACAAACACACACTCACACTCGCAAACAAGCAGGCAGTGCTAGTCAGCACTTCCCCTAAGGGAGTGTTATTTGTTAAAAGTCCACGTTCCTCCCAAAAGCAAACGGAATCTATTTTAACCGCGTTTGTTTGTTCCCCGTTGCCTCCACCCAGGAGACCGAGACCAGCAAGAACAGAAAAGAGCGTGGCGTCCTCCAAGAGCAGGCAAGGACAAACGGCCAGTCATGTCAAACTCTGGTAAGAGCTTCTCAGATCCCTCTTCTCTTCTCTGTCGCTCTTCTGGGCCAGAGTGGCACACGCTGAACTCTCCGTGGAAGTGTTGAGAAAGTTTGGAATTCAAGCTTGGAATCAGAAAGTCCTGACCATACGCGTCAGTTTCACTTCGCAGGTGCCAGAAAAGTGGGCTATAGTGTGTTCCACTGAGGTACCGTGGGGATCGGCGCGAGCACAGCGCGCTCGCGACAAATGAAAGATGCAGTAAGCAGAATGTTTTGTGAAAATATGATTAAAGTTTGATCCTGACAAGTGTATCCTTACTAAAACCAGTGCATGCTGGCTGGGGATGGGGTGAAGGTCACCCATGAACATGTCGTACAGAGGTCAGGTCAAGCATGTAGGTTACTTCCTGTTCTGATGTTTGGCCATGTGATCATGATGTAATCATCGTGTGATTTGAGAGGGTAAGAGGCAGTGCAATAATGTTGTCTGCTCCATACAGTACCTCCCAAGGGCTCTCTGCACTACCCACACTGCCTCCACACACCGACGCACTTACACCCATGCACGTACACACACCCACCAACACCCGCACACACTCCCACCCACGCATGTACACACAGACTCACACCCACACACACACACACACACACTAATTTTGGCAACTTGTATCTGCAATTTTGTTCCTCTGGTGATTACCCAGAGTTCCTGACCATAGGTGAGGTTGCGGATATAGATGTACTGGTAAACTGATAGCTTCACTTTATAGCGCAGCTCCCTCTTCACCAATACAGTCCAGTACAGACCACATTACTGCAGCCGCTGCATCTGTCCTGGGCTCCATCTCATGCTCCCTCTTGCTGTCGCACAAGGGAACAAGACATCGATGGAATTAAGCACATACAACACGTCCATTCTTGTATGGCATGACAAAATGATTAGAAAATGCATCTGTAAATATGCTTAGAATTGTGTGCAGTGTTTTGCAAAAAGTGTCTGTTGAGTGAGAATCACATGCCAGTGTTCATTAAAGATGTGGCTCCTTATTACAGTTTTTCTTAAATCAGGGTCCAGTACTCATTACCCACTGGCCAATCAGCAAGGTCCAGCATGAATGTTACAGAAGACCTGATCAGCTGGAATGTGTGTGATGCTTTCACCGCTAACTGCAGAATACACTTACTTTTTGCTGACTTTAGTAGCCCGACATTGCAATTTTGTTTGTTTTGTTACATTTTTGTTGGGCTAAAAATATATTTGTGTCCCACAGCACTGTGCTCATGTTAATGCAAAATGGTATTGAAAGTGTGTGTGTGTCTGTATGCATGTCTGTGTGTCTGTGTTTGTACATATGTGTGTGTGTGTGTGTGTGTGTGTGTCTGTGTGTGCATGCGTGTGTCTCTGTGTGTGCATGTCTGTGTGTATCTTTGTGCGTCTGTGTGTGTGTACATGCGTGTGTGTGTGTGTGAGTGTGTGTGAGTGTGTGTTTGAGTGTGTGTGTGTGCATGTTTTTTTTTTGTGTGTGTGTGTGTGTGTGTCGGTCGGCAGGACTGTCAGTGCAGGAGTCAGCAGTCTAAATGTTGCTCTCTGCTGGAACTCTTTGCTGAAACCACAGGAGGCTTTATTTTCACTGTAATGACTGCAAAACCACTTTTACACACACACACACACACACACACACACGCACGCACACACACACACACAGTAAAACTCAAAAATAAATAACAAAAATAAATAACAAACTTTTTTTGAGTGGTTTTATATATATATATATATATATATATATATATATATATATATATATATATATATATATATATATATATATATATATATATAAACTCTCACCAGAGTACCTGTAACATGAATGTAGATGGTTTGGATATAATCACAGTCAAGTTTACTCACAAGTGGAACCTCAAACCAACCTTAATCTCAACCCAACACCTCAACCTAATCCTAACCCTAATCTCAACCTTATCCTCAAACCCAAACCTAATCCTAACCCTCATCCTGACCCCTCCCCTAACCAAAATGCTGAAATCTTCTTATAGTATATGTTTTTACTATACTTTGGCATCCAGGTCTGCCTGCGTCAGCCTAGTTGGCCAGGCTGTGAAGTGCCTCTGCTGATGCTCACATCCCAGTCTTTAGGGTGGACAGACTGCCAGTTTGCTGATGCATAGTTCCAGTCTAGGGCCAAACAGCACTGACGTTTGTGGATTCTCTCCAAAATGTGCTTGTTCCCATTGGTTCTAATTTGGCTGCATCTGATGGTTTGGGAGAATATGTCATTGTCTTGGAGCTCTTTGGCGATTGTAATATCAATGGGTTTCAGCTCACTGAGCCTCAGGACTAGCTGGTTTAGGGGACTCCATTCTACATTCAACTTGTGTAATCTCTCTCGCTCTCTCTCTCTCTCTCTTCACTCCTCTATCTGATAGACCTATGCAGCCATGTGGAAGCAAACATTACAGGAAAACCCACGTACATGCTTTGTCTCTCTGTTACACAGATAAGCACATGCACACATACACACGCGCCCGCGTGCGTACACACACGCACACACACACACACACACACACACACACACACACACACACACACACGCATGCTAAGCCAGAGTGTACAATACGATACACTTTTTCTATAAGCTGTATCAGTATGTACTCAATCTTAATTATTTATTGAAGATCACAGACTCAGCTATAGGAGCATGAGTGAAAGTAAGAGACTAAAGCAAATGATCATGACTGAACAATATATCACGCACTGTGTTACTGTCCTTCAGTAGTGTAGACCAGTCCTGAACAATAAATCACTTTTGTAATACTAACTTTGAAGAAGAAGACTTCAATATCCAAATGAGCCCTCTAACAAATTTGTGCGTGTGTGTGTGTGTGTGTGTGTGTGTGTGTGTGTGTGTGTGTGTGTGTGTGACGTTCCAGACGAGGGTTCTATTATTTGTTTAGGTGAATGCCAGTAATCACATGATATATCACATCAGTGTGTTTTTTTATTACATGTCATATCACAGAGGCGGTATGCAGTCATTTTATCACAGTGTAGCATTTTTGCCGATGATTTCTAGCATGTGGTACAGCACCAGTGTCAGTGAGCATGCCCAGTAAGCTGATATGATTAGGGCTGAGTAGGTGGACAGGATGCAGGAGGGCGGGGGGGTGACTCCGCAGTCGCTTGCTCAACACAACAGATTGTCTGGTCTCAAAGGTCAGACACACTGATTTCCTGGAAGCGCCTTCCATCCATTACCCCTGCTCTCCGACTGGACCAGTTCCATGCAATGGGGCATCCAGAGAGTGCCTGACTTTAAAAAAAAAAAATACAAACAGCATGATCTTGTATAGTGAATAACAAGTTTGACGTACATGAGAATTGTGAGTGTGTTTGTGTGGTAGGGGGAGTATGTGTACCTGCCTAATTAGGGTTCAGAATTAATTAACTTGTTGATAATAATGTCCCTTTGGGATTATCGGTTGGATCTGTTTCTGTGCAGTCACCTTTGATCTGCTTCTTTGCGCTCAGCTGGCAATGCCTCAAAATGAACTGCTCTTTGAAAAGCTGCTACTCTCTGGTACAATATAGACTCCATTTTTGTGGGCAATGGGAAAGAAATGTGTGTGTATATATACATACAGAGAGAGAGGCCAGTTTAGCGCTGATCTGTGTAGTAATATCTTTGGGCATTATTTTTCCCTCGTCTATTTCTCTTACATATCTTTCACCCTCACTCTCTACCCTCTCTGAATCCCAGTCTATCCTGCGTTACACTGGATCAATGGGTCTCCAGTTGGATGCCAATGCAATCACGGGTTAGCGCAGGACAGACTGGCGTGGACTGCAGGCGATAGACGCAGGAGAAAATGGCAATGCGTTCACAACAAGAAAGAATGGAGGGGAATCCATTTCTTAGTCCTAGTATGGGCCTGACTTCTGTGTTGGCATGTGCATGTGCATATATGAATGGTGTGTGTGTGTGTGTGTGTGTGTGTGTGTGTGTGTCTGCTGCTATTATATTTTGGTTTTAATTTTTTTGTTTACTTAGCTTTACTACTCTCACATTCATCCAGTCTAAGTGGAAGCTTTAAGTGGACTTTACTGACTGGTCAGTCCTGGCTGAAATGGAGTGTGTCAATACTGTGCAGTATCTAGAGTGGAGTGTGTCAGTACTGTGCAGTATCTAGAATGGAGTGTGTCAATACTGTGCAGTATCTAGAGTGGAGCGTGTCAGGACTGTGCAGTGTCTATAGTGGAGTGTGTCAGTACTGTGCAGTATCTAGAGTGGAGTGTGTCAGTACTGTGCAGCGTCTTGGTTAGAGTGGAGTGTGTCAGTACTGTGCAGTGTCTTAGCTAGAGTGGAGCGTGTCAGTACTGTGCAGTATCTAGAGTGGAGTGTGTCAGTACTGTGCAGTATCTAGAGTGGAGTGTGTCAGTACTGTGCAGTATCTAGAGTGGAATGTGTCAGTACTGTGCAGTATCTAGAGTGGAGTGTGTTAGTACTGTGCAGCGTCTTGGTTAGAGTGGAGTGTGTCAGTACTGTGCAGTATCTTAACTAGAGTGGAGCGTGTCAGTACTGTGCAGCATCTAGAGTGGAGTGTGTCAGTACTGTGCAGTATCTAGAGTGGAGTGTGTCAGTACTGTGCAGTATCTAGAGTGGAGTGTGTCAGTACTGTGCAGTATCTAGAGTGGAGTGTGTCAGTACTGTGCAGTATCTAGAGTGGAGTGTGTCAGTACTGTGCAGCATCTAAAGTGGAGTGTGTCAGTACTGTGCAGTATCTAGAGTGGAGTGTGTCAGTACTGTGCAGTGTCTTAACTAGAGTGGAGCGTGTCAGTACTGTGCAGTATCTAGAGTGGAGTGTGTCAGTACTGTGCAGCATCTAGAGTGGAGTGTGTCTGTACTGTGCAGTATCTAGAGTGGAGTGTGTCAGTACTGTGCAGTGTCTTAACTAGAGTGGAGCGTGTCAGTACTGTGCAGCATCTAGAGTGGAGTGTGTCAGTACTGTGCAGTATCTAGAGTGGAGTGTGTCAGTACTGTGCAGTATCTAGAGTGGAGTGTGTCAGTACTGTGCAGTGTATAGAGTGGAGTGTGTCAGTACTGTGCAGCATCTAGAGTGGAGTGTGTCAGTACTGTGCAGTGTCTTGTCTAGAGTGGAGCACTTCGGTACTGTGCAGTGTCTACAGTGGAGTGTGTCAGTACTGAGCAGGTGCGAGCGGTGTTAGAGACGCTTCATGGATGTTGACAGAGTGAAATTAAGTTCCGTCCTCAACACTTAATCTCTCTCCCTGTCTGGAAAAAGACATGGTAGGAGAGAGAGAGCAGTGAGAGAGCGAGGGTGGAGAGAGAGAGCAGTGAGAGAGCGAGGGTGGAGAGAGAGAGCAGTGAGAGAGCGAGGGTGGAGAGAGAGAGCAGTGAGAGAGCGAGGGTGGAGAGAGAGAGCAATGAGAGAGCGAGGGTGGAGAGAGAGAGCAGTGAGAGAGCGAGAGTGGAGAGAGAGAGCAGTGAGAGAGCAAGGGTGGAGAGAGAGAGCAGTGAGAGAGCGAGGGTGGAGAGAGAGAGCAGTGAGAGAGCGAGGGTGGAGAGAGAGCTGATGGAGGGCGGTAAATCCACACTGCACTGAGGCTTATCCAATGATTTGGGATGTTACGCTAATTACACACAGCTATTAAAAGATGCAAGTGAATCATAAACGCCTGATGCAGCACTGAGGGTCTCTTTTCTCTTCTCTGTGTCATGACACATCAGTCCTCCCCCTTCCGTTTATCCAATGTCAAATGTCTCCTTCTCTTTCTCTCTCTTCTTTATCCCTTTTTAGTATGAATAATTCATTGGTCTGCCCCAACAGTGTGGGTATATGTAACCTGTCTGAGTATATGTACAGTGATGGTTTTCTGCATGTGTGTGTTTTTGTATGCTATACACACTTCACTCCTGAGGGCTCCTAAAGGCTTGGGCCTAATAATGTCTTCTTGCTATAATTTAGAAAAAAACCTTCTTTGTGTGTGTGTGTGTGTGTGTGTGTGTGTGTGTGTGTGTCTCATCAGGAGAGTGAGCTCCAGAATGTTCTGCAGGGAAAACCACTTTTAAATCCCCAGTTGTTGACCAATACCTGGAACATTGCAGAATATGAGCAGGTAAGTTTTGAGGGTTTTCCCACGGCTTGATAATGAATGCCTTGCTGTAAACACACACACACACACACACACACACACACACACACACACACACACACACACACACACAATCTACTCACACCTTGTTGTTTTCTACTGGTGGTGATCATTTGTTCTGTGAGGGGCTCTAATGGTACTTTAGGCTGGAAGATTCTGCCTAATAAAGCAGAAAAGCCTGCTTCTCCGTGTCCTGTCATCCAATCAGATCCCTCCAGCTGCCACAGGGCAGTCTAGGGGTGGTCCTCCACTCTCTCTCAGGTGGATGAGGTTATCTTCACGTGTGTGTGTGTGTGTGTGTGTGTGTCCTACTCAGCTGTAAGCAGGGGGGAGTAGTAATATCCTCTCCCCTCACCTGGTAGATATTGGGTGATAATCCAGCGTGTGCGCGCGCGTGTGTGTGTGTGTGTGTCTGTGTGAGTTTGTCTTGTGATTTCTGTGTGTTTGAGAAGAAATGTAATATCCGGGACAGTCAGTCTGGTTTATATGGAACAGGGAGTTGGGTGTTGTCAGGTCGTTGTGTATATGTACTCAGATGGGGGTTCCTGCCATAAGCTGTCACTTAGCACTGCATGTAAATGTGTGTGTGAGTATGTCCGCTTGGCCTTTTGTTTCTGTGAGGATGTTTGTGTGGGAATACTGTAGGTATGTATGTATGCGTGTTTGTTTCTTTCTGTGTGTGCACGTGTGTGTGTGTGTGTGTGTGTGTGTGTGTGTGTGTGTGTGTGTGTGTGTGTGTGTGTGTGTGTGTGCACGTGTGGTGTACAGTCATGGCCAAACATTTTGAGACTAGCACAAATTTTGGTTTTCACAAAGTTTTTATGGTGGCAATTTGCATTGACTCTTGATTATGAAGAGTAATGAGATGAATTGCAATTAATTGCAAAGTCATTCCTTGCCATGAAAATTCCTTTATTCACAAAACTTACTGCATTCCAGCCACTGCATCCATAAAATGGCTTGCTAACATCATTTCAGTGATCTTCTCCTTAGCTCAGGAGAAAGTGTTAACAAGGACAAGGCAGCAGGCATTACACTGTCAGGCTGGTTGCTTTAAAAGGGTGGTGGTGCTTGAAGTTTTCTTCTGTTAACCATGGTTACCTCCAAGGAAACACGTGCAGTCATCATTGCATTGCTTTAAAAGGGCTTCACAGGCAAGGACATTGCTGCTTGTAAGATAGCACCTAAATCAACCATTTATCGAATCCTCAAGAACTTCAAGGAGAAGTTCTTCAGTTGCAGTGAAGAAGGATTCAGGGCACCCAAGAAAGTCAAGCAAGCGCCAGGACCGTCTCCTAAAGAGGATGCAGCTACAGGATCAGGTCACAACCAGTGCAGAGCTTGCTCAGGAATGGCAGAAGGCAGGTGTGAGTGCATCTGCACACGCAGTGAGGCGAAGGCTTTTGGTGGATAGCTTGGTGTCAAGAGGGGCAGAAAAGAAGCCACTTCTCTCCAAGAAAACCATCAAGGACACACCGACATTCTGCAGGAAGTACAGGGATTGGACTGCAGAGGACTGGGGTAAAGTTATTTTCTCTGATGAAGCCCCCTTCAGTTTGGGACATCTGGACAAATACTTGCCCAGAGAAGAAAAGGTGAGCACTGCCATGAGTCCCGTGTCATGCCAACAGTGAGGCATCCTGAGGCCATTTATGTGTGTGGTTGCTTCTCATCCAAGGGAATGGGTTTGTTCAAAATTTTGCCTAAGAACACTGCCATGAATAAGGAATGGTATCAAAATATCCTCCAAGAGCAACTTCTCCCAAAGATCCAGGAGCAGTTTAGTGAGGAACAATGTTTTTTCCAGCATGACAGAGCACCATGTCACAAGTCAAAAGTGATAACCAAGTGACTTGGTGAACAAAACATTAAAATGTTGGGTCCATGGCCAGAAAATTCCCCATATCTCAATCCCATTGAGAAACTTCGGTCAATGCTCAAAAAGAGGGTGCACAAACAAAAACACACAAACTGATCAACTCCAAGCATTGATTAGGCAAGAATGGGTTGCCATCAGTCAAGATTTTGCCCGGAAGCTGATATCCAGCATGCCAAGGCGAATTGCAGAAGTCTTAAAAAAGAAGGGTCAACACTGTACATATTACATCTTTGCTTCAACTGAATATATTTGTCACTAAAAAGTAAAAAAAAAAAAAAGGATCTAAAAAAAAACGGAGGCAGTAAACAAAACTTTTATGTCAGTTTCAAAACTTTTGGCCATGACTGTATGTGTGTGTGTTATACTGAATCGGCTGCTCCGATATGAAGGTTTATCAGTCAGGCATAGTCCTGCTCTCTAGATCTGACCAATGTTACACTCCCATCATCATCCTCATCATCATCCTCACACTCTTGGAAACAGCATCTCGTGAAACCGAAGCCTTTTCGCTTCCGGGTTTTGCTGCTGCAGGAGCCACGAAGTCGTCCGATTTGAAGCCCTGCCCCGATCGGAGCAGACCTTCCCCCGGAACACTTGGACTCCAGAAGGGAAGATCCAAAAATCAAGTACTAACTAATCAAATCAAGAACAAAAACAAAGGCAGACCGTGTCTGTGTGCGTGACCTGCCCTGTAACCTGTTTCGGATCGTTTAGCAGTGTCTGCGTCAGTCTGTGTGGGACAGGCCTGTCCCGGTGGTCTAACCTGACAGAGCCGCTGTGTCCAGCTGGGCTTCTCGAAGGAAGGTCGTGCTACAGCTGGACGAGGTGTATTGTCCAGTGTTGTAGATGCAAAGCAAGGTCCGTGCTCTCTCTTTACACATTAATGAATGCAGGTGACCCAGAGCGGGGGAAGAGAGGCGATCACTTAGACAGGGGCTGTTACTGCTCGGTAATGTACAGTTAAGCTTTAATGAGCTCCGGGGGAATGTGATATCATTACAGAGACTTTTCATGGTAGGGGGATGATATTTACTGTTTAGATTCCAGTAGAACCACAGATAACACAGCATCCGTGTGTAATGAAACGGCCCGCTTTGGCATGCGGACATGCCTCAGCCAGTGGCATATAGTGGATATAGGTGTGAAGCCCACTAGAACATAATCCGTATGGAAGACACTGTCACGGAAACAGGAAGGTACTGAAAATGATGGCATTACTGGGCTGACAGAGCATCAACAAGGAAGATACTAAGCATAATCATACCCAACGTCTGGTGATGGGTCTCAGATACCCAACGTCTGGTGATGGGTCTCAGATACCCAACGTCTGGTGATGGGTCACAGATACCCAACGTCTGGTGATGGGTCTCAGATACCCAACGTCTGGTGATGGGTCACAGATACCCAACGTCTGGTGATGGGTCTCAGATACCTAACGTCTGGTGATGGGTCTCAGATACCCAATGTCTGGTGATGGGTTTCAGATACCGGACGCACAGACTCCATTGACATGGACAAACATTTAGTAATACACAAAGACAATGGCACTCACATATAACACCAGCGATGAACATGAACACGAAACCGTTATCATTAAATAAAAGTGATGAACACGAATACATTTAACAGCGTCGATAAGAACAAGGATACAAGGACAATGCTATCATTAACATCAACAATGACCAACAGTCCTGCACACTATGACGAGGGTTTAAATACACACAAACAAACAAGGTGCAGGTATGTGCAGGTGTGGTTACAGACAAACAAAACCCTCCCACTGCACATGGCGGGCCAAACCACGTGATTTGTGAGAGGCAAGCTTTCCATTATAGAACCCCCTGCCAAGGGGCGTGGCTCCCGACGCGTCCTTCCAATGAACGCAAGCCTCAGGGCACCGTGTACACAGTTTAACCATGTAGTGATTGTTTCATTTAATTTTTTTCCAGAACCTGGCTAATCATTTGTGTTTCTGTCCACTAACTTCACTATATAGGACTACTACAGGACTACTATAGGACCACTATAAGACTAGTATAGGACCACTGCAGGAGTACTACAGGACTAGTATAGGGCTAGTATAAGACTACTAAATGACTACTATAGGGCTACTACAGGACTAGTATAGGGCTAGTATAAGACTACTAAATGACTAGTATAGGGCTACTACAGGACTAGTATAGGGCTAGTATAGGACTACTAAAGGACTAGTATAGGGCTACTACAGGACTAGTATAGAACTACTAAAGGACTAGTATAGGGCTACTACAGGACTAGTATAGGACTACTAAAGGACTAGTATAGGGCTACTACAGGACTAGTATAGGACTAGTATAGGCTGCATAGTTGTCAGTTCTGTTTGTGTGATGCTTCTTCCATTATTCTGGAGTCAGATTCAGGAGCCCTGTTCCAGATGCAAATGCATGATGATGATGATGATGATGGTGTGTGTGTGTGTGTGTGTATGTGTGTGTGTGTGCGTGTCGAGTGCGTGCACACATTTCCTTGCTGAGTGACAGCTCAGCTCTTTTATTGCCAACGACACTGTGATCAATACAGTACTCAACCCACATGCTCTCTCTCTCTTTCTCTCTCTCTCTCCCTCTCTCTCTCTCTCTCCCTCTTTCTCTCTCTCTCTCTCTCTCTCTCTCTCTCTCTCTCTTTTCACAGTGGGAGCTTGTTATAGAGCCACTAAGCAGATCCTGTGCAGACAGGATTCATTGTTGTTTAATGTTCAGAAACTATACTTACTGCCACATCACTTTAAAGGTCCTTCCTCTGACTCCGTACACAGTCGGTTAAGGGGCTCTAGTCTACGTCAGTGACTCTGAAACAGAGTTAACCGGGACCCACGTGAATCGGTCCCCTAAGAGCATGATTGTTGATCTGGGTTCAGTATGTACGTTCTCATGCTTATTAACAAGAAGAGCTGACAATAACTGACCTTAGGTCAGCTCTTTTTAATTGTGGTTCTGTAGTTCACCTGGCAGAGCAGTTAGTGCAAGGTGTTAGCAACATTAAGGTCATGGGTTCATTTCCCAGGAAACAAACATGATGTCATACTAATAAATATGTAAGTGACTCTGGGTACGTGCACCTGATAAACATTAGTTATGGATGTTTTAGTCTTAGGATCCCTGCAATCACAGACTCACCTACTTAAAATCCTGATTTAAATTTACATTTAAATGTATCAGATACTGGACCAAATTCACAAACCTTGCAGATACTGTGGGAACAGTAAGAGATTGCATGGACTATTATTCTCCTAAATCCAGGCTTATTAAGTAGTTCTTGACCTTAAGGCATATTATTCAGTACCTACTGTAAGTGTCAGGAGCCTATGGCCTGGTCTGGCTCTCTGAGCTGTATGCAGTACCGGTCTGGCTCTCTGAGGAAGAGACCATAGGTAATTAGGATCGGATATTATCAGGGTGTGAAGCCAGCTCTCCAGACCAGGAATCGTTTGATCTGTCCCTTCAATCCTCTCTTTTCCCCTGAGAATGCCTCATCATTTTTTATTACTATTATTTTTAATCTAAGGGAAAATAATGAAAATTTAATTAAGATGGAATGTGAACTAGGAATCATTAGTGGCTAAATTGGAATGGCCCAATAAAGAGATGATACATTTCTCTCTTCCTCTTTCTCCCTCACTCTCCCTACCTCCTCCTCCTCTCCCCTCCTCTCTCGCTGACCCCCCCCCCCCCCCCCAACACACACACCCCGCCCCTCCCAAACAGGTGAAACGTGAGTATGAGTGGTTGCGGCAGGCTCTGTGTGCAGTGACCGTGGAGAGAGATTGTCCGCTGTGGAAGAGGACTCAGCTCCAAGGCAAACTGGAGAACCTAGAGCAGGTGCTGCAGGTAAGAGACCCCCCCCCCCCCCCCCCGCTCTGCTCTCCTCCGCTATGCGCGCCTCCTGGCCCTTCAGGAGTTCCGTTACCTTGCCTCCTGGCCATTAGGTACCGGGGACTGAGACTATCCCGGTAAACCTTCATGAAAGTTGTGGTGCAGACACATTAAACGGATTTGACATCTAATGCACCTCAGATCTGCTGATGAAATACTTCTGAGCTGGTATGTCAAGACTATTCTCAACCCACCTGGTTTGTTTACATTTCAAGGCTCTCCTTTATCCCAGCAGGTGAAGTTTATTTTCCCTTTTACTCCTAACCGTTCAGAGCCCGACCACCTTCTGAGTGAAAGTTCTCAGTTGCTTTGGTTTCTTGAGGTTTCATATGAAAATCAATCATGATTTGGTGTTTACACACTTAGGCGTAATTTGATCTTCTTTATTGCTGAGACCAAAACCCAGCCTCGGAGTCTCAGATAAGCCGTTCCCAAAGGAGCGTTGCTGTAGCCTCATGCTGTCTGAAGACGTGACAGAAAGCTCAGGAGCGCCTGAGCGTGTCAACATGTGCCGGTGCCCTCGGGAATCCCAGGTCCAACAGGCCTGAGGCAGAAGGGTGGTTGGGCCTTCTGCTCGGACACAGATCATACCTCCACCCTTTTAGGTCCTGACAGAGTGCGGCGTGTGTGGAAATGAGCAGGTGTAGAGGTTCTTCACCTCTTGTCGTCTGCCTCTGACTCTTTACTTTGACAGTCAATATTCCTGTCATTCTTTCTCTTTCGTATTTCTTCTTTCCATTTATCTCTTCATCTCACTCGTCCCACATGTGACTCTCTCTCCTTTTTTCTCTCACTGCCTCCCTCTCTCTCTACCCCCCCCCCCCCCGGACAATATGCCAGACGTTTGGAGGGGAGCCGATGTGCCTTTCATTACGTGGTTGAAAGCTTAGATCTGCGTTTTAATCGGTGATCCGATGTTAAAGCTTAGGAAAAAAAAAAAAAACCTTTCCTGAGTAAATCGATTGAATAAAGGGTGTTTTTCTTTCCCTCTCCCCCTCTTTCTCTCGCTCTTTCTCCCCTCCCTCCATCCCTCCCTCCCTGAAGCACATGCGAGATGCTGCAGAACGGAGGCAGCAGTTAGAGCTTGAGCATGAACAGGCCCTGGCCGTCCTCAGTACCAAACAGCAGGAGATCGACCTTCTGCAGAAGGTGAGAGGTCACCGCTCGCATCCAGCGCCCGTTTCTCGGGTCTCTGAGCGCGGAGGGCTCGCGGCAGGGGGCACACCCGCCTCTATGCCTGCCATCCTGCCAGCTCTTCTGGGGGAAGTAGAGGTCACAGCCCCAACGCCAGTGGGTCAGCTCGGGCTCCCTACCCCAAGACCCCAGAGAAAGACAGAACACACCCTCATTTACAGTGAGAGAAGAAAGATGGGTGATCAAGCTACAGACCTACACACACACGGAGCGACGCACATGCACACACACGAAAGAGTCTTTTTTTGAGATTGACATCCCCCACTCCACATCCTGTTTTCATTTACTTGTTTGTCCAGTTTGGTTTCCTGTTTATTTTTTTTGCATTTTTCTGGTTTCGTCTGGTTGAATTTAATTTTATGTTTGTATTTTATTTCATTTGTCTGCATTTTACTCTGTTGTAAAACACCTTGTGCAGCAGCTGTTGTTTTTAAATGCGCTCTATAAATAAAACCTACCACACTCTTCTTATGAAAGCAGGTTCAGCATCCTGCACTAGTGAAGCTGCTTTGTTTATCCCCCCTCCACCCCCCCGGTCGGTGCTACGTTTACCCACCCCGCCCGGCCGCCACAACGGCTGCCTTTGATTAAGGATTTTGCACAGCACTGAGGGACCAGGCTCCTGGATGCGCGAAAGGCCCGGTCTACGTCTAAAGCGCAGTGCCAGAAGTAGTCTAAACGTAAACAGGTGCCAGTCGGATCTAGACTCTGGAGAAAAGTAGGCATGAAAGCCCTGTGTTCAATTTTTCAAACTGCCCAGGCTCTCCGAAAACGTGGAAAGGCTCATCCAGAACGTGGTGTCCTGCTCTGGCTCACTTCTGGCCAGATGAGTGTGTGTGTGGTGCTGATATCTGATATGATACAGAGAGACGGGCTGTGCTCCTCTCGTCTGGATTGACATCTGGGTTGATCTGTGTCCTCGCATTACCTAAAGATACTTTCTTTTGCCTCCAGGCCCAGGTTGAGGCCAAAAAGGAACATGAAGGTGCTGTCCATTTATTAGAGGTGAGTGTGTGTGTGTGTGTGTGTGTGTGTGTGTGTGTGTGTGTGAAGCATTTGTGATTCTGTTTTCATATAAATGTGCACTGTGCATCATTTCATTTCTCCTCTAACTCATGTTGGTGTCCAGAACCATATGAGTGATATTTAAGCTTTTTTTTCTGTTTTTGTTGTTGTTGTTCTGTAATTATGAACAGAAATTGAAAACACTTCACTAGACTGCCTCTGCATTGTGCCAGGCAGTGTTTTAATAAACAGAATTCTTTTTTCCATATAGTGCAACTGCTTCTGAATGACATGAAAATAGTTTATTTTACATTCTCATTTAATTTCCGGGGCAGTCATGAGTGTTCTCCTGTTTTATTCTCACTCATGTTTGAGCACTTGAGTTGGTTCACATAATGATTTGCACGTTGTCTTTTGGCTTACGGCTTTCTAAAGCACTTCTGACTGTTTGTTTGCTTGTTTGTTTCTAAAGCAGTCTCACTGTGACTGATTCGCTTTCTTACATCTCTTGTACTTTTATTGGTCTTTTTTGCATATACAGAATCACTTGGACAGCATGCAGGTATTGGCCAATTATTCTTCCTCCCTGTGACCCACCCCCCTCCCCTAACCCCGCCCCCTTCCCACATCCTCCCCTCTCAGTGTTAATGCCCCTCCCATGCCTCATGTCCATGGCCGTAGCTTTAGTGTGCCCTGTGGTGAAACCTCCACCCGTCAGCCCCAAATGAAGTGTGGCTTGAGTGAGCCGCGCTCATCTGTGGGATGTTTCGTCTCGTGTCGACACGATGTTGTTGACGTTCATGTTTTTTTTAAGGATTTTTTTTATTTTTATTTTTTGGAGGATTTCCACTGCTCTGAAATCCTAATGCAGCTTTTCACGGAGACGTTTGCACAGCGCTAATCACAACTAACAACCTTTCACGAATGGCTGTGTTGTAAAGACCCAATTGGCAGTTGCTGAAACTACACCAGGTCCTCTTAAAAGGAGCCTAGAATGATCCAGAACTCCCACAGGAACACTTATTTAACATCGAACCTTTAATATTGCCACACTTCCACAGTTACGGTGATTTCTGATTGGGTTTGTGACACTATAACAGCAAAAGGCCAAAGATGTGGCGTCCGTGAAGTGTGTGCCGTCATGATTTCGGTTCGAGAGCATGCTCTGTCCTTTCTGTTATAGGCATCTAATGCCATTTGTTTTTGTTATTTAATCTGGCCCGGAGGAAGAGCGACTCAAAACAATCTTTTTTTCTGACAGCCTTTTGACTCCATATATTGAATGTCCTTCCCCCTCTGCACCTACCAGCATAAGACATGCTTAAAGGTCACCCGTATGGCATTGGTCTACCTGTAACAGTAACAGCTGGCAGCTGCGTGTCAGCTCCAAGCCCAGACCAGTGCCACCCTGTGCCACCATGCCTGTCCACCGTGTGCAGCCGTCAGCTCCGTGCTAATAAACAGCCCTGGCTGTCATTACAGCGTGTTTGTTACCCCTGCATTGAAGCACTGACGCTCACTTAATGACTCCTAATGCTCGTAACACTCCCATGACATTTCTGTTTTCATCCTACAAATTAACACGGTATAGTCACAGACATCACGCGGACGAATATTTCATTTTCTTATGATTCTGTATGCTTTGTCTCTGTATATAAGGAATAAAAACACAATGTAGGCTTTGGAAGGTGGGACTTCCCCTTAGCCAGAGCCCCCGTTTAGCTAGAACCCTTGTTTAGCTAGAACCCTTGTTTAGCTAGAACTCCATTTGTGTCAGTCACCCATTCAGCACTGGTGGAGGTTGTGGAGTTACATTCCACACTCTTTGTGCTTAGATTAGCGTAAACTGTAGGTCATGACCCAGACTTTTTACTACCAGGGGGCACCGGGAGATGCAGCCTGAGGTTTAGACGGGTGTAGAAGGGTGTAGAAGGGTGTAGAAGGGTGTAGAAGGGTAACTTCTGAAGCAGGCCACTGCTTTGATGCCTGCTGTTCATTCACAGAAGACGTGTAAACTCACTTTTGTGTCTCTGTCTCATCCGTTTTCTGTCCCTTGCTCTTTGTCTCCACCCACCACCCTCTGTCTGTCTCTCTCCCTCTCTCCCTCTCTCTCTCCCTCTCTCCCTCTCTCTCTCTCTCTCTCTCTCTCGCTCTCTAGGCGAAAGTGAGGGAGTTGGAGGAGAGATGCCGGACACAGAGTGAGCAGTTTAACATGCTCTCCAAGGAGCTGGAGAAGTTCAGGCTGCAGACCAGCAAGTTTGACCTCCTGGGCTCTAGCCACCTGACAGGGGGTGACTCACCCAGCTCCCCCACCAAAACACCCTCCCTGACCCAGCTCCTGAATGGCCTGGCCACGCCGGCAGGGAAGGGTGAGTGCCGTACACAACTCGTTTACTTGGTGACCAGGCTGACGAGGTCACTATACATGCACCAGTATACGCGGTCGAGGTCACTGTGCACATGAGAAACCCTTCCATCTTGCTTCCGCCGTCGTGCCGTCTGGGCCCGGCTCCCATGCCTCCTAACCAGATCCTCGCACTTGTGCAGTTGTGTTTGATGGACCTCCAGGCGTTCCTTCCAAGGACCTGTCAGCTCCAGAAGGAACAACAGTGCCCAGTTCTCCGACGGAGGGATAACGTCTGGTTGCAGCCTAGACCACGAACTACGTTGGGGGTTGGGGGCAGCTTTCACAGATCCGCTGAGAGTTGCCAGCCATTAGCTAATGGATGCGGACTGAACCGAGCGCTGCCTGGCCTCGCGGTCTCTCACTCTGTCACAGACAGCTTCGGCGCCGGTCTTCCGGAAGAGGTTTCCCTTGCCAAGTGTTCCCGGACAGCCATATGGGAAGCGCAGCAGAGAGCGTCTTCCTGTGTGTAGAGCCCATGCAGGGCTGTGTCTGTCTTCCTCGATGTGCAGATCTGACATGTCCGACAAGGGACGCCTGGAAGAGACATGTCGTGGAACCCGTTAACTCAAAACACAGCCTAAAGAAAGGGTTATGACATATCACATTTTCTAAATGAATGTTGTAGATAGATATCACAAATAACTTTATACCCTTATTTAACTGTGTACTATTTGTGTAGTTATTGTTTTCTTGCAGGGTAAGTGGTAAACATCAACATGTTTTCCTGCAGGCTTGTATCTGTGTGCCTTCCTTCAATTAGAATAGCCCACGTTAGTCTTTTCTGCAACGTAAATAACCTGAAGGCAGCTCTACAGAGGGGGCGTAAGATATGACAAACTCCTCAGTGGAGATGAGCGGAGGTGTGAGGAGGAGGGGAAAGTGGGCGGGGCTTGTGAGCTGAACTGGCCTCGGAGAGAAGGGAAGATTGCAGAGCCTGCAATTACTAATGAAGGCATCAGTCAGCCCTGTGGTCCGCCCTCCTCTGCCGTTTACCCGCTATGGGAGCGCACACGCCGCGAACACGCATGTCGTCCGTGCTGACCTTTAGCGGGAGACAGCCGAGATGTATGGACGATCAGCACTGTGGACAGACTTGGGCAGGGCATGAATTGCTGGAGCGAACATGCTCACCACTGTCAATTGTCAAGGAAGTTAGTGAATTCCGTGCAAGGTAGATTGTGTTACTGAAGGCAACCGACTCGTCACCTGACTCACAAAGGAAATTGAAGGTGCTCTTAAAAATGTGATTATGTCAGCAGTTTTTGAGTTATGGTGTTTGTGTGTGTGTGTGTGTGTGTGTGTGTGTGTGTGTGTGTGCGTGTGTGTGTGTAGGCAGTGACGACTCCCTGGGTAAGTCTGTGATGTCAGAGTTCGTTCGGCCTCTGCAGATGGGCGGAGCGGAGAAGGCGGAGCTTCTGTCCGTCAAGCCCAGCTTGCTGTCTCGGAGCACACCGTCCAGCCCCCGCCAAGCATACCTCTCCGAGGTCCGGCCCGTCATGACCACTTCTGCTGTGAGTCTCTCCACCAATCGATCGCCAGCCGCCTAATTAATCAACACGTCCGTCCGCCAGTCAGCCTCTCGACTGTGGCAGCATGCGATGGAACAATTGCTGGGGGTTCTGGTCACTCCATTTCTCCGTTTATCCCTCCATTTCTCCTTTCATCCCTCCACCCTAAGGTTTGTTCGGATGAGTGTTCGGACGCTGCTAATCACATTCGTAACACTGCAGTTTTTTAGGAAAGAACTGAACTGCACAGAAGACTTGTGGTGCTTTGACCTGTGGTACTCACTGCCCCCTGCTGGGGGGGAGGTGTCCTACTTCCTGCAGGTGGAGAATGCCGGACGCTCTCCTGGACGCCCAGTAACACATGGAGAGATTAAGACTCAAGGGTTTTCACTGCCTATTTAAACTATTTAAAGCTAAAGGCAGGGATATAGCAAAATGATACATACCATTTTGGTTCATAATTTAAAAAGCTTTTTTTTTTTCCTATTTATTATTTTTTGAAACAACAGTGGCAGAAGCCTCTTTCCCTTGTTTTGTATTTTGGTGATGGTGTGTGTTTACTGTAACCAAGGCCTTTGAAAAGTGTCATCTTTAAGAATCGCTGCGTACACACACTTGATAAGCAGTAATGGTTTTGTGCCTTTAATGGCTGGAGATGTGTTTGTATTGACAAATACATCTGTTAATTAAAATGACTAGTCACAATCACAATGGGAGTCTTGTTGATGACAATTTACACATGCAGCCAGGCTCTGTGTGTGTGTGTGTATGTGTGTGTGTGTGTGTGTGTGTGTGTGTGTGTGTGTGTGTGTGTATGTGTGTGTGTGTGTGTGTGTGTGTGTGTGTGTGTGTGTGTGTGTGGAATGAGCTTTGAAGGTGTGAATAGTCCAATCTGTGTCCTGGTGGTAGTGTTGACACCCTCACACCCAGCACTCCACCATGTTTAAGCACCCCTGCTGACATCACTGCACACTACATACTACACACTGCACACTGTATCCTGCACACTACACACTGCATACTGCATCCTGTATCCTGCACACTACACACTGCATACTACACACAGCACATTGCACACTGCACGCTGCATACTCCACACTGCATACTGCATACTACATACTGCACACTGCACACTACACACTGCACACTGCACACTGCACACTGCCCCCTGGACCCTTCCCACTACCCACTTCATACTGAACCCTCAGTTCTTCGGCCTGGAGAGTGAGTTTAAGATGGGAGATGGTCACACTGCACACTTTCTTAGGAGTTTAGCGTTTACTCTTTGAATGTTAGCTGTTTTGAAATACAAACATTACATTTGGTCATGCAGGTACATCCTTGTTTCTTATCTCTTCTCTAAAGTCCTCTAAACACTGCTTTACTGGCATGAACGTTATTGCCTGCTTTTTTTGCCAGAGAACATTTTCATAAAGTAATTAAACACAACTGCTGATTCGCAAATAAAGAAAAAACAGCCGGAAAAACAAGTGCAATATGCGAAACTTTGATTGCTTCACTGGCTGACCCTTTGATTCTCTCTCTTTCTCTGTCTCTGTCTCACTCTCTCTCTCTCACTCTCTCTCTCTCTCTCCTTTCTTTCAGCTGGACAAAGAACTCAGCCTGTCTCCCCATGCCAAGCCCAGGTTCACGGGTAAAGCGCGCCTGTGTGTTGCTCGTTATAAGTGAGTACCTTAACAGCCATCGTCACCCAACAGCAGCGCGCGGCTCCAAGAGGCATTCCCTTCACTTGCACGCCTTCTGTCCTCAGCTATAACCCCTACGACGGCCCCAATGAGCATCCTGAGGCAGAGCTCCCCCTGGTGGCTGGGAAGTATCTTTATGTTTACGGTACCATGGACGAAGACGGCTTCTATGAAGGTATGCTACTGCTGCATAACAGAGGAGCAGCACATCCAATACCCTTATTTGGATTGAAGTTTACAATTTGTCTTAAATTGGCAATATATCAAGAGGGATTATAATTGGTTATTATATGGTCAATATACCAAAAAGTGACTGTTTATTCCCGTAATAATGCAAAAATGAACTAAGCCTTTTCTGCTTTTAAGACAAGAGCCATTTTCAGATTTCCACTAGACTCTGTCTCTCTGTCCCCATCCAGGAGAACTCCTGGACGGCCAGCAGGGCCTCGTCCCCTCCAACTTCGTGGACTTCCTCAAGGATGAGGACGCGACATCGGCGTCGCTGTCGGAGCGCCTGAAGGAGCCGCTGTACGCCGAGCCCGGCTCTGCCTCCCTTCCCAGCAGTGCCGTGAGCACGCTCAGCACACTGCTCTCCGAGAAACTGGACGTGCTGGGCTCATGCACGGGCACGACCACAAGCAGCAGCAGTGGTATCAGTAGCCTGGGGTCAGGCCTGGGGTCAGGCCTCGGGTCGGGCCTGGGGTCGGGCCTGGGGTCGGGCCTCTCGGATGGGCTCGGCCCCTGCGGCGCCACGCTGGACGCCGGCATCGGCGAGATCGCAGAAGACGCAGTGCCTTACCCACGATGCATCACCCTCATCAAACAGCTGGCCAAGAGCGTGATCGTGAGCTGGGAGCCTCCGCTGGTGCCGCCGGGTTGGGCATCAGCCGTCAGCGGCTACAACGTGCTGGTGGACCAGGAGGTGCGCATGAGCGTACCCTTCGGGGCACACGCCAAGTCCCTGATCGAGAAGCTCAACTTGGCCTCCTGCACGCATCGCATCTCTGTGCAGAGCGTGACGGAGCGCGGCCCCTCCGACCCGCTGCGCTGCACCCTGCTGGTGGGGAGGGACGTGGTAGTGGCCCCGTACTTCCTGCGGGTGGAGAACGTCACACAGACCTCCGCCGACCTCTCCTGGATGCCCAGCAACAGCAACTACAGCCACGCCGTCTTCCTCGACGACGTGGAGTGCGACGTGGTCAAGCCAGGCAGTTACAGGTACCGCATCTGTAACCTGAGCCCTACGACCGTGTACAAGGTACGGGTGGTGGCCCGACCCCATCAGGTACCCTGGCAACTGCCACTGGAGCAGAGGGAGAAGAAGGAGATCTCGGTGGAGTTCTGCTCGCAGCCTTTCGGTAAGTCCTCCACCTTCCCATCAGCCCCTGCTCCCCGGCCACGGCTTAACTACTGCCATGCAAGTTTAGGTGGACAACCACTGAGTGGAAAGGCAGTTGGCACAGAGGCAATGAGAGTAGTGTGGACTGAACAGGTTCTGCTTTACACTGCGTCATGTGCATGCAGGTGTGGCCACCTGATGTGGTCACCTGATGTCCAAGC
>NC_137516.1:4260000-4272500 GCF_041902795.1 Electrophorus electricus | reverse complement strand
ACACACACACACACACACACACACACACACACACACATGCATACATAAATACATATAAATGTGTACACACACCCATACATACATACACATGGTCAGTGAGTTTGTAATCAGCTGACCCATGCTGCTAAAATTAGATTCACATTAGATTCACATTTGTAAATCCTTATAGAAACAGATCCTCAGTGTGAATACTACAGGAATGTTTGACTTGAAAGTCAGTTGTTTCATACACGAGCTCCATCAAAGGCAGATCATTTCTCTGTCTCATTCACTTCCCGTAGGACAGATATTCACTGTGTGTGCAAAAATGCTTTGTACCATTTCTGTAAAGACAAAACAGGCTCTTTCTGCTGATGTTGTGACAGTGATCTTCATTTCCTGTCGTTTCTAATTTCCCATGTGCTGTGCTTTTTCGTCACCTCTGCTCCTGTCCTCCAGAGATAGAGAGATTGTTAGAATGTACATCTGCTCATTCATTATTCCACTCTTCCTCTGTGGTTATCCGTAAAAAAAACACTCCACAGCATGGAGATTGAAACAGCCCCGACAACTCAGCACTGCTTTGGCCGCAGAAAGCACTGCAGTGATCGTGTAACTGTCCGCAAGGGCCGCTGTGCTGCTCACACAGGAGCGGAGACCCTGGGAAGGGCTTCCTTCTTCTGGATCATTCCATCTATCTCTCCACCTGCCCAGGTCCCCCCTCCCCCCCACAGGATGTACACGTGCAGTGTGACCAGTCTCCCGGCGTCCTGCGGGTGCGATGGAAGCCTCCTCCGCTCACCCCCAGCGGCACGTCGAACGGGGCGCACGTCATCGGCTACGTGGTCTGCACCAAAGGGCAAAAGGTCAGCCTCTGCTTGGGGTCAGCGGAATGGGGCATGTAAACAGAAGTATAGACTCTTTGCTAGCGTAGCATTTCCTGTTGCCAGTTTAGATAAGACAATCTTTTTAACACAGCGTGGTAGTCCAGAATAATTTCCTGTTTGAGTTTCAATTAACTCAAAATATTAAAGCAATTTTTTTTTTTTTTTTTTTTTTTAAGAATTTTTCCAAAATTATTTTCAATTATTTTTAAGGACAGGTAAAGATGGATGCTCCCTGTGTGTTACTGACTGTCATTAGTCACATGTCTGATACCAGATGTGTGTGATTCTGTGCGCGTAATCTGTGTAGTCTGTGTAATCTGTGCTCCTGGGTGATTAAATTGCTCGCATGTTCTTTAAACTCAGCAGCCACTCACTCTCCCGTGGACGTGCGCCGTAGCGCCATCTGCTGAGAGATGTTTGATGTAGCAAATCTTTCCTAGTGTTATGTAATGCAGAACTATACTGTTCTGCTTAAGCTGTGCATTTGTGATGGTTCTGTGTGTGATGGTTACGTCTGTTGCTGAGGTTGTGACTGCTGTGGTTGGCTGTCCTCGTGTGACCTGCGGGATTTTTTGGGTGTACCATAAGTGGTCACGACTTCTTCATGTTACTTGTTTTGTGGGGGGGGGGGGGGGGTGTAGATCGCAGAGGTGATGTTCCCTACGGCGGAGTACGTGACTGTGGACTTGACCCGTATCCAGTGTCTGGAGGCCCGCGAGGTGATCGTCCGCACCATGTCAGCGCAAGGCGAGTCCCAGGACTCCAACGCCGCCGTCATTCCCAACACCCTGCTGGCATCTCCGCCCCTGTCTCAACCCCCCGCACCACCGCAGCCTCACCCGCAAGTTTTCACCCAGAGCTACCCACCGCCCCAACCCCACCCCCAGCAGCCCGCACCCCACCCGGCGCCCCTGGCTCCACCTCACGCCCAGGCGCACCCTCCGCCCCTGCGCCCACAACCGCAGCCTCAGATCCACCCCAAGCACCAACTCCTACCAAGTGCCAGAGACCCTCACGCCAAAGAGGCAGAGCCAGGCAGGCAGCAGGGCCCGCCCTGGGAGACGTGCCCACCACCACCCACCTCCGGGGGACACAGCCTGGAGCCACCCCACGTAGAGGGCTCGCGCTCGCCCTCGCCACAGCGGATCCTGCCCCAGCCTCAGGGAGCGCCCATCCCCAACACGGTGGCCCACGCCATGGCACGCCAGGCTGCCCAGAGGAGCAGCCCCAACGACAGGGTGAGTGTGCAGGTCGCTCCCACGGGACACTAAGTCTTTCCCTTAACTAACATTAACAAAGCACTAAACAGGCTGTAAGGAATGCTAGTGATGTGACCAGCACCTGTAACGACAGTGTTCACTGTGCCCACGTGAGGAACTCTTGGGGATAGGTAGAGATACCGGCAGTGATACTTAACTGGTGACACAAAACCATGGACTATGAATGTTATCTAGTGTCAAAAGGAATGTTAGTAATAATGACAGGGGACCATGTAAAGTGGAATGTAAAGTGTAATCCAACAGTTACAAGGGCTTTGTAAAAAGGTGATTTGTAATTTTTAAGTGATTCTTTTTCATTTTTAAGTTTTTTGTACAAACAAGTGTTTCAGGTAAAGTGTTACATGACATACAGTGTTAATAATATGTGGTGTGTGTGTGTGTGTGTGTGTGTGTGTGTGGTGTGTGTGTGTGTGTGTGTGGTGTGTGTGTGTGTGTGTGTGTGGTGTGTGTGTGTGTGTGTGTGTGTGTGTGTGTGGTGTGTGTGTGTGTGTGTGGTGTGTGTGTGTGTGTGTGTGTGTTGTGTGTGTGGTGTGTGTGTGTGTGTGTGTGGTGTGTGTGTGTGTGTGTGTGTGGTGTGTGTGTGTGTGTGTGTGTGTGTGTGTGTGTGTGTGTGTGTGTGTGTGTGTGTGTGTGTGTGTGTGTGTGTGTGTGTGTGTCTGTGTGTGTGTGTGTGTGTGTGTGTGTGTGTGTGTGTGTGTGTGTGTGTGTGTGTGTGTGTGTGTGTGTGTGTGTGTGTGTGTGTGTGTGTGTGTGTGTGTGTGTGTGTGTGGATCAGATGGACAGGAGGAACATATTCAGTACTCGTCCATTCTTAAACTCAGATGAGGAAGAGGATGGCTATGACTTCTTCCACGCTAGACGAAGAGGAGCCTCGGTAGACGAGTTTCTGCGCGGCTCAGAGCTGGGTAGACATGTAAGAGACGTCCCTTAAACGAGAAAACCAGGCCACCTCAGAATAAAGCTCACTTCTCTCTCTCTCTCATGGCTCTGCTTTTCATCCGTGTTTATCTCACACGTTGTATTTTTCTATCATGTTTTGATAATGTCTGTAAGCGGACGGGACAGCCTCACCTGTTCTTGTGTTCTCTGTTTGTTCTTTTGTGTGCTTTTTACGGCCCTTGCTGTCTGCTTGTCTCTCACTGTCTTCCCTGTCCCCATGATCCCTCTTCCTCTTCCTCTTCCTCTTTTGTCTTCTCTCTCCCTCTTCTCTCCCTCTCTCCATCTCTTCTCTCCACCCTGTCTACTCTTTCTATCTCTCTCTCTTTCTCTTTCCGTGTCCCTCTTTGCTTCTTTCTCTCCCTCTCCCTCTCTCTCTCTCTCTCGCTGTCTGCCTGTCTCTCTCTCTCTCCCTCTCTCTCTCTCTCACTGTCTGCCTGTCTCTCTCTCTCTCCCTCTCTCTCTCTCTCTCACTGTCTGCCTGTCTCTCCGTCTCTCTCCCTCTCTCTCTCTCTCTCTCACGAGCTGCCTCTCTCTCTCTCTCTCCCTCTCTCTCTCTCTCTCCCTCTCTCTCTCTCTCTCTCACTGTCTACCTGTCTCTCTCTCTCCCTCTCTCTCTCTCTCACTGTCTGCCTGTCTCTCCGTCTCTCTCCCTCTCTCTCTCTCTCTCTCTCTCTTTCTCACTGTCTGCCTCTCTCTCTCTCTCTCTCTCTCTCTCTCTCTCTCTCTCTCTCCCTCTCTCTCTCCCTCCCTACAGCACCATCACTACAGCCACGGTGAGGAGTACTACACCGAGAGCAGCCGTGGCTCGGACCTCTCAGACATCATGGAGGAGGATGAGGAGGAGCTGTACTCCGAGATGCAGCTGGAGGAGGGTCGCCGACGCGGCATCAACTCACACAACACGCTCAAGGTACGGAACGTGCGCGCCCCAGCCAGAACTCGTTCCCACAGGGGACAGGCGCAGAGCCCCCGCGCATGCAGTGGTCTGTAGAGGATGCTGTTAGTCAGCGCGTCCTGCTTTAAGCCAAGACCTGGGTTTGCAGAGCTTTAGTTAAGACAGCAGAGCTGAGCCAGCGCAGCCTGCCGTTAAGAAGATAACCCTCGTCTTAGAGGCAGCGCTGAGTGCGCCACCGTCACAGGTGGAAAAGAAAACCCTTAACTTTGACCTTTGAGCAGGTTGGACACTGAGGTAGGGCTTGAAGCCTGGGGATCAGGTCCAGGCTGAAGGCTTAGGAATGAGCACGTAAGACTCCGAGCTAAGATAAGCCATGCCTCCTCTCCACCCAGCTACACCCATGCCCTGCTTTAGCATCATACTAGCGTTCCTTTGAAGCTGTCTGGCCCCACGAAGCTTTGAAACACGTGAATGGCTTCAGTGGGTCTCCTGCCCGGTCCTGGACACCATAGGCACTGCCCGTCTTTGGTCCTGGACACCACAGGCACTGCCCGTCATTGCGGGACTTTCATCCATCATCTGATAATGGTGTGAGGTACGCGGTGCTTAGGGTCTCCGAGACTGGGACTGGGAGCCACTGTTCTAATTTGAGGCTGCCCACACAATGCATGCCTTAGGATGACACGATATGACATGCACGCCGTCTCTGTAGACATTTCGGCGTACATTTAGTTAGTTAAAACTTGTATTGCACTAAGCAGAATCTAGGAAACACTTAATACTTGAAGTTATCAAGCTATGAAATACTATTGTGTGCACACCTGTAATATTCCTGAGATCCTTTTAGATATTTCAACATTTTTCAAGATTTTTTTTTTGCAAACAAGAGTCATTTGCAAACACCATTAAAATGGTGTTTTTAAATTAAAAAGTTATTTTGAATGTATTTAGTTCAGCATCAGCAATATTAGAGATATTATATGTGTTCAATGAGTCACCAGATTACATGTGTGTGCCATAATTGGGCTGTTTTGGGAATCTCATTTAAGTGAGCACGCTTAAATGGAAGAGCGAGTCGCTTTTGGTTACGTTTCGTCTCATGGTTATACTTTTGTTACCTTTTGCTTTGCTCAGTGTTAATGGTTATCTTGTGTTTAAGACACGCTAAAACAATATAAACAAGTATCTAGATGCTAAAATGGGTCATCAAAAACACCAATGTACGAAGCAATAAATTAGTGTGTTGCATTTTAATATTATTTATATCTGTCTTACATTTTGGAATATGTACTTTAGAAAATGTGTTTGCGAACAGTATTTTACATGTTTCTGGCCAATTTGGCATTCCAGATTGGAGAAATTGGAGTAGAATAGATTAACTGGTGTTTAGGTGAATACTGAGTAGATTAAATGTTGGTGTTTAGATGAATACTGAGTAAATTAAGTGTTGGTGTTTAGGTGAATACTGAGTGGATTAAATGTTGGTGTTTAGGTAAATACTGAAAATGTTGGTGTTTAGGTGAATACTGAGTGGATTAAATGTTGATGTTTAGGTGAATACTGAGTGGATTAAATGTTGGTGTTTAGGTGAATACAGAGTGGGTTAAATGTTGGTGTTTAGGTGAATACTGAGTGGGTTAAATGTTGGTGTTTAGGTGAATACTGAGTGGGTTAAAACTCGGTGTTTAGGTGAATACTGAGTGGGTTAAATGTTGGTGTTTAGGTGAATACTGAGTGGGTTAAATGTTGGTGTTTAGGCGAATACTGAGTGGGTTACATCTTGGTGTTTAGGTGAATACTGAGTGGGTTAAATGTTGGTGTTTAGTTGAATACAGAGTCGATTAAATGTTGGTGTTTAGGTGAATACTGAGTGGATTAAATGTTGGTGTTTAGGTGAATACTGAGTGGTCTAAATGTTGGTGTTTAGGTGAATACTGAGTGGGTTAAATGTTGGTGTTTAGGTGAATACTGAGTGGGTTAAATGTTGGTGTTTAGGTGAATACTGAGTGGGTTAAATGCTGGTGTTTAGGTGAATACTGAGTGGGTTAAATGTTGGTGTTTAGGTGAATACTGAGTGGGTTAAATGTTGGTGTTTAGGTGAATACTGAGTGGGTTAAATGCTGGTGTTTAGGTGAATACTGAGTGGGTTAAATGTTGGTGTTTAGGTGAATACTGAGTGGGTTAAATGCTGGTGTTTAGGTGAATACAGAGTGGATTAAATGTTGGTGTTTAGGTGAATACAGAGTGGATTAAATGTTGGTGTTTAGGTGAATACTGAGTGGGTTAAATGCTGGTGTTTAGGTGAATACTGAGTGGGTTAAATGTTGGTGTTTAGGTGAATACTGAGCCATTCGCTGTGCCAGGACCATGTCTTTGTTTCCAGTGTCATCATGGTTATGTTCTGAGCGTCAGCCTGTCATCTTGCTGTGTCCTCCGTGATGACGCATGCGAAACATGCTCCAGCCGTCAGATTCATACAAAACAGGAAATTGATTTGAATCTACTCGGTGGTTCCAACCAACCAAATTGTGTGTATGTCAAAAACAGATTTAAATTGCCCAAACAAAAGTTTTTGAAATTTCAGTTGTAGGATTTTCGTCTAATGCTTGCCACTGCCGATCTTTTCCCACAACATCTACGCTGTCTTTCTGTGCTACGTTTTCCTCCATTTTTTAAAAAATCAAGCTCCTCCTTTGCTGTCGTGCGTCATCAGTTCATTTGTGTCTGCAAGGCACACTTGTGAAGGTGGTTCTGTTGGGTCACTGTACTGAGTCTGATTAGCTCCTGCATCTCGTCATGCTCCGAGCCTGGTTGGTATGTCTCGTCCGAGCGGTTCCCTCCACAGATTCCCGCCCGCAGCATGTCATGTCCGTCACGGAATGAGACTGCATGCCTCGTGCACAGCCATGACCTCGGGAAAACTAATTGTCTTTTTTTTGTCTTTTCTTTTCCCATTTTGGTCCTTATTCGCACACTGTTGTGTCTTCTCTGCCTATTCTAACACCTTCCAACCAAACTCCCAACTTAACGAAAAACAAATGTTTTTTTACCTGAAAACAAACAAACAAAAAAACGACCGAATGTAACTGTCCGTACGGATGGTCCCGGGCGGCGCGCCGCGCTCCCTCTGGCATCCCGAAGACGTACTACAGACGGCAGGATTTGGCAGAGCAGCAAGACACCTGGGACCTCCAGCGGGAGGTGGTGCGGCAGCGGCCGTCCCGCTCCCACAAGCGCCTGCACAGCATCCCGGAGGTGGCGGAGGAGGACCCAGACGCGGCGGGTGTGGAGGCCGCGGGCCAGCGACCTCGCTTCGAGGACACCCGCCCGGGTGCAGCGCTCCGGACGGCCCGGGCCTGCCAGCCGCCCGACTGCGACTCCCCGAGCAAGTGCGCGCGCCGCCTGCAGCGGCAGCGCTCCTCACCCCGCTACGCCTCCCTGGAGGACGGCGCCCCCTCCGGCCCCGGCTGGGGCGGCAACCGGCAGACCACCAAAAGCCCAGACAGCGGGCTGGACTGTGGCAGTGAAGAGGAGAGCTCTATGGGGCTCCGCGTGGGCCACCGCTACGGCGGGGGTGGCCCCCTGCGGGTCGGCTCGGGCCCCGGCGCCCGCCTCATCCACAGCGAGGGGCCGGCGGAGCGCCGGGCGCTGGCCGCCGGTCGAAAGCGGATGTTGATGCGTCAGTGCAGCGTGGAGGAGGACTTCCTGGAAGCGACGGCCGAGCTGAGGGCTGCCAGGGAGGCCTACCGCACCTACTATCGCCCGCGTTACGACTACTACCGCCACCACCACCAGCTCCTCCTACATCACCCCCAGCGACGGTTCAGGAGTGAGGGCAGGCTCTCTGAGGTTGGAAGGAACTATAGCAGGGACTTTAGGGCACACTCTGTGGCCAGACTCAACAGGGCTCTGGATGAACCTCTGGTGTGTGTCTACAACCCCCTCCTCTTCCTCTTCTTCCTCCTCCTCACTCGTCTCATCAGCCAACCGCTTTGCCCTGCCATCAGCACCCAGTAAAACCATTCCTCTTTCCTTGATGTTCCACCGCACCTTTTACGGCTCCATTTCCCCTGTATTTCTTTTTTCTTTTTTCCAGATGTTCAGAAGTTTCTGAAATTTACTTCATTGTCATTGTTTAGTTTTTATATATATACAAACACACATATATGTTATGGTTTAATCTTTATTTGCTTGTTTGTTTTTTTGGTTTTGGTATCTTGTGAATTGGTTCAATCGTTCCTAGAATGTCGAGTGAACTTTTCGTTTTATAAATGTGCAGATTATTATTGTTTATTTTTGATTACCTAAAGGCCATTTCTGAGTGTTTCTTGTTCCAGTGGCTTGTGAGCAGCCTCTCAAACCAAAATAACAGGCCAGAGGCGACTCAGACTCAGAGATGTCCGCCGTCCTCCAATTCACTGAGCACACACAGCTTTCCGTGCACCTCCACCTCTACCAGGCAGAGCACACTAATGATGGACTGCATTTTCAACCAGTAGATTCCCCACTTCAAAACTAGGCCCCGCCTCCTCAATGGTTAGCCCACAGCGTGATGCTTTTAAGATTTCGAGCAATAACCAGGTTTTAAAAGTAATGCTTTTATCTCGGAGCCTCTTCCTTTAAACCAAAATCACAGCGGAAAAAAAAACTACAGAACAAAAACCCAAATGGTCTTTAGCTAAACATCTGATTTGAAACCCTACCCATGTGGCTGTTGGGGTTTGCGTTGAGTCTTTCTGTTGGATGTTTTGATGAGTTCATCCTCCTTGTTTTCTTGTTTCACTTAGAGATACACATTGACTGTTGTTCTGCATAGTGTAGCTGCTTGCTGTGGGTTTAGTGGGCGCACTGTCATTTTATCATAGCATCGTGTCCTGTCTCAGGACTGAATACTGTTAATGTTGAATGCTTTGATGTCACCTTTCTGAAGTTTTTAGGGAATTCCTCGGCAATGGGACGCTCAGACCGACTGGACCAGTCCGGGCCGAGGACGAGTCATGGCTGCCCACCCCCACAGAGAAGGCCCATGATGGTTCCTTCCATTGGTTAGTAAGGTCATGTCCTATGTGGGATAAGCCCCGCCCCCATCCCTTCCTCCCTAAGGACCCCATTGTTGTGTAATCTCCCTCTCTGTTTCTCGATTTACCAGACATGGACCCTTTAATGAACCATACTCATTGTGCAGGATGTTAAGTTTGTGTTGTGGTTGTTGTTGTTGTTATTGTTGTTGTTGTTGTTGTTGTCAGCATTGCTTAATGTAAATGACATCTGTACTGTTTCCCTGAATGAAGTCATCACAAAAAAACAACAACCCCAACATAATGAAAGCTCTGACTCAACAGTACATCATCCTCTAATCTGTTAATCAGCAAGAACAACTGGAACTTTGCAGTTTTTTCTCATATTCAGCACCATACACATAGCAGATTGGCCCTCTCACAGGTCTGGGATCAGTTTGCCCTTGACGCCCCTGACATTCCAGGCCACACTTGTGTTCAAAGCAAGCTGATCCCGGGAGCATCTCCACACCGCTCACACACGCGTCAGCGTCCACAGACGGCCGAGGGCAGGTGGGAGGACCGCGGGGAGAGGGGTGTGGCTGTAACACTCTTGATTGGTGTTTCCGTAGAGATCACCATGGAGAATAACAGTGAGGGGAGTGAGGGGAACCTCTCACCTATCAAGGACGATTTCTTTGGCAGTGTAGCCGGACACGGGAAATGGCCACCGCGGCGATCAGAGCGCGGAGATGGTACGTGTAGTGGCTCTTCTCTGGGTCGACTGACCATGACATGCAAACAAAAAGGCAGGACAAAAAGGACAGAATTCCCAAAAGAATTCCCAAAGGAACGAGCAGTGCTGAGATCTCCTGGTCGTGCTGCAGGTTACGTTCACACCCCGGCCACCGTCCGTGAAAAGCTTTCCAGCTTTCCAGCGAAAGCTATCCTTGGAGGACACCCCTGAGCTCTCAGCACAGTCTTGCAGAGGTCCATGGCTGTCTGTGGTCAGACACTGTCCGGTTGATAAACACACACTTCTGTGGACCTAGGCAAGCACGGGCTCAGTACGTTATGCAACTCCGAAGCCACAACAAATAATTAACTAAAATAGAAATATTTCAGTTTTGAGTTATCACTTGCAGAATGACTCTGCAGTCTCAATATCTGAAAGCTCAAATTTGGGCGCAAAGAGGTTTATAAATAACCAGAGTCATATGACTCGGCATAAGCGGGTAATTTAAAGTCCAGCGGCGAAGCTCCAGAGCTTTGCGCAGTCCAGTATCTTTCTTTGTTCCTGAGGAACACAGCAGCCAATAATGTGAATGTCCGCATGAGCAAGCTAGATCGACCCGAAAATGGGGAACGATCCGGCCAGGGCTGTGGGGTCAGGGCAGTCCTCCAGGCTGAGCTGGGGTACCCCAGCTTGCCGAGTGGCTGGTGTTGCCATGGAAGCCCTCCAAGTATGGGTTTTTGCCTCTAGTCTCTGTCTGTACTGAGTAATGGCTGTAGGGATAGCATGCAGAAGTGTGACTGCCCTGCCCACAGCCCCACACCCCTCTGCTCGATTCCTGTGTGCTCCTGTGTGGACTCCAAACAATGCTTGTGAACCCTCTCTCTATCCTTTCCTCCCTTCGTTTTCCCCTCAGTCCCTCCCTCTCTCCCTCCGTCTTCTCCTTCACTTCTTGCCCGTCCTGTGCCCGCCCAACGTAGTCCCTGCCCGGCTGCCCCCTTACCCTGCGTCCGTTTTGCACGGAGATCCTCTTTCTCGCCCTGCTAGCTACTGCCACGTAGCAGGGGTGAAACCGACGAAAAAGTGAACAGCTGAGCTGAGAAGGGTTGTTAAGGCTGGGTCTGACAGCGACAGCAGGGCGGGGAAGCCATCACTCTCTGCTAAGCTGCTTTCCTGGCATGGTGAAACCTGCATGGTCCATTTCTTCAGTCCCATGATACTCCCTGTTCTGTGTTCTTCCCTTAAAGCTTCAGCCCAGCCTCCCACAGGGAAATCTGCAATGCGTTTTTATTTTTACACGATTCATTACAGTGTTTCCCAACCCAGTCCTTTTGTGGACTTTGTGGACGTAAACGGCCCCAAAACGCGTGAATAAAGCTGCGAATGCCTGTTACAGATCTGCGGAGAACTGAGCAAAATTGCGGACTCTCTGGGTGCTGCTGAGGACAGGATTTGGAAACAAAATGTCACTTCATAACCGCTTCGTGGCCTTGTTACTACACTGCCGTGCTTGGACCGCAGTGTCTGTTCACCCACTTTCACAGAGTAGTCGGACGCAGTGGTGAGGCTGCTAACCGCATGCCGGCACTCCGAAGCTCCGCCCCCTCCACTGTTTTTTTTCCATGACTGGGCATTTCTGTCAACCTCATACCGCACTCTGCCACTCTCGTTGAGATGCATCTGTGTGTTCTCTTGGCATTTGTCATGTAACCCGTCAATGTTAATGTCAAATGCTGAAAGGTACCAAACTTTAAAATCATATGTTCGGATCATTAAGCTACTATATTGCGTGTTATGTTTAAGTACGTTTATTTGTTGTTTCAAGAGTATTTTTGCAAATATAAATTTAAAACTGTACTCCAATATGTGTACGGCGGATAACCATGTACTGTCTTGTTCCTTCGCTCAGAGGGTAGCAGTAGCTGTCTGTGTGCCCTGTCTTCTAGATATTTATGGCGGACGGGACAGCCGCTCTCCAGAGCACTGTGAGTCGGACCTGGACAACTTCCCCCGCATATTTGTGGCCCTGTTTGACTACGACCCTGTGTCCATGTCGCCCAATCCTGACGCCACAGTGGAGGAGCTTCCTTTTAAAGAGGGTCAGATCATAAAGGTGGGCCACCGTGGGCCTTTCCGCTTGCCGTAGTTTACTCCTTCAAACTGTAACACCGGACTACGGGCTTGTGTTTTCACCGCCAGAGCCTAATGGTTCTCTAATATTAATCGCAGCCTCTTCTTCAAACTGATCTGATTTACGTCAGAGGTAATAAACTGCCAGTCATCATCCCAAAATCAAACCATACATGTTGATTAGTCTTGTTTTGCGATAATGACCTGCTGAGTGTCCATTATAGATTTACACAGCTACTGATCAAGGAAATCATTCAGTTCAGACAGAATATTGATTTGAGCATTATCGTATTACTGACTACAAACTTCCATCATGAATAATAATTCACCAGAACTTTATTGTAAAGGTGGAGCCCTACATATCAATGTAAACACTAGCAGAACAGCCTGGTAAAAGCTATGCCCTTCTCATTTATCCGCTAATCCTTTAGTTACATCTACGTAAAAGATCTGAGCTCAGTTCTGGTGAATGTATCTTTGTTCTGCAGCTTCTAGCCTAAACCCAATATGTAAGAAAATCCTGTATTCAAACCTTCAAGTTTGGATTCAAGTTGGATTTCCATCAATGTACATTTTGATTAGCAGCAGATCCAGTAGCCAGTTATTCAGAACTAAAGAACATTCAAATTCCTTGGCTGGCCAATCAGAATCAAGCACAGA